>NC_092770.1:16586482-16889512 GCF_047496795.1 Chiloscyllium punctatum | reverse complement strand
CCACAAATACTAAGATGTTGTCATTTAACTTTGAAATAAAAAAAATAAACCAAACTTTAAAACATTTCACAGTAAATGTAAGGGCTGCATCAAGTACAGAAAAATAAAAATATCATTTTTAAGATGCTGCAGAGAGACAAAGTCAAACATTGAGTATACAGAGTTCCTTGCAGAAGTTAAACATTTCCTTCCATGGCCCAGAGAATACTAAGTCACTATTTAAGCAGCTTATATTTAGATTTTTTTTGGCAAGGAAGGCCGATTCAAAGCTAGATTCTATATTCTTCTTCTCAAAATGTACCCTTCTGCATTCCACTGTACAACATGCCAACTTAATTAATTCATAGCACATCTGCCTAAGTGAGAAGGCTGCAGCTCTGACCCTACTCCAGGACACAGTGACATCAGTACATTCTAGACTGATATTTTAGTGCAGTGCTGAGTGTGCTGCAATGTTAGAGATGACTCATCCAGACATCACGTTAGAATCTCATATACTTGTTTAGGTGGGCATGATCGATCCCAATATACCATTTCAAGAGCAAAGGAGACCCTATGTACTGGTCGAGATTCTTTCCTTAATAATTAAAAGCTGTTTTAGCTCTTTGAAAAGCAATGGTTCCTTTTTTTTTTAAGATTAGATTACTTACTTACAGTGTGGAAACAGGCCCTTCAGCCCAATAAGTCCACACCGACCCTCCAAAGAGCAACCCACTCATTCCTCTTCATTTACCCCTTCACCTAACACTACGGGCAATTTAGCATGGTCAATTCACCTAACCTGCATATTTTTGGATTGTGGGAGGAAACCGGAGCAACAGGAGGAAACCCACGCAGACACTGGGAGAATGTCCAAACTCCACACAGACAGTTGCCTGAGGCAGGAATTGAACCCAGGTCTCTGGCAGTGTGAGGCAGTAGTGCTACACTGTGCGACCGTGCCACGCTAAAATTTACATGCATGAGTGTCCCTGGATAGGATCGAACCACCATCCCTTCGGTCAACAGCCGTAACGTGCTTCTTAGCCTTTTTGGAAGTTACCAGTGAATTTGCTTCTAGCAGTATTGTAGTCAGTGCAGTCTAAATCAGTATAACAAGCTGCATAAAATTAATTGTAATTCCATTGCTGGCTCTTTTGCTAATTAACTTAAATCCATTTCCCTCTCATTACCCTTCTTGCTAATGGAAATAATTTCTCCTTACTCTAACAAAAGTTTTCACAATTTTGGTCACCTCTATTAAAACCTCCCTTAACCTCTGCTCACCAGGAGGACATTTCCAGCTTTACCTTTCCTGATAATTAAACTCCCTCTTCCAAATAGTTGAGATCTAGAAAGCACTGTATTAGAATGTGACAGGTAGTTTTAATAGAGGCACTGAAGTAGAATTTATTACTAGGAGAAAGTGAGGACTGCAGATGCTGGAGATCAGAGCTTAAAAATGGGTTGCCTGACCTGCTGCGCTTTTCCAGCAACACATTTTTAAGCTAGAATTAATTACTACTTATAAATAAAGGGTGTGCGTGCAGGGCTACAGGTAGAAGGCTGTAAATCACTTCTTCATACAGCCAGCACAGATGTGATGGCCAAATTGCCATTCTACCATGCTGAACATGGAAGATGCTCAGTGACTATTCTGCGATCTTGAATTCGTGATACCAATCCAATATTATTAGCTTCCTTCAGTCTATCATACTCTACCTTACTTTGCTCCCCTAAATTTACAAACTTAGGCCTGTTACATTCCTTGTTACTTCATTAGGAAGAAGGGCTCTTGCCCAAAACGTCAATTCTCCTGCTCCCCGAATGCTGCCTAATTTACTGTGCTTTTCCTGCACACATTCTAGACTCTGATCTGCAGCCCTCACTTACTCCTAAAAGGACAATTGCAGCATTTTGTAATACGTTCCTTTACAGTCAACCTGTTCAATAATTACAGCCCATTATTTCGCTATGTTTGGCTTGTTGTACCATACAATCGTCCAGAATACAGTTGTGAAATTCTTGTATTACTTGGGCTATTTTTGATTTTTACAATTTAAAAATGAAAATTTCCAATACAGCCACGTGATTTCTCTTGGTACTACAGAACGTTTCTCTCATCAAGACAGATACAAGAATGCCAAATATCAAAGACAGCAATAATCAGTTTTGTTTTTATATATTCATTCATGGGATGACAGCATCACTGGTTATGCCAGCACTTATTACCCATCCCCAAGTTGTATGAGAAAAGTTGACTCAGCTTGGTTCAGGCATTATCCCCCATGATTTTGGGTAATTCAATAAAGGCACAATGCTTTATCATTAATAAAACTATTTGTAAAATATATTTATAAGATGCGTTGTTTTTCACAGAGGACAGGACCTTAACCCACATCTGACTCCAGACCTACAGCAATGTAGTTGACTTTTCAAAGTCCTCTCAGCTTAGCAAACATTCGGGTGTACACAACTGGTGCAGACAAACCAAAAAGGAATAAAACTGGACAAGCCATCTGACATGACCCAGGCATCACAAACAACACCCAGCCCCCTAACCCTTACAAACTCATTATTAACATTTTTTGCAGGGTGTAGATGGGGGTGGGGGTGAGGTGTGGGGGGGAGGGGGTGTATGGGGCTGTTCCAAAATTGGACAAAGTCTCACAGCACAGCCTGACTGCAATTCTACATTTAGATTCAAACCTTGAGGCCAATGTCCCAGACAGCAACGTCCTTAGAGAAGTACAAAGGCAGTAGGAGTATACTTAAGAGGAAAATTAGAAGGGCAAAAAGGGAACATGACATAGCTTTGGCAAATAGGGTTAAGAAGAATCCAAAGGAATTCTATAAATACATTAAGGACAAAAGGATAACTGGGGAAAGAACAGGACCCCTCAAAGATCAGCAAGACAGCCTATGTGTGGAATTGCTGGAGAAGGGGGAAGGTACTAAAAGAGTATTTTGCATCTGTTTACTGTGGAGCAGACCATGGAAGATACAGAATGTGGGGAAATAGATGGTGACATCTTGAGGGGCATGGATAGGGTAAATAGACAAGGTCTTTTCCCTGGGGTGGGCATAGGTTTAGGGTGAGAGGGAAAAGATATAAAAAGGGACCTAAGGAGCAACTTTTTCAAGCAGAGAGATGTGCACTTATGGAATGAGGTGCCAGAGGAATTGCAGAAAGCTGGTACAATTACAACATTTAGAAAATGTCTGGATAGGTATATATATATAGGAAGGGTTTAGAGGGATATGGGCCAAGTGCTGGTAAAATGAGACTAGATTAGGTTAGAATATCTGTTTGGCATGGACAAGTTGAACCAAAGGGTCTGTTTCCGAGTTGGACATCTCTACGACTCTAATTACAAGCAAATTGCCCAATGGAAGCCCAATGCACAACTCCTGTTTGAAATGTCAGCCTGAACACAATGGGTTGAATGGCCTCTGTGTGAAGTAAGTTTGTATCTTTCCATGACTGCAGTCATACAACTGCAAATAGAAAACTTTGACAGACAACCAGAATTTAAGATTAGTATGACATGCTATATACTTATTAGGTTGTATGTTTTTCAAGAAATGCTCTTTGTATGAATAGGAACTTTTTAAAAATGTTCAGATATTGGAGTTATTTGACAACTGCTGGTACTTTAAGCTGTTAGGGAAGCATAGTTTTACATATAACAATACCAGGGAATCAGGGATGCCAGAATGTGAGGAAACCTAAATTATTACAGCTCCTCTGGATACAAGGCTATCAGTTGTTTTAGGTGGCGATTTTAATTGAAATTAAATGATACCTCAGAGTGCTGGGACTGCACTAAACGCCCAATTTTCAGAATTACCCCAATCTTAAAATTCAACATCTCAATCTTACAAGAAACTGACATTCAGCCAATTGTGTCTAAACCATTTCCTTAAGGAGAGCTATCCATTTGTCTCACTGTGATTCTGAAAGAGTTATGTAACGCAAACTGAAACATAATCCTAGTTACAGGTAGAATGACAAGTGTAAGCTTTTTGTTAAGAGAAATTTCAATAGTGTGGTTACTAACACAAGGATCTGCAAACATCTCAATTTTCAGAATGTCAAGGTTACAACTTGGACTGAGGGTGGCCTAACATGGGACATTCTGGGGGAATTTGTCTATTGAGAATAATAGTTGCGAAGGCAAAACTTCTTTGCTGACTAAAACATTTCAACTACTTTTTCAATTTAACCATAACATTTGAAAATGAAGAACACTTTTTTTCTCAACAGCAAGGCTCAGTTTTGTCCCTGTTTTTCACATGGATAGTTTACTCCAACTTCAACTTGCCTTCATTTGTTAGAACATTGAGTTGGGGCATCATGTTGTGGCTGTACAGGACATTGGTGAAGCCACTATTAGAATAGTGCATACAATTCTGGTTGCCCTGCTATAGGATGTTGTTAAACTTGAGAGGGTGCAGAAAAGGTTTACAAGGATGTTGCCAGGACTGGAGGGTTTGAGCTATAATGAGAGAATGAATAGTCTGGGGCTTTTTTCCCTGGAACTTCAGAGGCTGAAGGGTGGCCTGACAGCTTTATAAAATCATGAGGGGCTTAGATAGGGTAAATTGCCAAGGTCTTTTTCCTAGGAGTCCAAAGCTAAAGGGCATAGATTTAATGTGAGAGGGGAAAGATTTAAAAAAGGACCCAAGGGATAACTTTTTCACACTTATGGAACAAGCTGCTATTTAAAAGGCATCTGGATGGTTACGTGAATAGGAAGGGTTTAGAAGGATATGGGCCAAATGCTGGCAAATGAGATTAAGTTACATAGAGATATCGGGTCAGCATGGACGAGTTGGACCATAGGGTCTGTTCCATGCTGTATGACTCTACAACACCAAGTGAAAAATGTCATTAATTTCAAAAAACAAAAACTATTTTTTCTAAATATGTTTATGGTCACTCCTTCAACATCACTGGATCAAAATACTGGAACTGGCTCCCTAATAGCATAATGGGTGGACTGCTGCAGTTTAAGGCGACAGCTTACCATCTTGGATTGGGCAGTAAATGCTGGAGCATATAATGATCCGCACAACTTGCGAGTAAATAAACAGTGACTGTAGCACCACTCTTGATAAAAGGCCTGAAGAACTTACCTGCAGGAATAGCTACATGGCATGAAACTAGGGAACCAAAGTAAAAACCTAATGGACACCTTTCCTCACTAATTTACCCACAGCAGATATGTCTTTTGATGGTAGAATAGGTAGGAGTGACGACCAATTATTGAGAAAAGTCACAGCTTCATACTGTTTGATGTTATGCATTGATTTAGTCATTTTTTAAAAAACACTAACAGGTACTGTGTTACTTCCTGCAATGTTTTGATTCCAAAATAATAATATCGTATTTACCCTTTCTTGGATTCTAACTCTTACACTGATCCTCTTTAGGTTATTAATTCCACATAGAACTCTTTCCTCTACCCACTTTATTTAAAAGGTGGGCACCTACCATGAGCCTAGACTGGTTGATATATTCTTTATAGCTCATTCATTAAGTCAACTTTAACCCAATTCCAGCCAAGTAAATGGTTAGCACAAGAGTTCCTTATCACAATACTGATGCTGATGTCCCTTCAAATGGAGTTCCTTTTGCACATGGCTGATCTGTTTATCTCTAAGACATTTAGCATTGTGGCTCTAGTAGCAATCCAGACGTTACCTCTGTTTTATAATTCAATTCAAATGGCACTTGTCCTGGCGAGGTCCACAACAACTAGCTCCTGTCCTTCTCCATCGCGCCACTTCAAGATACCTCCTCTCTCAACACTGGTTACACAATATATCCTCCAGCACTTCTATTGGTAACTGTAAAGGGTGTTCTCTATTCCCTACTCAAATCACATTTTTCAAATTTTTCCATTCCTATTGATTCCTTACTAAATGGAAGCATGACTTAACATCTTTTAACATACAATTGATTTATATGTAAGAAACAATGCCAAGCCTTCACTATGAAGTGCTGCCAACTGGATAAAAGTATCAATAACCTCATAAGAGGTTTACATAACAGAAAGAGGCAAAGTGGATGATGATTGCCTCTTGGAGAAAGTGAGGACTGCAGATTCTGGAGATCAGAGTCAAAGAGAAGAGTGTGATGCTGGAAAAGCGCAGTCGGTCAGGTAGCATCCAAGGAACAGGACAATCGATTTTTAGGGCATAAGTCTTCATCAGGAAGGATGAAGGATTTCCTGATGAAGGGCTTATACCTGAAACATCGATTCTCCTGCTCCTCGGATGTTGCCTGACTGGCTGTGCGATTCGAGTATCACTCCTTGACTGATTGCCTCTTGAGCAAATCCAACTAAACTCAGAACCTATGAATTGCATTTGAAGTGACCATATACTGCAACTAGAACCCCTTATAAGTGAATAAGAGTATAAGACTATAAAGAAAGCAAAAAGATGTTTAAGCCACAGGGATTAGTATATGTGAAATCAAATACTCATCCACATCTGCTGCAGTTGTCATGACCTGTTAGCTCAAAACTGGAACAGGGCAGAAAAACACTAATCCCCATTGCTCAACTTAAATTACTGAATGCAAATCAAAAAGGAAATCTGGACAGTCAGAATAGAAGTGCATCCTTGACAAAAAACGTTCCCTTTGAACGTTTGGGGATAAGGTCAAGGATGACTAGGTGGAGTAACATCCCAGTGCTCAACAATGGACAACTTTCAAATTTCACAAGTGTTGGTAGCCAGATAAAAAATATCAACAGCCAAGCAAATCATAAGTGGTTTACAGGATGGAAAAAGAGCAACTGGATGATTGCCGCTGTACCAGCACTTCAGTAAATCTAACTAATCAGTAAGTTATTTGTTGTCCACAGTCCACATGCTTCTTTTTACTTCTGCTCTTTTTCTTTTTTTTTCTTTTGTTTTTCTTTGGAGACTTTTGCGTTGGTTAGTCAGCAAAATCAGAGTGGCAGCTAGAGCGGGCCATGTGTGGAATGCAACTTTTCCCAGTGATTGGAAGCTGCAGCAGACTGGGCTCCTAACAGTTACTGGAGGCAGTGGCTGCACAGACATCAACTGAGAGAGAGGCCGGCAGCAGCAAAGATCCTCCGGCGATTGGAGACGGCAGCAGACTTTAAGATGGCAGCACCAGCAAGACAACAGCTTGGAGGGTGGCAGCTGGAGCAGGACCCTTGGCAAGATGGCAGCAGCAGTTTGGTCTGGCAGTGGAGACAGGGACTCCTAGTTGCAATAGGCTTAGAGCAGGGACTCCTAGTGATGGCGAGATGGCAGCTACAGTGATGGCAGTGTGGCATGCCCAGAGCCAGGGCTCCTAACTTCACTGAAGCAGCAGCGGAGCTGGGGACTCCTGAGTGTGGGCTTGGCACTGAACCCAGCATCAGCATGATTTCGCCTAAAAAGTGGTGACTGATATATTGGTACGTCTGGCACAAGCGGCAGCAAGACAGTGCAGGAGTTGTCGGTGAGCCGGCTCAGGACTCTTTCAGTTATATCTTTTTTTCCTTTTTATTCTTAAACTATTCAAAATGGCACTGGATTGTGACAACTGTTGAAGCTTTACCACTGTATCTTACTGCATTAATCACTGTAAAATGCAAGTGAATGAGTAACAAATCATAAATGTGGTAAAAAACAATGACTGCAGATGCTGAAAACCAAATACTGGATTAGTGGTGCTGGAAGAGCACAGCAGTTCAGGCAGCATCCAACGAGCAGCGAAATCGTTGCTCATGGTGGATCATGTCCCAAGAGGCAGCTGACTTAAACTCCAGACCAGGGCTACAGCCAGGGAGATAAGACATTAAAATTTGGACTTTTTCCCTGTTCTTTTGAATAATGACTAAGACCTAGACATTTTTTTTTCTTTTGGCTCTGTTTCTCTTTTTTTTCAAATTCTGATTTTGTATTTTAAAGATAGACAATGGCATTGCACACTTTACTGCTCTTCGATATGGCGGTACTTGAATACTAATGACAACAAAAATTTCATCCTAATAAAGCCAACTTGCTTCTTGTGCTTGAAGTTTTCAAAATGTTTTTTAAAAGGTTCTTAAAATTCTTGACTAAAGGTAGTAAAAACTGTGAAAGGCAAGATTTGTTTAAGTATGATGGGGTGCTGGATTCAGCGAGGTTGAATTACAACATGAACATGGGCTATGACTGCAGAAACAGCTTTCCTCAATATTTTCACTATACTGCTAGGTGCAAATTCTAAGTGGCAATAAATTGGGATAGTATCACATGGCTAAGAAACCAACCATAATTTTGAGAGAAAAAAAAAACAATCTATTCAGTCTTGGATAAGCTGCTAAGGGAAAAGTGATGATTACAAACTGCGCAGCTGCACAGAGGTTCCACTCATGCCAATCGGTTACAGAAACCATGACTGCGTATGAACCTTGGAAATCTATACAGCAGCAAGAAAAATTACAGGTCACGCAGGAAATGAACATGTCAAAAGGGCAGGTTTAAACTGTAACTAAGGAGATAATTACAAGTGACAGCACAGCTGAAGAAAGAGACACAAAAGACATGGGGATGTCGGGAGACAAGGATGATAGGTAATGGAGGATTGAGCCACATATGCAGATATACAAAGATCTCAACAACATTGATAGATAACTACAAAGTGGTTTAAGAGAAGTGGAGAAATGTAATAATCATCTTGATAGTAAGGCAATCTTCCAACTAAAGCTGTAGTATGATTGGGAATATCTCAAACTTTAATTTGATAACCAAAAAAAAATCAGCACTATTTTAAAACCTTAGTTTATTTCATCTGTAATCATTTAAGCAGCAATTGCCGAGCAATAAGTGGTTGCTCTCTACGTTTCGATTCTACTAGGGCCACTCAGCTCTTGGCCTCATTTCAGCCCTGGTTTAAGTAATTATGAAAGCCCGGTTACAGCTGCTTTTATGTACAGATAGATCTGGGATAACATGCGTTTCGGCAGTACGATCTAGCTATAACATCACTGAAGAATTAGGGAACAGTATTTTGGAGAAGGCTTACCTCGTTGGCAATAACACAATTCCTGCAGGGATCGGTTCACGCAATTTGTTCTGCACATGCTATTCTGCATGTGCACAATGTCAGCTGCCAACAGGGAGCAGCCTTCTGTGAGAGGTACTGTACAGAGGGCAGCTTTCTTAATTTTTAATGTACAAATTTATCATTTTGTTAATAAATATGATTGCAACTTCATTCAGGCTGTGCAATACTTTGTTAGACTTTTGAGTATATTTGAGTAATTGTAAGTGATTTTTTTGATAGTTTGCCCAATCCCCACTTTTCCCCAAAGGCCCCATTATTCCTATTAAGTGAGGTTTCACTGGAACGCAACTATGGCGTTACAGGAGAACTACCTGTAGTGCAAGATCAATGTTAGTGGGTCCAGCTTTTGACACCAATCTCACAGCGAGCTCCAGCTGGTGGTAGTCT
This sequence comes from Chiloscyllium punctatum, assembly GCF_047496795.1. Classification (NCBI taxonomy): domain Eukaryota; kingdom Metazoa; phylum Chordata; class Chondrichthyes; order Orectolobiformes; family Hemiscylliidae; genus Chiloscyllium; species Chiloscyllium punctatum. The sequence continues at coordinate 16,880,067 of NC_092770.1, read as the reverse complement.
TGATGAGAACTGCAACAAACAGCAGTTTGACACATTTAAATCTGGAATTCTGGGTGCAAAATAAATTGCAACTGGTTGATACAAAAAAGTTGGCTTAGTCATTCAAAATACTGTTCTTTAACCTTCCATCTACAAAGGGAATGATTAAATAGCTTTTTTTTTGTATTTTAAAAAGGTGCTTTTTAAGCTTTAGCATACAAGTCTGCAACCTGTTTATACAAGTAAATTCACCTCACTGGAACATGAGAAAGAATCACAAAACTGAATCTAGGACTGCGATGGTTTTAGCAATGCAGAGAACAGTTTTCTAGACAGCCTTCCAATTCAGCATCATAAAGAACAACAGGCACTGAAAGGGACACAGCTAACATTATCAAGCCAAGGAAAATTTGGCTCATTCCAATGAGATCTGATCAAAGATCAATTAAATATTTCTAGCCCATTTAAGTTGTACTGACCACGAAGTGGTTATCCACTTTGACAGGAAATGAAGAAAGGCTCTTAATTTTAGAGGGTATGGGAAGTTTGATTTCCAAAAGGGACCTGGGTATATTTGTACATCAGTCACTGAAAATCAACATGCAAATACTCAGGTTGTTGACTGTTTGGAATCACTACTCAAAAAAACTTGGAGTAACAGATTTCGAGCGATTAAAGATGACAAAAGATATGAAGTGCATAGAAATAATGTTGAGGTAGATCTACCACAATCTAGCTGAATGGCAGCACAGACATGAGGGGCTGAATAAGACCATAAGACATAGAAGTGGAAAGAAGGCCATTCGGCCCATCAAGTCCACTTCCGCCATTCAACCATGGCTGATGGGCATTTCAACGCTACTTACCCGCACTCTCTCTATAGCACTTAATTCCTTGCGAGATCAAGAATTTATCAATCTCTGCCTTGAAGACATTTAACGTCCCGGCCTCCACTGTGCTCCATGGCAATGAACTCCACAAGCCCACCACTCTGGCTGAAGAAATGTCTCATTTCCATACTAAATTGACACCCTTTAATTCTAAGGCCGTGCCCACGGGTCCTAGTCTCCCCAACTAACGGAAACAAATTCCCAGCATCCACCCTTTCAAGCCATATATTGTCTTGTAAGTTTCTATTAGATCGCCCCATAACCTTCTAAACTCTAATGAATACATGAATGGCTTATTTGTGCTCATATTCCTTTGCACTTCAATATTTTATAATTGACTAATGGAAGTGTGTTTTGTTGCTGGGTGAGCAATTATTGTCCATGCATAGCTACCCGCGAGGAGGTGGAGAGCTGCCTTCTTTGACCACTGCAGTGCATTTGGTGTAGGGTCACCCATTGAGATAATAAAGAGCTAATTTGCTCTGCTGACCTTTAGGAAATTGGATGTCCTGAGACAAGGGTGGGATACCCCTGATTTGCAGATAGGTTGTAAGGAAATCACATTCCCATCTTTTGGCATTCAAAGCCATTTGCACGGCCATTTCTTATTCAAAAGCCATTTACATTGTCATCTCCTACTAATTACATTTGCGTCTCTTGTTCAGAAATCAATTAGAACATTACTGTTGGAAGGTGACTATTCCCCTATTGTTACAAAAAAAACAATTTGCAACAGATTTGACCATTTAGGGATGATTTGCATTATATTGTTTCTGAGGATGAGGTAGTCACTGCATTGTGTCTTGAATGGCATGTGACTATGGGGGAATAGCTGGGGTTTTCTTGTGAGTATTATTGTGATGTAAATATTTTGTATAAAATGTAGTTGTATAAACTACTTTTGTTCAGAGAAAGCTTTTGCCATGACCCCATAAGCCCTGCAAGATGTGTTAAAGGTTCCTCCAGAAAGTTTGTACTGTACCGTGCTTAATAAAATTTGGTTCACAGAAGTTGGTATCATTGCAGTTGCATCAAGTATGTAAGAATCTCAGGAAAAAAAACTTCACACCAGTATTGAAGGAAGGAGTTCCAGGATTTTGACCTAGTAATACTGAAGGAACAGAGGTATAAAGGGTATCTGCAAATCGGATGCACATTAACACGCAGATGATGCTCTCACGTATCTGCTGCTCTTGTCCTTCTGGAGGGTAGTGGTCATGATTTGGAAGATGCTGTCTGCGAGGCCTTGAATTTCTGCAGTGTACCTTGCACATCATTAATGCTGCTGCTACTGTGCATCAGTGGCAGAGGGAGTGAATGCTTGAGGTTGTGGTGCCAATCAAACAGGTTTGCCCAGATGGTATCAACCTGTAGTTAGAGGTTTTTTTAAATTAATTCATTTGATGTAGGTATCACTGGCTAGGCAAGCATTTTATTGCACATCGCCAGAGATGGGGATAATTTAATCACATCCCTGACTTTTGCCTTGTAAACGATGGACAGGCTTTAAGTAGCAAAAAGTTGAGTTACTCACTGCAAGATTCCTAACTCTGAACTGCTTTTGAAGCCACAATATTTTAATGGTTAGTCCAGTTCAATTTCTGGTCAATGGTAACCAAGACAGTTATTGAAGGGGATTCAGCAAAGCAATATCTTTGCAAGTCAAAGGCAAAAATCACATTCTCTGTTCTTGGAGATGGCCACTAGCTCATATGCCTGAGCTCTGAATTTACTAGTCATTTGCCAACCCAAGCCTGGATATTGTTCACAGGTTGCTCAACTTCAGCATGAGCTATGAATGATGGTGAACAATGGTGCAATCATCAGCCTACATCCCATCTCTGGTCTTATTTTGGTGAGAAACTCATGAATGAAGCAGCACAAGGCAATTGGACTAGGAGACTACCCCGTGGAATCTTTTAGTAAGGCCCTGGAGCTCAGACAACTGACCACCCACAACCATCTTGCCTTGTGGCAGGTGTGACTTCAGCAGCAAAGAAACCCCTCCACCAACTCTCATTGACTAAGTTTGCTAGATATCTTGATGATCAACTGCAATTTGATGTCAAGGGCATTCATACACACTTCAACTGTGGAATTCAGCTCTTTTTCTTTCCATGCCTGAACCAAGGTTGTAATGAAGTCAAGAACTGAGTGACCTTGGCAGAATGGGCTGGTTATTGCTAAGCAAGAGTTCCTTGGATGATTACAAACAAAATAAAGGCTTTAAAATAACACTAATAACTTTAATACCTCACTGATTACAGTTTTGAGACATTCCCAATCGTACTACAGCTTTAGATGGGAGACTACCTTACAATCAAGTTTATCTTTCTTTTTTACGCTGCAGTTGGATATTAGGAATCTTCTTGACTCATGAAATATACCAAGCATTCTTTTTAAATTTGCCTCAAACACATATTCAACATGTAGGAGTAATTTAATAAGGAGTTAATTCCTGAGTATCGCATCATACTTCAGCAGCAAGCCTGGAAACTTTGGTTAATAAGCTTCAATTAATTGAGAATTATATCGTACAAGTAGCAACTGCTTTCTGTAACAGTAAGCTAATTCACAATGCAACCTAAGCCACTAAGGAACATTGTACCAGTAAAACTGAATCCCAGAAAATAGTAAACCATATTAATCACAAATACTTGAATATGAATAGTTCTATTTTCGGTTAAGTTGGTTCCACTGCTAATACCAGTGTCGGTACTTTATTTTAAAACAAATGTACCGCTAATGTGATTTAATTGCACAAACAACCAGATGTTCAACAAGAAAGCAATCAGAAAAAAAACAAGTGATGGAAATATTAGGTCAGGCAGTACCTGGGGAAAGAAACAGCGTTAACATTGAGTTGAACGTGATTAATCCTCTTGCATGCATTATTTATTTTAAATTTTAGTATTCTGGGAAAATGGAAACACCAACTAAGTAGTACAGGGAGCTCCAAGTGGATGGCAACATTCAATTCTGCTCAATAATGTTGGCACATTTTCAGTAAATTACTCAGGATAGTTTGAATATCACAGAAAAACAATGGAGGTCAGAGTTGAAGAGACAGAACTGGCATGTTAGGATATTAGCTACTACTAGAAAAGAATCATGAGCAATTAGATGGCACTGTGCTGTTAGAACTAACTCAAGAACCAGGTCTAGAAGTTAGTAGGCATATTGGATAGGCTGAGACATTTTTCATGGGAGTGGAGGAGGTTGAGAGGTAACATTAGAGGTTTATAAAATCATGAATAGTATAGACAGGGTTAGTGGCAGACATCTCTTTCCTAACGTGGTGGAATTTCAAGACTAGGGGGCACATTTTTATGAGAGGAAAGAGATTTTAAAAAGATGAGGTACAACATTTTTACAGAGAGAGTGGTTTGTGTATGAAATGAACTTCCTGAGGAAGTGGCGGATGTGGATACAGTTACAACATGTAAAAGACACTTGGATAAGTACATGAATAGGAAAGGTTTGGAGAGATATGGGCCAGGAGCAAAGTAGGTAGGACTAGTTTAGTTTGGAATTGGCATGGACTGGTTGGATTGAAGCATCTGTTTCATTGACACTATTTTAAATCTAAAGTACTGGAAACAGGGAAACACTTATTGTAGATCGTAACTTGTATGGTTCAGTCTTGTTTGTTCAAAACTGTGGAATCTTGTGACTTCATTTTCTTAAAGTCCCTGGAGCACACCTTTTGCCTACTTTAAAAATAAAGGTTATTGGTTCCTAACCAGATCATAATTCGGTGATCTGATCTAGGATACTATTATAAATTTGATGGCCAGATCTGACAAACATATCTTCTTTAGTACTGTAGGAAGGTGGAAATGTATCAAACAAAAACAAGCTTTGGAGAAACTCAAGAGGTCTGAAAGCATCTGTGCAGAGAAAGCAGAGCTAAGCTTTTGGGTCCAGTGAGTCAGCTTCAGAACTCAGGGCTCTGAAGTAGTGTTAATGGACCTAAAACATGAACTCCACCTTCTCTCCATAGTCCTGGAGTTTCTCACTCCATTTCTGTTTTCATTTCAGATTTTCAGCATTCACAGTTCTTTGCTTTATTTTACTGTTGTTCACTGTTAAGTTTCAGGAATTAGATGTACACCTTTTAAACTTGCATGTGACACCACATCTTATTGCAGAATAAAGGTCATGAAGCTTGTAAGGAAGAGTGCTCAACTGGTACACAAATTTCAATGCAGACAAAAGTGAGATAATCCTTTTACAAAAAATGCCCTAAGAAAGTCACGGTGTTTTTAAAATAAGAATCTAACCAGGATAGAAAAGTGAAGGGATTCAGGAATACAGACATGAATCACAAAATAGAAATAAAGGTTAAAAAAATTAAGCAAACCAAGTATTAGACTTCATTTCAAAAGAATGGATTTTTTTTTTAAATGAGGAAATTATGTTAAACCTATGTAGAATTATGTCCATTGGTGAGAGAATTGAGATTAATATAGTATAGAATTCAAGTAACTGACAAAAGCAACAACTTTACGAAAATCCTTTTTCTACACAGCAATTGTCATATGGAATGCAATGCCAGAGTGTGTGGTGGAGGCAGGTTAAATCAAAGCAATCATGAGGGAATTGGATGACCTGAGTAAGAATAAATGTGCAGAGCTTGGCAGTGGTGATGGCACTAACTGAATAGCACCTTTTGAGAGCCAGTATAGTCAAGACTGGCCAAACAGCCTACTCTAATACTGTAATAATTGTGAATTTGGTTAGATTACATCCGGAAGCTGTGACTCAATTCTGATTCCATATTATAAAGTCCAACAAGGCATCAGAAAAGGGCAAAAGAAAATTCACAAGAATGATACAACAACTTTGAATCAAGGGAAAAACTGAACAAGTTGTGCTTCTTTTCCTTAGAAAAAGGAAGATTCATGGAGTAACCCCATCAAGGCTCATTTCTAGGAAGGCCAAAATAAAGATTCTGAGGACAATTAGATTTATAAAGTTTAATAGGGAATTCAAGAGAAACTTCTTTAGTCACAAAGTTTGGAATGCATTACCAGCAGGGGCCATTGAAGCAAATAGTACAGATGCACTTAAAGGGAAGCTGGATAAGGGGAATAGAATGGGTGAGTATGCTGATAGAGTTAAATGGAAAGGGGTTGGAGACCACTCTGGCAGAACATTAACGTGTACAACCAGGTGGATTAAAAGCTCAATTCTGACCTAAACTCAAATATAAACAGCTGCCATATAAACTCCAGACGTGAAAATATATCACTGTTCTTTCAATATCACTGGGTCAAAATTCTGCCTCCCTAACAGCATTGTAAATCAAAATACACCACATGAACTGCAACAGTTCAGGGTGGCAGCTCACTGCACCTTCTCAAGAGCAACTACAGGAAGGCAATAATTGTTTGACCATCACTAATGCCCATATCCCACGAGTGAGTTTAAAAAAACTCTCCTAATCTAAATGGTGTATGCCATATTCTTAGACTGTGGCCCCCTGGTTCTGGACATCAGAGTCATTGGGAACATCCTTCCTGCATTTATTCTAATTTAGTCAGAATCCAATATGTTTCTAGATGTCTTCTCATTCTTCTAAATTCCAGTTAATACATTCCTAACTGATTCTGTCACTCTTCATACATCAGTCCTGTCATCCCAGGAGTTAGACTGGTAAATCTTTGTTGCACTCCCTCCATAACCAAAACATCCTTCCTCAGGTAAGGAGACCAAAACTGCACACAACACTCCAGGTATAATCTCAGCAAGGTCCTATACAACTGCAGGAAGCTATCCCTGCTCCTGTACTCAAATGTATTCATTATAAAGGACAATATACCATTTGTCACCTTCACCTGCTGCATATGAATGCTTACTTTCAGCAACTGGTTTACAAGGACACCCAAGTCTTGCTGAACCTACCTTTTCCAATCTATCACCATGCAAATAATAATGCCTTTGTTTTTGCTACCAAAGTGGATAACCTCACGTTCATCACATTATACCACATCTGCCAACTCGGTCAACTTGCCCAAATCACAGGGAAGCACCTCTGCATTCTCTTCTCAAATCTACATTCCCACCCTAGGTTTGTGTAGTCTGCAAACTTGGAGATATTCCATTTAGTTTTCTCATCCAAATCATTAATACATATTTTGAATAACTTGGCTCCAAGCACAGAACCCTGCAGTATCCACCCATTTATTCCTATCCTTTGCTCCCTGCCTACCAGCCAGTTCTCTATCCATGTCATCACACTACTCCCACTTATAAGTACTATTATTTTATATGCAGGTCTTTTACATGAAACCTCATTAAACGCATTTGGAAAGTCCAAGTAACACGAGGGGTCATAGCTTTAAGCTGTTTGGTGGAAAGTATAGAAGGGATGTCAGAGGTAGATTCTTTACGCAGAGTGGAGAGAGCATGGAATGCGTTGCCAGCAGTTGTGAAAGCGAGGTCATTGAGAATATTTAAGAGACTGCTGGACATGCACATGGTCACAGAAATTTGAGGGTTCGTACATTAGATTTACCTTACATGAGGACCAATGGTCGGCACAACATCGTGCGCTGAAGGGCCTGTTCTGTGCTCCAAAAGTAAACCACATCCATCACCAGCTTCTTACTTGTCAACTATACAAGTTACATCCTTAAAAAATTCCAATGCATTTGTCAAATATGATTTCCCTTTTATAAATCCGTGCAGACAGTCCAATCCTGTCACAGATTTCTCAGTATTCTGTGAATGAATCTTTTATAATGGTTGCTGTCATTTTCCCTACTTGCAATGTCAAGCTAAAAAGAAAAAGATAGTTTCAGACTGTAACAAGAGACATAGCAATTGTTTTCAGAAATTAGTTCAGTTGACAAGGGTTCAATTCCCACACTGGCTGAGGTTACCACGAATGTCTCCCTTTGCCTGAGGCTTGGTGACCTCTTTGATAAGAATCAGGAAGGGCCGGTGTTGTCTGGGTCGGACAAAGTAAAATTTTTCTCAAATTTTGATCACATGACACCAGGTTATAGTCCAACAGGTTTGTGTTAAATCACAAGTTCCCGTAGCAACACTTCTTCATCAGGCGCAGTGAGAGAGGGTACACCGACATAGTTTATAAGCAGAGAGATCAAAGAGAGCAATCCTATGGATCAGAAGGATTACGGAGACTAAATCTTAAAAAAAAACACCATTCCAAAGCTTTTTCAAAAGTCTGACTGACAAGAAGCTCTCAATCACAATTCAGAGCAAATCATCCAACTTCAATACACAGAAATCAACAACTAATTTATTCCTTAACATTCAATTGTTCCTGCAACAGAACCAACTCAAATTTAACAGATCCTAAAATATTGTGCACAGGCAAAAGCAGGTCAACTAAAAGATCAGAGTCGTAGAGTCAGAGAGATGTACAGCATAAAATAGACCCTTCGGTCCAAATCGTCCATGCTGACCACATATCCTACAGAAACCTAGCCCCATGTGCCAGCATTTGACCCATATTCCTCTGAACCCTTCCTATTTATATACCCATCCAGATGCCTTTTAAATGTTGTAATTGTACCAGTCTCCATCAGTTCCTCTGGCAGTTTCACACACTACCATCTGCACGGAAAAGGTGCCCCTTAAGTGCCTTTTATACCTTTGCCCTCTCACCCTGAACCTATGCGCACTAGTTATGGTTTCCCACCCAGAGAAAAGACCTTGTCTATTTACCCTATTCATGCCTCTCATGATTTTATAAACCTCTAGCAGGTCACCCTTCAGCCTCCGACACTCCAGGGAAAATAACCCCAGCCTATTCAGCCTCTCACTATAGCTGAAACCCTCCAACCCTGCCAAGATCCTTGTAAATCTTTTCTGAACACTTTCAAGTTTCACAACATCCTTCCTATAGCTGGGAGACCAGAATTGCACAAAGTGTTCCAAAAGTGGCCTAACCAATATCCTGTACAGCCACATGACTGCCCAACTCAGATACTCAATGCACTGACCACTAAAGGAGAGAATACCAAATGCCACCTTCACTATCCCATCTACCTGTGTCTCTACTTTCATGGAACTATGAGCCTGCACTCCAAAGTCTCTTTGTTCAGCAACACTCCCCAGGACCTAACCATTAAGTGTATAAATCCTGCCCGATTTGCCTTTCAAATGTGCAGCACCTCACATTTACGTAAATTAAACGCAATCTGCCACTCCTCAACCAATTGGGCCATCTGATCAAGATCCTATTGTACTCTGAGGGAACCTTCTTCACTGCCCACTACACCTCCGATTTTGGTATCATTTGCAAACTTACTAACCATACGTCCTATCCAGGTTTCTGAAGACATGCCAGAATCAAATGCGATGAGTTGGAACAGCCAGATTCCCATTTATTCATGAATAGGTCAGACCTTGTCTCTGTGAAACAGATACCATTATCCACTTGTCTGTCTGGCTGAAAAACAAAACAGTAATGAACCAATACCACAAAAATGTTACTCTCATAGTTAAAAAAAAAATACCCAAAGCCCTTCCCACATCATTAAAAATTCCACATGAAGTAAACCATGGGGAGGTGATGGCCTCGTAGTAATATGACTGGATTATTAATCCAGAAATTCAGCTAACACGCTGGGGTACAAGGTTCAAATACCACCAAGACATTTGGTAGAATTTGAATTCAATAAAAATGTTAAGAATCTACTGACGACCACAAAATCATTGTTGATTGTCAGAAAAACCTATTCAGTTCACTAATGTCTTTAATGGAAGGAAATCTACTATCCACACTTGGTCTGGGCTACATGTGACTCCAGACCCACAGCAATGTGGTTGACTCTCAACTGCGCTCTGAAATGGCCCAGCAAGCCACTCAATTGCATCAAATACTACAAAGTCACAAAGAAATGAAACTGGATGGACCATCTGGCATCGCCATAGAACCCTGGGTCAAAATCCTGGAACTCCCCAACAGCATTGTGGGTCAACTTACACAGTATGTAAACTGCAGACTCAAGGTGGCAGCTCACCACCACCTTCTCAAAAGAAACTAGGGTCAGCCAATAAAAATGCTGGACAGCCAGCAATGCCCAAATCCCATATTTTTAAAAATCTCAACTACAAATTACAATTTAGATCCATTTCATGGCCACCAGTTCCAATCATGCTTCTAGATTTTCTAGTTTACTTCCATGGATCGACATTCGACTGTCTTATCATGGTAAATTTACTGGAATAGATTTCTCTTTTCTTTATTTAGGAGGGAAAAATTATTGCTGCTAGATTTCCTGAAACATTCAAGCTTGCAAGAAAAGCTCTTATACTTGTTGATAAACAATTCAGAAACTGTTTTGCACAATGCCCTCCAGCTAAAATGGAAAAGATTAAATGGCCTTGAAGACAAGAGTAACCTAATTGCACTCCTACCCTATCCAAAGCCAGAACTGAGTCACAAGAGAGAAAAGCAGCTGGCATTCTTGTAAAACCTCCAAGCAATTTGAACTACAGTACAATACACAGCATCAACGAAAGGTTAAGTGTCCCATTGACTGAACAGCATTGTTGATTAATAAACAACTTTATTTTGTACTACTGAACTAATCCAGCTTTTCTCACTACAAATCAGTTAAAACAAATTACTACTCTTTATAACCTCTGTCCGCCTACTCTAATTAGTGGAATTACTGTTCTGTAAATTAGATACAGTTGGGACGTAAAGAGACAACATTATTTTTAAAAGGCATCTAATTTTTTTAATAGAATGCTTCAAACATTTAATCTTAATGAACAGAAAACATTTAATTAAATTCTGTTCAGAATTGGTTTGTTTCAGCCTGAGGGTTAACAAGTTAAAATGTTTGTTAGTTTTTACATTCATTTGAAAGTCTATTCATCCATCCCAACACAAACTTCACAACTTAACACACAATACAATACTGAAACGGCACATTCATAACACAGGTGTGTGTCAAGGCTTATAAATTAACAATGCAATTTGACTATTTAAAACACCTGACTTTTTCAACTGATGGCTGCAAGAATACTTCGCTGAATTTCAGCTATTACTATATTGCAGCGCCTCAAATAATCAAGAGAATCCCAGAAATACCAACACAGCACATGTGCAAACACTAACTGAAAATCACAACATCAGGTTGTAGTCCAACAGGTTTATTTAGAGGTACTAGCTTTTGAAGCACTGCTTCTTCATCAGATAGTTGTCCAACACCAGCATCTCCGAATCAAACACTAACGGAGCAGCCTGAATCCAGTCACCCATTTTCCCTCAAAATTGTAACTTATTGTACTCATTAAGGTGGAAGACAGTTGTGCCAGGAAAAGGAAGACTTGCTCATTTCAGAATCTGGCTACAGCATCAAGCATTTCCATGTTTATTTTTAATCATTCATGGGAAGTGGAAATCGGTGGCTAGCCCACTATTTTATTGCCCTTTGCTAATTGACCAGAAGGCAGTTTAAAAGTCAACCCACCCTTCTATGGGTTGAAAGTCTCATGTAGGTCAGATCATGTGAAGGTCATCTAGTGAATCAGATGGGTTTTTTTTAAAAACAACAATTGACAATAAGTCCATGGTGACTTTTAGACTTTTAATTCCAGATTAGCTATGGAATTCAAATTCTACTATTTGACACGGCAGGATTCGAATCTGGGTTCGCAGACTACTAGAATCTCAATTAATAGTCCAACAATTATACTAAGCCAGGGAATTATAGACAGAGAGCCTGATCTCAGTGGTGGGCAAGTTGTTGGAGGGAATCCCGAGGGATAGGATGCACATGTATTTGGAAAGGCAAGAGCTGATTCAGGATAGTCAATATGGCTTTGTGGGAAATCATGTCTCACAAACTTTAAGATTGAGTTTTTTGAAGAAGTAACAAATAGGATCAATGAGGGCAGAGCAGAAGATGTGATCTATATGGACTTCAGTAAGGCGTTCGACAAGGTTCCCAATGGGAGACTGATTAGCAAGGTTAGATCTCATGGAATACAGGGAGAACTAGCCATTTGGATACTGAACTGGCTCAAAGATAGAAGACAGAGCGTGGTGTTGGACGGTTGTTTTTCAGACTGGAGGCCTGTGACCAGTAGAATGCAACAAGGATCGGTGCTGGGCCCTCTACTTTTTGTCATAAGGGATACAGTTAATAAGTTTGCAGATGACACCAAAATTGGAGGTGTAGTGGACAGCGAAGAGGGTTGCCTCAGATTACAAAAGGATCTGGACCAGACAGGCCAATGGGCTGAGAAGTGGCAAATGGAGTTTAATTCAGATAAATGCGAGGTGCTGCATTTTGGGAAAGCAAGTCTTAGCAGGACTTATGCACTTAATGGTAAGGTCCTAGGGAGTGTTGCTGAACAAAGAGATCTTGGAGTGCAGGTTCATAGATCCCTGAAAGTGGAGTCGCAGGTAGATAGGATAGTGAAGGCAGCGTTTGGTATGCTTTCCTTTATTGGCCAGAGTATTGAGTACAGGAGTTGGGAGGTCATGTTGTGGCTGTACAGGACATTGGTTAGGCCACTGTTGGAATATTGCATGCAATTCCGGTCTCCTTCCTATTGGAAAGATGTTGTGAAATGTGAAGGGGTTCAGAAAAGACTTAAGGATTTTGCCAGGGTTGGAGGATTTGAGCTATAAGGAGAGGCTGAATAGGCTAGGGCTGTTTTCCCTGGAGCATCAGAGGCAGAGGGGTGGCCTTAGAGGTTTACAAAATAATAAGGGGCACGAAAAGGATAAATAGACAAAGTCTTTGCCCTGGGGTCGGGGAGTCCAGAACTAGAAGGCATGGGTTTAGGGTGAGAGGGGAAAGATATAAAAGGGACCTAAAGGGCAACTTTTTCACTCAGAGGATGGTGCGTGTATGGAAGGAGCTGCTAGAGGAAGTGGTGGAGGCTGGTACTATTGCAACATTTAAAAGGCATCTGGATGGGTATATGAATGGGAAGGGTTTGGAGGGATATGGGCCAGGTGCTGGCAGGTGGGACTAGATTGGGTTGGGATATCTAGTCGGCATGAACGAGTTGGACCGAAGGGTCTGTTTCCATGCTGTACATCTCCATGACTCTATGACTAAATGGAAGGTAAGATTGATCAATCGTATTTCACACAAAACTAGAAAGCACTGAGAGCACTAGTCATACTGGCACCCTCTCCATTCTGGATCCAAAGCAGCAGACCAAATGAGAATGTTAATACCTTAGGCTATTTTACAGTTAAGAGTCATTCCAAAACTTTAGGATTACATTGTTAGCATACTCGAATGTCAATACTTTCAGATTACATTTTACTGTTCTTATACCATTACCTGACTACGCTAAACTTTGATGAAAAGTTGACTAAACTCCAGCTATTTTGACAAAGTGTTGACTAAATTCCAGATAGAGTATTGTGTCCAATTCCAGGCATTACACATTAGGAGAATCTGCAAGATCTTAAAGACTATGCAGAGGAGGTTTACTTGGATACAAGAGATGAGGGACTTCAGTTACATAAATATTGCAAATGTTATGGTCACTCTCCTTCCAGCAGAGAAGATCAAGATAAAATTTGATAAGAGATATATCAAATCAAGTTTTAAGATTTAATCTAATCTAAGATTAGAGCAAATAAGAAATAACTGTTTCTAGTGGCAAGAGAATTAGTAACCAAAGGACTAAGATTTAAGATGAAAATTCAAAAAACAACCCAAAGTGTTAATGAAACCATTTTAAACAGAGTTATGGTGATCTGGAATGTGCTGCCAGCAAGGGTGGTGGATGATGATTCACTTAAGGTTTGAACGTATATTTGGAGGGAAAAGGTTGGCAGGTAAATGGGAAAGAATAGGGCAAACCACACCAGATGCTGGAAATTTGAAATGAGTCATTCTATAATTCTGAAATATTAATTGTTTCTCTTTCTATAGACAGACTTGCTGATCATGTCAATGTTATTCAGAGTAGCAGGAAAATTGTCATTTCGGGCTGGAACCTGATGAAGGGTTCCTACCCGAAACGTTGATTTCCTGCTCCTCGGATGCTGCCTGACTTGCTGTGCTTTTCTAGCACCACTCTAATCTTGCATTCACCTTTCACACTCATGCTCACCAGGTATTCTTTTAAATCCAAAAGATAATGTGCAGTTCCTCAAAACAGCAGCATTATTACAGCTTTCACAGTTACGAGTTATATCACTAATTTTCCCACTTTATTAAAGTCTATTTCGCAAAAATATTAAAATTAAGACCTTTCTAGAACACAGTGATTTACTCCCTTACATTCTCTAAAAAGAAGCTTGGACAAAGCTTAGAATGGATTGTTTCCATTGCACGAATTAATTTTCTCCCAGTAACAGCTCAACCATATTTATGACCTTGACATAAGTTAAATTCAGGGATTACATGTTAATACAGCCTTCATAGAACTGCTTTAAAAATCCAGTGGAATACGCACGATGACAACATCCACATTACATGTCATTAATTTATGACCGACAACAGGGAATTTGAGTAATTTCTATGTATAAGTTCTAACCATCTATTTACAATGAGATCTCAAGTCTGAAGGACTAAATTTAGATTCATTTTGGTTACTTTGCAAAATGAGGTCAAATTTAACCATTTAATTTAGACATCTGCTAAAAAATTAATATGCACTACACCCAAATGTAGGGTTGCGCTCAAACATACAAGGGTTTTAAAAATGACTCCTTTATGAACTCCAGCTTACAAAAATTGCTGATGCATGGTGATCCTAAGATTAATGGGAACATTAGTGGGCTATTCACCTCTCGATTTTGCTCTGCGAGTAGTGGAGTGTTGTCAGATGATGCTAAAAAGCAGTTGGTGTTTCTCCATGACAAAGTAAAAGATTAGAATAGCTGGGCAATTAAAGTACAGTTACATCGCTGCATCTTTATCAGAACAGTCCAGACCAACAGATATTCATGCACTACTACAGAAGAACATTTCACTAGTTAGAACTGGTAGAAGTGGAAAATAAATACTAAATACTATTTACACAGTACAGTGAACAAAGAGTAAAATAACTTGTCCACAGTATGTTAATTTCAATAGGGTCAAGCTGTAATTTAGAATCTTCCTTCCAAATAATAATTTGAAACATTCTGATCTATTTAATTTTCTTTATTCTCTCTAAAAATTGAAAAATTTAATTTCACCACTACAACTAAAGTGACTCAGTTTTGCTTTTATAGTTATAACCTAGCCCCATTAACAAACAGAGAAGTCTGCAAGATGTTCGAATATTAGTAGAACTGAAGTGGAGGAGAAAACATATCCAGAGACACACAAAGCACTCATGTCACAAGGTACAAAATTTCCAAACTCAGTAAGTAAACTCTTCTTTATGTAATGTTATAAATATATGACAGAACTGGCACCCAGGGCCACCATTTTAGCAAAATAATAATCAACCATCATAATTAAAAAGGTAATGATATAAAAAAATCTCTGGACAACTAAAACTGCCAGCTGCAATTTGGATATTTCAGCATTCTGAAGGCATTCTCTGCCCTAATTGAATTATGTGTCTCACACAATTAAGTATGTAAAACAAAAGTAGCGTTTGATTTTAAAAAAACAGCATCCTAACATGAGGCACGTGTCAGCTTTCAGTTACCACAGCGTCATAACAGATATATTATTTTGCCTAACAATGACAATTTACAGTTTGGCAAGTAAATTAGAAGACCCACTTACCAATATAGAAAAGCAGAGCCTTAGACTGAAATACTCAGTCTTTGGTTTAATAAGGGGCACAGCAATTCAGACTGAAAAGCAAGCTCAGACCAACAACATATTTCCTCAACCACACAACTTCAAGAACAGCTCTGCAAAGACAACTTTTCAACAAAGACCATGCCCTTGGCACAGTTAGAAACTGTCAGACTTTCATCTTCACTTTGTACTCAATATGTAGACTGTAACTGCAGATGGGAAATGCAGGATTTCAAAGCAACCTAATCCTTCAAAATTACACAAAAATACTCAATTCTGAAAAATGCCAAAAATCAAAACAAGAGCAGAAACTATAGGTATGCTGGCCAAACAGTGTTCTACCCAGTCAACACCAATCTAAAGTTTGATTGATGCCAATAGGTGCTGCCTAAGGCTGCCAATGACTCCAATTCACCAATGTTTAACAAATAAAATCTTTGCAGTGAGTGATAAAGAAAACGTGGAGGGCAATGTGGAGAGTATATTTAGTAACTACAATATTTCCCTTCGATCAGGCAAAAACATACAAATTAAAAAGATAGAAGCTCAGTTCTCCAAATGAAACATGCCCAGACTACTACGTAATTCAATGCTGATTTCACAAGACCATTTAGGCATTGTCATGGTCTTACTTGGCAATGGTATTTCAAACTGTTTGTAGGTGACACACTTATCTGGTTTTGACATGGCAACAGCAGTAAAGCAATAGGTAGATGTACCCCAGACTATCTGTGCTTTACAACATACAGATCCATTGAATGCATTGTCTGCAGCAAAATAATTACTAACGCCACCAGCTGCAGTGTTATTGACTTCAAAAGTATTTGTCTGTTTTTAAAAATTTGTAATGTGTGTGAAAATTTATGTTAATACATGTAAAACACCTGTACTCAATACTATAAACCATCCAAGAGCAACTCATTCTATGTGAATGAATTACATTGGTAAATGCAACATCATTTTGCACATAACAGTATCTCAAACTGCAAGTGGGAGAAATGACCAATTTTTTTTGGTGGTAGTGTATTAATTTGAAAGATTGTGCAGAGAAATCCATGCTCTTCCTGTTTGGGGATATTTTACATCTATTGGTTAACAAACCACATTTTCCAAAGATCTTATTCATTCAACAGTTTCTTCCAAGTGATACTTTTCTCAATCATACATTCTCAATTAAACTTCAAAGTAAAATGTGTTCCCTAAAGCATCCATACCCAAGAGTGATTGGAAGAAAGAATAATCTTCTAGGTATTTTCATAAATGATTACATATTTGTTTAAATGGATGAATTTGATACTTGATAACAACGACAAAACACAATGTGGTTCACTGCAAGGCAATCTTTGAAATGTCTGCTCAATCGATTCAATTAAAATGCTTCATTTCATCCTGCTCTTCAAATTCATTTGCCAAGTGTTTGCCCATTTCTCCAAACCCTTCCCTGTATCCATCCTCCTTACTGTTTATCATATTTCGCCTCATCTGCAAGTTTCGAAAATGTGCACTATATAAAGTGCAGGTTATTATACAAACAAAACTGCACACTAACTGTAGCAGGACACCAGGGGATATTTTCAAACAGTTCAAAAATACAACTGTACTACTGTTTCTTGTCCCCTGGTCACTTTATTTAATCTCATGGGCTTTAATGGTGCCAACAGGTCTAATCTGTGGCACTAATAATAGTCTTTGGAAAGTCCATATATACATCAATTACATTGCCTTCTCCCTTACTTTAAAAAGAGTGCAAATTAGTCAGACGAGGAATATATCTTTATTATGACATTATCGTTCTGAAGAAGTCATGTTTCTTTCTCTCCCCACAGGTGCTGCCAAACTGGAGTTTCTCAAGGGCTATTTTTATTTCAGCTGTCCAGTATCCATAGTTTTTGCTTTTCTTTAAGATAGCTTTGCTTCCTCTCCCTAGCAATTGTACAGTGCTACCTTTTCCAAGCAAAAACAAAACACTCATTTCTGTTGCTCTGCATTTGAGGCAGCATAATTCTGCCATTCATACATCCTTCAGACTCATCTTGAGTTTATTCATCTCATCAGTCTTGGCACTTAATGTACACTCCCCACTCTCCACCCCCCTTACTTTTCCCAGTTCTGATGAATCAGTACTGTTCTGAACATTAGCCTTGTCTTTCTATCCTTAGATAGCAGATTGGTCAAGTATTTCCGCCTTTATTTCAGATTTCTAGCACCTACATTACTTTGCTTTTGTATATTTAAAAACTTGTCTGACCCCCATAATATACTCCAATTCAACGTTGTTTGAAAAAGTGTAAAACAGCTAAGATTCTTGATCTAGGTAAAGACAACCGGAATGGGATGAGACAAGATTTTCCACAGCAAATTAGGTGAATTTGTAGACAGTTAAATCTACAGTTTAGAGTAAAAAGTGTTTAAAAATATACAGAACCAGCTTGTACCCATTATGGGCAAGAGCTCATCTTGCCAAAAACCATAAGAGGCAAGGTAAAACAGAAAATAAAATGTATAAAAATATAAAAATAGGACGGATCTTTGGAGAAATATAATCAAGTGAGAGTAATTATTGACAAAAGGTGAGAGTTACAAAATGGGGGTATGGAAAGAAACTCGCAAGAGATATAAAATTAACAAATTTATCAGGGTGCTCGAGAGCATTGTGGATTCTTTCAAGAATGATAACATTGATATGCTCAACAAAGCAAAACAAAATGTGGACATTGAATAATTCATCAGTAATTACAGTTGAGGAAGAATTCATACTAGACATCCCAAGGAAACTTACAATGAATCAGTGACAGAGACACACCAATATGAACAGAAGCAACGAAAATAAAGACAGTAAAAGTGATAAACCCAAGATCAGACGTTTTCATTCCTTGGTTTAAAGGAAGGAGGGTTGCAGCTTATATAACGATAATTTTCCAAAGTTCTCCTGACTCAAATCTTCATATTGCACATCATCTCACTATAGAGGAAGCTAGGGGATTATGACCAGATTGATTGGCAACTGATGCTAGGCTATTAGAATCCACTGTTAATAACTGATCCACTGAAAGAATTTTTTTCCTGCCTGACTAACCTAACAAAATTAGTTTTTGGAGTACATACATTCCTAGAAGGCATAAATTTCTCATAAGAAACAGTTGGTCAACACTGAAGCTTACGGAGTTAAAAGAAAATACTGACCGAGTTAGGAAATTGGTTTAGTGACAGGGTAAAGTAGAGATATAAGAATCTGACTAGCATGCGCTGCAAGAATCTATGATGGAGTTTCAACTGTTAATTATACACATTAACAATGTCAACAAGATAGGGAAACTTGACTAAAGCGGCTGAGACAAAGTGTAGATAGACACATAAAATTACTAACATATTTAGTGGATTAAATGGGTGAATGGACAAAACAATGGCAAATGAGCTTCAACAATGGCAAATCCAATGCAAATCACTGTCAAAACAAGTTACTTCATAAAGTGGTAAAATAGATTAGAAACAGTGGAGGTATTTTGGTGAAGTGGTGGAACTTTGAAAGGAGATGACTAGGTGTTCGGATGAACATAGAAAAGTACAGCACAGAAAAGGCCCTTTGGCCCATGATGTTGTGCTGACATTTAATCCTAAATGTAAAATATAATAACGGACGCACCCCGCGACTCACTGCTATCTATGTGCATGTCCAGTCACTTAAATGTCCCCAATGACTCTGCTTCCACTACCACAGCTGGCAATGCATTCCATGTATTCACAACTCTCTGCATAAAGAACCTACCTCTGATGTCTTCTTTATACCTTCCTCCTAATATCTTCAAACTATGACTCCTTGTACCAGTCAATCCTGCCCTGGGGAAAAGTCTCTGGCTATTGACTCTATCTACTCCACTCATTATCTTGTATACCTCAATCAGGTCTCCTCTCTTCCTCCTTCGCTCCAGAGAGAAAAGCCCAAGCTTATTCAACCTTTCTTCATAAGGCAAGCCCTCCAGTCCTGGCAGCATCCTGGTAAACATTCTTTGCACCCTCTCTAAAGCCTGTGTCTTTCCTATAGTAGGGCGACCAGAACTGGACACAATATTCCAAGTGTAGTCTTACCAGGGATTTGGAGAGATGCAGCAAAACCTCGCGGCTCTTAAACTCTATCCCCCTGTTAAAGAAAGCCAAAACACACATGCTTTCTTAACAACCCTATCCACTTGGGTGGCGACTTTGAGGGAATCTATGTACTTGCTCACCCAGATCTCTCTATTCCTCCACACTGCCAAGAATCCGGTCTTTAATCCTATATTCAGCATTCGAGTTTGACCTTCCAAAATGCATCACTTTGCATTTATCCAGGTTGAACTCCATTGCCATTTCTCGGCCCAGCTCTGCATCCTGTCTATGTCGCGCTGCAGCCTGCAGTAGCCCTCTATACTATCGATGACACCTCCAACCTTTGTGTCATCGGCAAATTTACTAACCCACCCCTCAACCTCCTCATCCAAGTCATTTCTAAAAACTACAAAGAGCAGAGGCCCAAGAACAGAGCCCTGCAGGACCCCACTCAACACTGATCTCCAGCTTTGTTAGCCAGCCAATTCTGAATCCAGATAGCCAAACCTCCCTGTATCCCAAACTTCCTCACTTTATGAATGAGCCTACCATGAGGAACTTTATCAAATGCCTTGCTGAAGTCCACATATACCCCACATTCACTGCTCAAACTTCATCGACCTGCCTTGACACCTCCTCAAAAAACTCAATAAGATTTGTGAGGCATGACCTGCCCCTCACAAAGCCATGCTGACTGCCTTTAATCACACTATGCTTTGTCAAATAGTCATAAATCCTATCCTTCAGAATTCTTTCCAAAGCTCTGCTGACCACAGACCTAAGACTGACTGGTCTGTAATGGCCAGGAATTTCCCTATTACCCTTCCTGAAAAATGGAACATTCGCCTCCTTCCAATCCTCCGGTACTACTCTCATGGAGAGTGAGGAGGCAAATATCCTCGCCAGCAGCTTAGCAACCTCCTTTCTCGCTTCCCTGGGGACTCATCAATCTTAACGTTTTCCAAAATTTCCAGCACATCAACTTCATCAATCTTGATCTGATCAAGACTGTATCCCAGCTCCTCAAAGTTTTCACTTCCAACAAGTTCCCTTTCCTTGGTGAAAACCAAAGCAAAAAACTCACTTAAGTCTTTCCCTATCTGCTCAGACTCCACACACTAGTTCCCTCCGCTATCCCTGATCACCCAACCTTCTCCCTGATCATTCTCTTATTCCTTATGTCTGAGTAAAATGCCTTTGGGTTCTCCAGAATCCTTCTTGCCAAGCATTTTTCATGCTGCCTCCTGGCTCTCCTCAGTCCATTTCTGAGCTCCTTTCTAGCAAGCCTGCAATCTTCTAAAGCTGTGTTAGATCCTTGCTTCCTCCACCTTACGTAAGCTGCCTTCTTCCTTTGGACGAGAAGCTCCTCTGCTCTTGTCATCCAAGGTTCCTTAATCTTACCCCTTACCTGTCTCAGAGGAACAAATTTGCATATCACTCGCAACAACTGCTCCTTAAATAGTCTCCACGTGTCTGCTGTGCCCTGTGGAACAATTGCTCCCAGTCTATACTTTCCAACTCCTGATAGCGTCATAATATCCTATTCCGCAATTAAATATCTTCCCTCGGTAACTGCTATGCTAAATGTGAGGCAGTTGTGATCACTGTCACCAAAGTTGCTCTCCCACTGCGAGATCTAACACGAGGGTAAGGCAGTTGATGAACTGTATAAGGAGTCCAAAATGGGAAACTGATAAAACCCTTAAGTTTCACTGTAACTTGGCAAGATGAATCCAATATTGGCTTAGTAAAAGGAGATAGAAAGTGACGTTAGAGACTGCTAATGTGATTGGAACTTGGTGGCAAAGCCACCGCACAGGATCAATGCTGGATCCCTCATGGTTTCTGATATTTATACATGAGCATATGGGAGAGATGATAAGTTAGTTTGCAGATGACACAAAGACTGGCATGTTGTTTGACACTGATGAGGTAAGTGCTAGGTTACAGGAAAACAAGAGAGACAAATGGGCAGATTGAGCTTAACAGTGATAAAAGGTGATGCACTTTAGAAGGAGGAACATGTCAACGGAGTACTCAATGAATACAAAGTCTAGGAAGCTCAGAGGAATCTTGGCTGTTTGTCCACTGATCCCTAAAGGTGGCAGATCAGGTTAATATGCTGCACAAGACACTTGCCTTTGTCAGTCATGGCACAGATTAGAAGAATAGGGAAGTCATGTTGGAGCTCTACGAAACTTTAGTTAGGCCACAGCTGGAGCACTATGTGCAATTCTGTTCACCAGGCTAGAGGAAAGATATGATTACACTGTAGATGTTACAAAGAAGATTCATCAGAATGTCGCCTGGGATGGAGCATTTCAGCTACGAAGAGAGGCTGGACAAGCCCGGGCTGTTTTTTCTGGAGCAGAGAAGGTCAAGGTGGACCCGATAGAGATGCGTAAGATTACAGTCAGTTCTGATATAACATGACAGTTCTGCTCTTGTGCAATCGCGTGTTATAAGAAAATTGCGTAATAGCCGTGCCATTTAAACTAATAGGACTGGAATCACATTACAGCCAATACAGGTAAGCAAAGTTTGCATTTACAAATAATGGTGTAAATTCTTAAAATGCATTAAGCCAATTTGCATTGAAGAAACGTGAGTTACAGCAGAACAGACTGTGTGAGGGCATGGATAGGATGAATGGAAAACAGCTGTTCCCCTCAGCTGAAGGATTAATAACTAGAGGACAATTTTTAGAATGGAAGACAGCAAGTTGAGAGAGGATTCAAGGAAAA
This sequence comes from Chiloscyllium punctatum, assembly GCF_047496795.1. Classification (NCBI taxonomy): domain Eukaryota; kingdom Metazoa; phylum Chordata; class Chondrichthyes; order Orectolobiformes; family Hemiscylliidae; genus Chiloscyllium; species Chiloscyllium punctatum. Next base: position 16,857,663 of record NC_092770.1, on the reverse strand, counting down.
AAACCATTTCACCCAGGTGGTAAGGGGCCTTGAATGCACTGTCTAGGAGGGTAGTTGAGGGGGGAATCCTCACAATCCTTAAAGGACTTGGATGATTACTTGATATGTCAAACAAGGGCCAAGTACAGGAAAGTGGAATTGTGTAGGTACTAGTATATTTTTGGCAGTACAGATTTGATGGACTGAAAGGCCTGATCTGTACTGTATGATTCTACGAAGTCCAGGTGCACATATTATATTTTGTAGTTGCTCATGACACTTTAATCAAAAATGCGAACAGAATACTGGTCATTGTATTAAAACTTGTAGAAGTTGGGGGGTCAGCTAGCTGGAGAAAGTGAGGACTGCAGATGCTGGAGATCAGAGCTGAAGAAGTGCTTATGCCCGAAACGTCAATTCTCCTGCTCCTTGGATGCTGCCTGACCTGCTGCGCTTTTCCAGCAACACATTTTTCAGCTGGTTTGCAATGCAGAGTAATGCCAACGCATGGGTTCAAATCTCATTTTGGCCGAGGTTACTACAAAAAACTCTCTTTCTCAAGTTCTCCCCTTGCCTGGGGTGTGGTCATCCTCAGGTTAAACCAGCAGTCATCTCGATTGAGGCGACAGCCCAATTATCTTGTCAGACTACCGTGCCTTTACCTTAGAAGCCATGATGCAGTTATACAAAGCCCTAGCTGGATTTCATATTTCATAATTTTGCACACTACACCTTAGGATTTATTTTTAATTCACTTATGGAACATAAATGTCACTGGCTTGCCAACATTTATTGCCCAGCCTACTTGCCCTTGAGTAGATGGTGGCAAAATACCTTCTTGAACTGCTGCAGCCCTCGGGCTGTAGGTAGACCCATAATGCTGCTAGGGAGAGAATTCAGGATTTTGACGCAGGAACAATAAAGGAACTAGAGGGATTGCTGTATAATTTACCACTACAATTAATACAAAGATGGGTTATACAAATTGAGTGTCATATTTCCTTGGAGATGGCTCAATAAATTTAGTGATGGTAGAGGCTGCTAATGTGACTGGAACCTGGTGTGCAATGGCACCACACAGAACAATTTAATTTAATTATTTAATAACACTTTGAACATAATAGATGAACTCGTTTTTTTACTGATTGTACTCAAGTCCAAGACTGCTTATAGTGCAATATTGGTTGCAGATCTCTCAGGAGTAAAACTACACCAGACACCTACATGCAAAGAACAGTGAAAGGTTGAAATTCTTAACAGTAGTATCTGGATTGATTTTTAATTTTCATTAGATTGATGTATCTTTGCAAACTCCTGACATCATGGAATGAGGCAACAGATCCTCTAATCAACAATCATGGAAAATGCTCAAGAGGCTAAATGATCTATTCCTGTTGTTTCACACCTCACAGCCGGTCAGCTGATTTTTGTGCACATCCCTCCACAACATCGCACCCAACCTTCAGATGTCTTAGCCTCTCAGAACGGATGAGCTACTTCAAAGAAAAGCTCTATGAACAACAAGCAAACGACAATCACAAATAGATGCAAATTTCGAGTGTATCTGGACGAAGACACTAATTGGTTGACAATCTGTGCTTTATAGATTTTCACAGCTTTCAGCAATCTGAACAAGTTCTTCAAGTGTTGCAGGTCTTGGCAAACAAGACAAAACTAAAGCCAAATATTTTCACAAATTGCTAATTCCGTCCATCAAATCTAAAAATGTATCAGTCACAAAATAATCAGCGACCCTCAGATGATTAACAGAGTTCCAAAAAATTCAAATCTGATATTCTGAAAGGCAGAATTAAAATGCTGTACAATTACAGTGCTCATTACACCACAAATTATCTTTGCAATCTTTACTTGGCTGCAGGCTATTTGAAAACTTATGTGCAGGTGTGACTCAGCAGCCTTCAGTCAAGATCAACTGCTATAAAGTAAGCCTTGAAGTTATATTTTTATCAGCAGTACTAAAACTAATAGAGCAAGTCCTCCTTTAAAGTTGCCCATTTAACAATTTCACTTGAACATTAGTCAATTGACAAGGTCGGTAATCTCGTTAAAAGATTAATTTTAACATCATTCATATGATCTAAGTGGTATTATTTTGGCCCAAAGAGTGTTCTGGAAACCTGGGTTTAAACTGTGCAGATAGTGAAATCTGAAATCAATAAAAATCTGGAATTAAGAGTCTAACAATGGCCGTGAATCCATTGTCAATTGTTGGAAAAATCCATCTGGTTCACTAAATGTCCTTTTAGGGAAGGCAATTGTCATGCTTAAATGGTTTACATGTGTATCCAGACCCAGGGAAATGTGGTTGACTTTTAACTGCCTATGGACAAATACGGGCAATAAATGCAGACCTAGCCAACAACTCTCATCATATGAATGAATTAAATAAAAAGCAGACCCCTTGTATGTAGCAATGAGGCAGAGGAGCCATTTTAAAACCAATCATAGAACAGATGAGAAAGATAAACCACAAAAGTCCCTTACTTCACACTAGTGATTTGGTACTCCATTCCACTTCAAACATAAGCAACAATTACCCAACAAATGGTGGCACTGGACTTGCTACTTGGAAGACATTAATACGAGAGATTTTGTCAGGAACATGGAGTGGTTAAAGTGGAGAGTCCAATAACCTCCAAGCAACTCAGCCAACACGGTATAAGCAGGCAGGGAGAGAGTTAAGTTTGAGTTTTGTGCAACAAGAGGTTCAGCAGAGCATGACTCAGATCAGATAATAACCTACAGTTAACAATGGGGTGCTGGAGACAAGGGTAGTGGGTTAACAAGGCGGAAAAGCAGTCATTATGTAGAGCCAGTTAACAATATTGGAAGCATTCAGTATGTGAGATCAGTTTAACAAGGGGAAAAGTATCCATTCTATGAATCCCAGTTAACAAGGTTATGAATGTTCATTGTATAACAGTAATAGACTTGGTCTCTACTACTGATACTCATTGATTGTTAACAGTCACACAATTAGTATGTATGTTGCCTTATCCGGATGCTCCTCCCTGTAAAATGACTATATAATTCATTAAGAAGCTGCTACTCCAGAGAAGACTGTGAACACATGTCACTGTGCATATGAGCGATCGTTCTCTCTCCCGCCAGGGCCTGGAATAAAGATGAAGGAGATAAAGCCACACTGAGTCTCTGAAGGTTTTACTTCGACTGAAGGGGGCAAACGGGATGACAATATTGATCTAGTTGGCAGGATCCAAGTGGATAGTTACGATCGGATGGTATCAGTTGCCACCCAGAACATCGCTGTCACAAGATGGAGGGGCCCACAAACTTAAATTTAAAACTTTAGTGCCTCTCAATATTCCTGTTTACTGGAGACGGTCCCCTTGTTCAATCGCTCTCTATTCTACGGATTCATCGAACAGTAATTAGTTCAGTCGAGAGACAATTTTGCAAACGCACTGGCAGCCAGAGTTCCTAGTCCTCTGCAGTGCATTGGGGAGGGGTGGGGGTGGAATGTGATCCAGGTTCGAGTCCTCTGCACGGTATTGGGGTTCAAGTCCACTGGCCGGGTTGATTTGAGGTTCAAGTCCTCTGCATTTAAGTGGGGTTTGAGTTCTGTGTTTAAGTGGGGTTCGAGGCTCCATGAGGAGTAAAATGAGAAAGGGGTTAAAGTCCCCTAGTGGCAAAATTTGAGGTTCTGAGTCTTTGTTCTGGGGGAAAGTGTGAGGCTTGGATTATGGTGCCACATGGTCCACTGCGAGGACTCTCTTTTTATAAAAGTGTAATTCCAACGAGAGGATGCAAAACAAAAAAAACAAGAAAGGCTGAAATTAAGGTTGTACTAATAATTGGGTTGAAAAAGGAAAGTTTCAATGTAGATTGTGCCATGCTGAGTGTGTTTGATGCTTAAAGGTTTTGGTTTGTTAAAATACTGGTTTGGAAAACCCTTTTAAGTAACTGTTTTACCTTGTTTGAATCAGGATCTCAATTCAACGTGCTTTGTGGGCTGTGTAGTGGGCAGGTTTTGTTTTTACATTGAAATTGTACATTATGTCCTCCTTAAAATTATCAAACTTGTAACCTTAAAACAAACTGAGTGCCTTGAGCCCTTGGTGTTTGAAATTCTGCAACGCCTGTTTAAAAAGGAATAGTTGGGTCAATGGTCATGCTTTAACCAGACGAGAGTATTGTATTACAATATCTTTGTTGCTATGTTTTTAATGCAGAATATTCACAAAGAGAGTGCATTTTGGAGTTTGATGCTCTCTCAAACCTTAACAAAACATTAGAACGTGAGGGTGAGCTGCTTAAATTCTGTTGATTTAAGACTTCAATGGCCCCCTTCATATTGCAAATTCAAAGAATGTTGATGTCTACCAAAGTTGCTACTGTAATTCTGATTACTTTATTTAGGAAGTTTAATTTGGAAAACATATTTTAAAATACTCAGCATTTGTTTCCCATGAATATTTGAGATTTAAACTGAACTGAAACTGCCTCTTCAAATGCTAAAGCACAGGAAACATTTGTTGTTTTCTTGCTGTTCTAGATTTTGGAAATATTTTTCGCGATAGGTTTGACATTAGCCAAATATCAATTTGTTAAAGGAAAATAATTTTTGAATAACCTGAATAAGTTACCCTAGATTTTGATTTTAGGACCACTGATTGTTTATAAATGACTGAATTGTTTCGGCAGTACAATTTAGAAGTTTATGGATTGTATAAAACTTGATAATGTCATAAATAGTGAACAAAGAAACAGACTTCAAGAATTTAAAGGTTGAAACAGGCAGCACAATTTAGTGTAGTTACATGTGTGGCTGTCTTCATATTGATATCCACCTTCGTAAGGAAGGAATAAGAGAGGAAATGTAAAGACACTTTCAGCAGCTAACATCTTCTCTCCAGTCTCTCCATTCACAGGTAAATCACGCCTTCGAACCACCGCCCACCCCTCCACAACCTGATCCAAAGGATTCAATCAGCTCCCCAGTCATGAGAATGAAAAGTGAAGCAGTTAACAACAAAGAAGACGAGGTCAGTACGCTTTTTGTCAGTGGCCTTCCTACGGTCATTAAACCACATGAGCATTCCCTTGTCTTTTGATCATTTAAGGAATATGAAGGTTCACTGATCAAGCTAACATCACAACAGCCAGTTGGCTTGGTTACATTTAACAGGAGAGCAGGAGAAGCAGCAAAGAACGCTGCGTTTACCTAGCCTGCAGTCGCAGCTGCTGCAATGCACACTCAAATATGCTGGTATCCTCCATCGGGAGCATCTCTGGAAGGATGGATGTCTCATCAGTTTTGTGAAGCATTTAACTGCTGTTACTCAAGTATTCAGAATTCTCCAAGGAGTGATGCGGGAACAGACTAAATTTTGTTTTCAAGTTGGACTTTACTAAAGGAGATTTTGGAGAACTGGCTCGTTTCCACTCGACTTCGAATGGATGGAGTGGTCACTCAGGACTATGAATTTAAGAACTTTATTGATGGATTTTTTCCCCACATGGGAGGATTCTTCAAACTCTAATTACTGTATGGGACTAGCAATTTTCATTATTATAATCATTGTATGCGGTGTGTCAAAAACTTGCTTAAATATTGGCTGTCAAAGTCTTATGCAAGCTGGTAGTGCCAGCTTGGCGGTTACCATAAAGTGATAAAAGGAGGGAATGAGAATGTGTATGGGGTATAAGCAGATAAGGCAAGAGTTAAGTTCAGAGTTATGTGGGAAAAAAAAGAGGATCAGCTGAGCACAACTCAGATAAGAACTTAGTTAACAATAGGGTGCTGGAGGCGAGGGCAATGAGTTAACAAAATGGAAAAACAGTCATTACGTACAGCCAGTAAATAATATTGAGAGCACTCGGTATATGAGGTCAGTTTAACAAGGGGAAAAGTATCCATTGTATGAATCCAGTTAACAAGGTTAGGAACATTCATTGTATAACATTAAATGGCTTGGTCTCTGCTATTGATACTCATTGATTGTAACAGTCACGCAATTAATATGTATGTTGCCTTATCTGGATGCTCCTCCCTTATCTCAGGAGTTGCCTTATCTGGATGACTTGTCAAGAAGCAAATAACCTATATAATTTAGGTTAGTCCTGAAAAGCAGATGTCAGCTGCACTGGCTTCAATTAGAATGACTATATAATTCATTAAGAAATTGCTATCCCAGAGAAGACTGTGAACTCACGTCCCTGTGCACATGTGCGATTGCTCTCCCTCCATGGCCCAGAATAAAGATGGAGGAGATAAAGCCATTCTGTGCTTTGTTTCGACCGGAGGGGGGACCGGCCGACAATACAACACCTGCCCACATATGGCAGAGTCTGGGAGATTGCACACTAAACATATTAGCATTCTCGCCTTCCATCAAACACTCTGGTCAGAGGGGGAGAGGGACACACACACACACACACGCTGTCTCAATTTCTCAATTGCATTCATACAATATTTGTTAACTTCAGTGATTTTTTTTGTTCTGCGAGTTAGGAACACTGTGCTGCATTTACATGATACAGTATTGTAATCTGTATATTTTCCCCCCCAGGCACTAAAAGTCCAAAAGGAACCTAACTCTGGTTTTAATATTGATAGATTCTTTTGATTCACTTAATGCCCCAATTTTCAGGACTTTAGGTGGAGACAATTAATTTCCAGCATTTTGTTTTGATTGCAAAGATAACTCAACTGTTCCCAACTCACCAAATGCACATAAGATAATGAAGGAAAATGCAAAATTTATTATTCATCTCGAATTATTTTCAGATTTGGGTTTTAAGTTTTACAACAGATAACTTCAGAAAAGATTTTTTTTTAAATTGACCTGTCAAGAAGCAAATAACCTATATAATTTAGGTTAGTCCTGAAAAGCAGATGTCAGCTGCACTGGCTTCAATTAGAACAGTTACAAAAAGTATTCTGACAGCAACTTCCTGCATTCGAACATTATCAAAAATCCCAAAACTTCAGAGCAGTTGACTGTAATAGAAGCAGTCTCAGCAAGGAAGCCATCTGACAGGGCAAGATCAGAAGGGTTCTTGAGGCAAGAACAAAGTTGCTTTAAAAAAAAGCTAAAGCTGTAACCAATTGAACAGTATAATGATACATATGTTTAAGCCACAGTTCCAGAAGTCCCAATCTAAGCTCTACTGATAGATGGTAAATCAATAGGTCACAGAATAAAGGCTGCTATTTTTTTCCCCTAGTAGTAAAAGTTTGGTGCTGAATTCCTACCCCAGTATCTGGCAATTCCTCGCTGCCAAAGAACACTACTGGCAACATCACCCACTTATTTTCCCACCTTTCAATAACTCAGGTCTGAACTCTTCAAATATTGAAATATGTTTTTACATATTATTAACCACTATTAAAAAGGATATCCATACCATTTATACTTGGCTATCAAAATCACAGCAAAGACATTTTAAGAGTAACGCTTTTAAATATACGGGGTTGCAAAGATCCATGTCAAATAAGAAATCAACAAATATTCATAGAATGAATTCTTCAGTTCATGGTTTAATTGAAAACAGAAGCTTAAAATGCTGTACGACAAAGTGTTGTGTTACAATGGAAAAAAATATAGTGCATATGTCAAATGTTTGACCTAGAGTAGGCCATTAAGGCAGAAAAAAAATCCAGCTTTTCATGACCACACAATACAGTCCAGTGTCTCCAAAAGAAAAATCTGTTGATAACTCATGAGAGAGACTCCATTTGTGAGAATCATAGAAAGGCTAAAGCAAATAGGAACACTGGCTCTCCCTAAATATTTCTTGCAGATTTGATTTTTAAGATCAGAGTATTTCTACTATACTTCTAGCTTCATAAAAGTATTTTGTGACAGTCAAGTATACTGATGCATTTATATGCTGCTACGTATATTACAAATTAAATGAAAAACTGGTTAGCTTTTTAATCTTTCACTTTATTCTAACTAAAGTTACTAATAAGAATTTACTACTGGCAAAAAGTAGACAATGAATTAAGAACACAATTTATCAAATTCAATAAAAAGGAAGCTGGATATTATTTCAAATTTAATTTTTATTCGGTTGAAATCAAACATGTTTCTCATCTAACAGTCATGAAGAATTCTGCCCCCATGTCAGCAATTCTCAATTTCAGCCAGCAATTCAAGATGCAATCAGTTAGAGATCTAGGGTGTCAAACTTTACCCCAAACACCTATTGAAGCAGCTAAAATGCTTTATTACAGGTTACTGAAATGTTCAGTTATATAAAAAAACCATCTATTTCATGCTTTCAAAACAATAAGGCAGCTCATCAGCAATTTTCAAGAGCAAGTACAGACAGAACATAGAAAAATACAGCGCAGTACAGGTCCTTTGGCCCTCGATGTTGCGCCGATCCAAGCCCACCTAACCTACACTAGCCCACTATCCTCCATATGCCTATCCAATGCCTGTTTAAATGCCCATAAAGAGGGAGAGCCCACCACTGCTACTGGCAGGGCATTCCATGAACTCATGACTCGCTGAGTAAAGAATCTACCCCTAACATCTGTGCAAACTCCACATAGGCAGATGGTTCTCTGGCGCTGTCAGGGAGCAGTGCTAACCACTGAGCCACTGGCCGCATCTAGCTATAGTCTCCTATCACAAATCAAAATCCTACATTTCAATTCTCTCTGCTAAACAACAGAGCCACTTGTGGTAACACTGATCTGGCTGCTTTCCCTTGAGGCCACGAACCCCCTCCCAAAAATATACTTGTTTGAGGAGGAAATGCCTTAGGGGACTCCTGTACTGCCAGCATACAAGTCAAATGGCCATGAATTGATATGTACTAAGAACAGACGTCACAAAATATTTCACAACATTGGAAAAGTTTTAAGTGCATCCAATTAAATATCACAAATCAAAAGCCATTATTTTGACTCATAGGAACTGTTGCCTTTCCATTTCTCCCCTGGAAAATGTTGGATGCGGAACAAGACAATCCATAAACGTGGTGTTATATTTGACCCAGAACCACACGTCTGCAGCATGAAAGGTGCTCGCTACCCAACTTCAGTCTTGTCTCAATCTATCTGCTGGTGAAATGCCCATGAAATGCCCATGCACCCTTTGTTACCTTAGACTTAACTATTCCAACACACTTATGTGGATTGTTGATTGTGAGAGACCACACATCTCAAGATCATTCTTCCACTTGTGCTCTAATTCCCTGCAAATTCCAGACACCCAGTTTTGTACACCTTGCTCCACATTGGCTCTTTTGTGAAGAAATCACAATTTTCAAAATGTCATCTTTATTTCCAATTACTTCATGGCTACACCTTCCCCCATCCATGATCTCCTTCTGCACGCCACTTCAGATTACTACATTCCTCAAATTCTAGCCTAGCGAACAACTCCAATGTAATCCCTCTGCTGTTGACAGCCTTGCTTTCAGCTACCTAGACACTAAGTTCTCCAAAAATCTGTCTTTTCTTTCATCTTCGTGCTTAAAACCTAATACTCTGACCAACCTTCTGATATTCAGGACTAATGTTGTATGCTGCTCAGTGTCAATGAGTTTGCGCCATAAAGCTCCTGCAAAGCACTGAGTCATTCCACTACATTAAAGGGATAACAAAGTTACAATAAGAAATGCCATTTATCAGCAAAAATATAAATCTTCAAAGCTATGAGAGAGATTGGAAACCCTTGGTTTGTTTTCATGTGAATGTCAGAGGCTGAGGGGCAACCTGACAGAAGTTTTCAAAATTATGAGAACCGTGGATAGAATGGATAGTTGGCAGACTTTTCTCCAAGGTAGGCGAAAGTGAGTACGGCAGATGCTGAAGATTAGAGTCAAGAGTGTGGTACTGGAAAAGCACAGGTCAGGCAGCATCTGAGGAGCAGGAAAATCAACATTTTGGGCAAAACCTGTTCATCAGCCCTTCCTGATAAGGGGCTTTTGCCTGAAGTGTCAATCTTCCTGCTCTTTGGATGCTGCCTGACCTGCTGTGCTTTTCCAGCATCACATTCTTGACTTTTCCCCATGGTAGAAATGTCAATTACGAAGGGACATCAGTTTAAGATGAATGGGAGTAAGTTTAAAGGAGATATGGGAGAAGTTTCTTTCCCCCCCATACAGTGGGGGCGGGGGGAGGGAGTGAGGAAGAGGTGGGTAAGTGCTGCAATGCGCTGTCAGGTGGTAGAAGCAGATACAACAATAACATCTGAGATATATAAATAGGCAGGGAATAGAGGGACTGCATGGAGGCAATAGGTTTTTTTAAGTTTAGAAAATAGTCATGTGTCGGCACAGGCTTGATGACCTGTTCCTGTGCTGTACTGTTCTTTGTTCCAAATAAGTGCACAGACAACTAACCGGAATGATTCTAACAACGCTAAGTAAATTAGCAGCAACATTCTAACTAATCAGCAGCTCAGTAACTGCCAGAGAATACTGCTCCTCACCAAATTTATAGATATTATTACAGTATAACTTATTCAAAACTCACTATCTGGTACATTAGTGAGGGTTTTTGGAGGGCGGGGGGAAGCAGTGGGAAGAGAGAGAACCTTCCCCTTTAATTCACAAGAAAAGAGAGTTACATTAAACCTCAGTTCAAGATCACGAAGTATTCCAAATATAATATTCATGAGAAGCTCAATTTTGCTAACTTGTTCTCCTCCATATCCCAAAGTCCTACTCCTTTAATTCCACTGATTTTAATTCTGCAATGAGCCAATCCAATGACTCTCAAAGTTCAAACTCTAAGATCCACTGACCACAAACCTGAATCAAGTACAAAGTAAGGCATAATTTGTATTATTTGTTGCATTGAACTTATAATGCTTTTAATTGGAAGAATAAGTGCAAGAAAGTTCTTTTTTGGTGGGCCACATGATGGCTATCTTGATTTCAGCATTATGACAAACTGAAAGAATGCTTGCATACTGGTGAAAAATATTGTGGAATCCTACAACCACTTAATATGTGCAAACTCACTTTCCTTTCAAAAAGGAAAATCCACATTACACCATGACTGGAATAGGAATACGCTTGAAACTATCCCAAACAAGCTGAAATTATCAACCAAATACAAACCAAGCCCTAAAATACTATTGCCTTCAGAGAAGCATGATTTTCACCAGTGATTTAGAAGGAAACTTATATATAGAAAGTACCATTCAACACTTCCATGTCCCATAGTGCTTTACAGTCAACGCAGTACTTTTGAACAGTCATTACTGTAATGCAGGAAGTAAAGTCACCATTATGCATACAAGTTCCCACAAATGTGGATGTAGGTTTGCTCGCTGAGCAGGAAGATTCATTTCCAGACATTTCATCACCCTAAGTAACATTTTCGGTGGACCTCCGAGCGAAGCACTATTGATAATTCCTGCTTTCTATTTATATGTTTGGGTTGGTTATGTCATTTCCTGTTCTTTTTCTCAGAGGGTGGTAGATGGAGTCTTACTTGATGTGTTTGTTGATAGAGTTCTGGTTGGAATGCCACACCACTAGGAATTCTCATGTCTCTCTCTGTTTGGCTTGTCCTAGGATGAATGGGTTGTCCCAGTCTAAGTGGTGCCCTTCCTTATCTGTATGTAAGGATACTAGTGAGAGAGGGTCATGTCGTTTTGTGGCTAGTTGATGTTCACGTATCCTGGTGGCTAGCTTTCTGCCTGTTTGTCCAATGTAGTGTTTGTTAGAGTCCTTGTATGGTATTTTGTAAATTACATTAGCTTTGCTTGTTGTCTGTATTTCAAGTTCATCAGCTGTTGTCATAGTGTGTTGGTGGGTTTGTAGGCTACCATGATGCCTGGAAGGTGGGGGTGGGGGCGTGGGTGGCCCACAAACCCACTAAAACAGCATCCAATGAACTTGAAAAACCCTATACAGACAACAAGCAAAACTAATGGCATTTACAAAATAGAATTGTGGCATTCCAACCGGAACTCTATCAACAAACACATCGAGTTAGACTATCTACCACCCCCTGAGAAAATTAACAGAAAATGACATCACCAACCCAAAGAAACCCAAACATAAATAGAAAGCAAGAATTATCAGCAGTGCTTTGCCCGGAGGCCCACTGAAGATGTTACGTAGGAGGGTGACGAAACATCTGGAAATGAACCTTCCAGGTCAGAGAGCAAAACTACATCCAGAATCTCAACCTGAGCTACAAATCTTCTCAACTTGCTAAATAAGATTATGGCCAGAAATATAATTTGTAATCACTAATATTGTTCAGGACACAAAGGCAGCACCCTGGACAATGAAGCACTTCTTCAGTATTGCTTTACACTCATGCTCGAGTCTTGAGATGGGACTTCAATTCATCTTTCTGATACAGAAGCAAGAGCACCACCAATCGACCCAAGGCCAGCACTTTGAGGAATACATAACAGATATACATCTTAAATAGGATTAAGCCTAAACTCAAACTATAGAACTCAAACTTGCCTCATGTCTTTAAAACTTAGACATGCATGGCGACACCAAAATGCCATTATTCCTATTAAAGTATTCTTTAAAATGTTCGCAGGAAGAGCTGGCTCAATTTATTTGCTCTGAAATAGAATGGAGGGCATTATTAGAATCACAAGGAAGCAAGTCGAATTGGTGATGGAAACAACTTTAGATAATATTTGTATTTGTAATGTCAAGCAAACGCCTGACTCATGCAGATGATATAATCAGGAATGAATTTCAGAATTTACTACAGTGGAATCTCAGCTCTCAATCTCTAAGCTGCTTGTCCAAAATCAATAACCACTGTGCTCGTGCACCAAAAATAACCTGGTGTGCATGATGCAAGTAACTATACATGACTAGTTTCCAAAAAACATATGAAAAATAGTGCATAGAATTGGAAAAGTTACAAAGTTTGCTTTTATCCCCCTGATTGGGTGTTTGTAGAGGACCAAAACACAGTAGAAAATGAGGTACAAAGTAAATTACCACTGAATGTTTACGATTTGTTACATAAACAGAAGTAATTCAACCAGCATTAATTTGAAGCAACTGGCTCTTAAAATACTTGTGTCCGAAAATACTCTTCCCTGGCAATGCCTAGCTTGCCAGCAGCTCTGCACCCAGCCTGAACAGTTCTGACTGACCACAAATGGCAAACAGGGATTTATTCTAGCCTATTTCAATCCCCCTGTAATATTAACCTGATGCACTTTAAGACATTTAATATAGTAGCCCCTATTCATAGAATAGCTGCCAATGAATCTGCAGTCGCAGCACCCTCATGCAATTCTCATAAGAGGAACACTAACTGTTTCACAACTTAACTAGAAAACTGACCTATAGATCAATTCTTATCATTATCTGTGTATTCCTGTATTTCATTACCTGCATCTAACATATTCTATCACATGCAATTTTGAAGATTCCAATTCAATCAGCATCAATGGCCCTTTAAGAAAGGGTATCAAACTTAGTCAACCTTTGCCCAAAAGAAGTATTTCCAGGTATCTGTCAACAGCCTGACTGTAATTGTAAAATTATGCTTTTTCTGTACCTATTCACAGAAAATCTGGAGACTATTTTGACATCACTCCAGGACAACATATTTGATATCATGGTCAACAGTTCAGTCAGATAATCAATATGTGCTTGAATAGATCGAGTAGCAACTAAAGTAGACTATCTTCTTAACTTGGTCTCCTCTGATCCATCAAGAGTATCAATACTACAAAATAGGAGCTAACTTTATTTTAAACCTGCAAGTTGAATAACAGCAAAAAACACAGGTATCAATTTGTTCCAGAAAGTAAGCTACGTGCTTTCAGTATTTTCTGTTTTTATTCTATTAGTTAGTACATCCAGGCTCAGTATAAATTACAGCTAGTTTAAAGTTGCAAAGTCAGACTTGTAATAAGGACATTAAAAAAAAGACTGATCAGAACTGACACGTCAATCACAAATTTCCTCGACAATCTTCATTCAGATGTTCACTAAGCTATGGTAGATGTCAACTCCAAACCAGGTCTGGAAGGGTTTCAAAGCAATATCTGTTCCATCCATAATTTTAAGTTTTAAAAAAAATTGCTGGCAAGATGTAGCATTTAGTGTGGGTGGGGAGAATGGACAGCCTAAATTCAGATCTGTCCACACCCTTCTCTTTCACTAGTGTAAAGGGTCAAGCAGGCATTTTAACAAATAGGAGGGTGGTGCCTCACTGTCAAACAGCAGTTATCAGTGGGAAAATGAGGAACAAGCTCTCTCCAGATGTTCCTAAAGGGTTGTAGAATGTTATTTTTGAAAAAACATTATGTAGCCAGATGTGAACATTCTAAAACATTCAGATTAGGCAGATTTTAATCATAGAATGTGGGGGAGATATTTGGGGAAGCAAGTAACAAAAGGAGACGGGGCAAGGAGGAGGAGGACATGGTCAAGGGAATTGGAGAGGGGATCAGGATTGATGTGGGAAAAGGGCAAGAGATCCCAGGGTTTATAGGGATGGACTTGACAAGAAGAGGGAGAGAAAAGGAGGGATGGGGAAGGAGAGAACAGAAGAAAGAGGGCACAAGGTGAAGTATGTGGGGTCTGGTGTGTGATGAAAAGATGGGGGCAGAGCAGGGGTCCAGAAAGAGGGAGTGGTTGGCTGCAGAGTTGGAGGTGGTCAGACAAGACTGGGGTGAAGGTGGGGTCGGTTAGATGGGATGGGGTAGGACACAGCTGTGGGGGTCGAATGAGGTGGGGGTTGGTGGTACTGTCTGGATGGGGTGGACCGGGAGGAGGTTTCAGATATGATAGGGGTGGGGTGTTTGGATAGGGTGCAATTGAGGGGTATTAGACATATTGTTGGGGGGGGGGTGAGGGTGGTTCTAACAGAGGGTGTTGGGGGAGGGGATTCGGATGGAGTGGGGGGGAGCAGACAGACTGGGGGGGGGGGGGTGTGGAGGGTGTTCTGCAAGGTGGTAGTAGTGGTGGGAGTTCAGACAGTAGGGGGTGATTCAGATGGGGGGGGTGCGCGTTGGGAGCAGTTCGGAGGGGGGGGTTGCGGGGATTCAGACAGGTTTTTTGGGGGCGGTTCGCATGGGTTGGGGTGGTTGCACAGGGAGGGGGTTGGGGGTTCACACGGGGTGGGTGTTGGGTGGTGGGGGAGGGGTGGGGGGGCACACAGGGTGGGGGTTAGGAGGTGGGAAGGTGGTTCGCACGGGGAGGGAGTGGGGGGGGGATGAGGAGGGAGGTTCTGCACAGGGAGGGGGATGGGGGGGGATGAGGAGGGGAGTTCGCACAGGGAGGGGGTTGGGTGGATCCGCACAGGGGTGGCTTCGCACGAGGAAGGGTTGGGGGGGTTGGTGGGTGAGGAGGGGAGTGGGGGGATTCGCATTGGGGCGGCTTCGCACGAGGTTGGGGGGTTTGCACGGGGGTGGCTTTGCGTAAGGGGGCGGGGGGACGGGACAGGGGGATGAGGGGCGGCTGAGGAGAGTCTGGGTGGTGGGGGGGCAGGACAAGGGGGTCTGGGGGGTGAGTAGGAGCCTGGGGTTTGGGGGGGGGGGTGGCGGCGCGGCGAGCAGGGGGCCTGGGGGGGGGTGGGGAGGCGACGAGGGGGGCTGGGGGGGTGAGGGGCAACAAGGGGGGGTGAGGGGCAACGAGGGGGGGGGAGGGGAGACGAGGGGGGGGAGGGGAGACGAGGGGGGGGAGGGGAGACGAGGGGGGGGGAGGGGAGACGAGGGGGGGGGAGGGGAGACGAGGGGGGGGGAGGGGAGACGAGGGGGGGGGGGAGGGGAGACGAGGGGGGGGGAGGGGAGACGAGGGGGGGGGGGGAGGGGAACGAGGGGGGGGAGACGAGGGGGGGAGGGAGACGAGGGGGGGGGGAACGAGGGGGGGGCGACGAGGGGGGCTGGGGGAGGGAGGGGCGACGAGGGGGGCTGGGGGAGGGAGGGGCGACGAGGGGGGCTGGGGGAGGGAGGGGCGACGAGGGGGGCTGGGGGAGGGAGGGGCGACGAGGGGGGCTGGGGGAGGGAGGGGCGACGAGGGGGGCTGGGGGAGGGAGGGGCGACGAGGGGGGCTGGGGGAGGGAGGGGCGACGAGGGGGGCTGGGGGAGGGAGGGGCGACGAGGGGGGCTGGGGGAGGGAGGGGCGACGAGGGGGGCTGGGGGAGGGAGGGGCGACGAGGGGGGCTGGGGGAGGGAGGGGCGACGAGGGGGGCTGGGGGAGGGAGGGGCGACGAGGGGGGCTGGGGGAGGGAGGGGCGACGAGGGGGGCTGGGGGAGGGAGGGGCGACGAGGGGGGCTGGGGGAGGGAGGGGCGACGAGGGGGGCTGGGGGAGGGAGGGGCGACGAGGGGGGCTGGGGGAGGGAGGGGCGACGAGGGGGGCTGGGGGAGGGAGGGGCGACGAGGGGGGCTGGGGGAGGGAGGGGCGACGAGGGGGGCTGGGGGAGGGAGGGGCGACGAGGGGGGCTGGGGGAGGGAGGGGCGACGAGGGGGGCTGGGGGAGGGAGGGGCGACGAGGGGGGCTGGGGGAGGGAGGGGCGACGAGGGGGGCTGGGGGAGGGAGGGGCGACGAGGGGGGCTGGGGGAGGGAGGGGCGACGAGGGGGGCTGGGGGAGGGAGGGGCGACGAGGGGGGCTGGGGGAGGGAGGGGCGACGAGGGGGGCTGGGGGAGGGAGGGGCGACGAGGGGGGCTGGGGGAGGGAGGGGCGACGAGGGGGGCTGGGGGAGGGAGGGGCGACGAGGGGGGCTGGGGGAGGGAGGGGCGACGAGGGGGGCTGGGGGAGGGAGGGGCGACGAGGGGGGCTGGGGGAGGGAGGGGCGACGAGGGGGGCTGGGGGAGGGAGGGGCGACGAGGGGGGCTGGGGGAGGGAGGGGCGACGAGGGGGGCTGGGGGAGGGAGGGGCGACGAGGGGGGCTGGGGGAGGGAGGGGCGACGAGGGGGGCTGGGGGAGGGAGGGGCGACGAGGGGGGCTGGGGGAGGGAGGGGCGACGAGGGGGGCTGGGGGAGGGAGGGGCGACGAGGGGGGCTGGGGGAGGGAGGGGCGACGAGGGGGGCTGGGGGAGGGAGGGGCGACGAGGGGGGCTGGGGGAGGGAGGGGCGACGAGGGGGGCTGGGGGAGGGAGGGGCGACGAGGGGGGCTGGGGGAGGGAGGGGCGACGAGGGGGGCTGGGGGAGGGAGGGGCGACGAGGGGGGCTGGGGGAGGGAGGGGCGACGAGGGGGGCTGGGGGAGGGAGGGGCGACGAGGGGGGCTGGGGGAGGGAGGGGCGACGAGGGGGGCTGGGGGAGGGAGGGGCGACGAGGGGGGCTGGGGGAGGGAGGGGCGACGAGGGGGGCTGGGGGAGGGAGGGGCGACGAGGGGGGCTGGGGGAGGGAGGGGCGACGAGGGGGGCTGGGGGAGGGAGGGGCGACGAGGGGGGCTGGGGGAGGGAGGGGCGACGAGGGGGGCTGGGGGAGGGAGGGGCGACGAGGGGGGCTGGGGGAGGGAGGGGCGACGAGGGGGGCTGGGGGAGGGAGGGGCGACGAGGGGGGCTGGGGGAGGGAGGGGCGACGAGGGGGGCTGGGGGAGGGAGGGGCGACGAGGGGGGCTGGGGGAGGGAGGGGCGACGAGGGGGGCTGGGGGAGGGAGGGGCGACGAGGGGGGCTGGGGGAGGGAGGGGCGACGAGGGGGGCTGGGGGAGGGAGGGGCGACGAGGGGGGCTGGGGGAGGGAGGGGCGACGAGGGGGGCTGGGGGAGGGAGGGGCGACGAGGGGGGCTGGGGGAGGGAGGGGCGACGAGGGGGGCTGGGGGAGGGAGGGGCGACGAGGGGGGCTGGGGGAGGGAGGGGCGACGAGGGGGGCTGGGGGAGGGAGGGGCGACGAGGGGGGCTGGGGGAGGGAGGGGCGACGAGGGGGGCTGGGGGAGGGAGGGGCGACGAGGGGGGCTGGGGGAGGGAGGGGCGACGAGGGGGGCTGGGGGAGGGAGGGGCGACGAGGGGGGCTGGGGGAGGGAGGGGCGACGAGGGGGGCTGGGGGAGGGAGGGGCGACGAGGGGGGCTGGGGGAGGGAGGGGCGACGAGGGGGGCTGGGGGAGGGAGGGGCGACGAGGGGGGCTGGGGGAGGGAGGGGCGACGAGGGGGGCTGGGGGAGGGAGGGGCGACGAGGGGGGCTGGGGGAGGGAGGGGCGACGAGGGGGGCTGGGGGAGGGAGGGGCGACGAGGGGGGCTGGGGGAGGGAGGGGCGACGAGGGGGGCTGGGGGAGGGAGGGGCGACGAGGGGGGCTGGGGGAGGGAGGGGCGACGAGGGGGGCTGGGGGAGGGAGGGGCGACGAGGGGGGCTGGGGGAGGGAGGGGCGACGAGGGGGGCTGGGGGAGGGAGGGGCGACGAGGGGGGCTGGGGGAGGGAGGGGCGACGAGGGGGGCTGGGGGAGGGAGGGGCGACGAGGGGGGCTGGGGGAGGGAGGGGCGACGAGGGGGGCTGGGGGAGGGAGGGGCGACGAGGGGGGCTGGGGGAGGGAGGGGCGACGAGGGGGGCTGGGGGAGGGAGGGGCGACGAGGGGGGCTGGGGGAGGGAGGGGCGACGAGGGGGGCTGGGGGAGGGAGGGGCGACGAGGGGGGCTGGGGGAGGGAGGGGCGACGAGGGGGGCTGGGGGAGGGAGGGGCGACGAGGGGGGCTGGGGGAGGGAGGGGCGACGAGGGGGGCTGGGGGAGGGAGGGGCGACGAGGGGGGCTGGGGGAGGGAGGGGCGACGAGGGGGGCTGGGGGAGGGAGGGGCGACGAGGGGGGCTGGGGGAGGGAGGGGCGACGAGGGGGGCTGGGGGAGGGAGGGGCGACGAGGGGGGCTGGGGGAGGGAGGGGCGACGAGGGGGGCTGGGGGAGGGAGGGGCGACGAGGGGGGCTGGGGGAGGGAGGGGCGACGAGGGGGGCTGGGGGAGGGAGGGGCGACGAGGGGGGCTGGGGGAGGGAGGGGCGACGAGGGGGGCTGGGGGAGGGAGGGGCGACGAGGGGGGCTGGGGGAGGGAGGGGCGACGAGGGGGGCTGGGGGAGGGAGGGGCGACGAGGGGGGCTGGGGGAGGGAGGGGCGACGAGGCGGGCTGGGGGAGGGAGGGGGTTGGGGGGGTGTGGGGTGGGAGGGGGTTGGGGGCTGTGGGGGGGCGGAAGAAGAGGGGGTTGGAAGGGTGAGGGGGTTGGAAGGGTGAGGGGGTTGGAAGGGTGAGGGGGTTGGAAGGGTGAGGGGGGAGGAGGGGGTTGAGGGGGGAGGAGGGGGTTGAGGGGGGAGGAGGGGGTTGAGGGGGGAGGAGGGGGTTGAGGGGGGAGGAGGGGGTTGAGGGGGGAGGAGGGGGTTGAGGGGGGAGGAGGGGGTTGAGGGGGGAGGGGGGGGTTGAGGGGGGAGGGGGGGGTTGAGGGGGGAGGGGGGGGTTGAGGGGGGAGGGGGGGGTTGAGGGGGGAGGGGGGGGTTGAGGGGGGAGGGGGGAGGAGGGGGTTGAGGGGGGAGGGGGAGGAGGGGGTTGAGGGGGGAGGGGGGAGGAGGGGGTTGAGGGGGGAGGGGGGAGGAGGGGGTTGAGGGGGGAGGGGGGAGGAGGGGGTTGAGGGGGGAGGGGGGAGGAGGGGGTTGAGGGGGGAGGGGGGAGGAGGGGGTTGAGGGGGGAGGGGGGGTTGAGGGGGGGTTGAGGGGGGAGGGGGGTGTTGAGGGGGGGAGGGGGGGGGTTGAGGGGGGAGGGGGGGGTTGAGGGGGGAGGGGGGGGTTGAGGGGGGAGGGGGGGTTGAGGGGGGAGGGGGGGTTGAGGGGGGAGATTGGGACTTGAGGGGGGAGGAGGGGGTTGGGGGGAGGGAGGGGGTTGGGGGGAGGGAGGGGGTTGGGGGGGTGTGGGGTGGGAGGGGGTTGGGGGTGTGGAGGGGAGAGGAGGGGGTTGGGGGGGTGGGGAAGGGGGTTCACACAGGGAGTGGATTGGGGGTGAGGAGCGTTCCAACCTGGGGGGGGGGGTTGCTGGGCGCGTGCTGGACGGAGTTACGGCTCACTCTGCCGCCCGTGCCCGATGTCCCGTGGGCAGCGCGCACGCGCGCCTGATTCAACGGTTCCCGCCGCCTCACTGTCCTCCCTCACCCTCCGGCCTCCTCCTCGAACCCCTCAAGAGGGAGGAAGGGAGGGAGAGGGGCTCCAAGGATCTCCGCGCCCACCCACCTGCCACAGCCAGAGACCCGTTTTCAGAAGGAGGAGTGGGGGGGGGGGGGGCGGCGGTACCCCCACGCGATGGAAATCACCTTCTCTCCGCCCCGTAGAACGGGAGTGAGGGGAGTAGACGCCAGTTGGTCGGCCAGCCACCCCACCTCACTCTGTCTCCGCTTCCCACTCACTCCCTCGGCCGCCAGCACCACTCGTCACGTGACGTCCGGCATATCCCGCCCCGTACCCCACCATCGATTGGCCCGCTCTCGGCCCCACCTACTGCCCGCCCATCCTTCTTACGATTGGTCGGACCGGCTGTCCGTCTAGGCGTGAGGGCGGGGTCCCGCTTGGGAGTCCCTAGCAGTGGCAGGGACTGTGACAATGAGTAGCAATGCCAGGGGAGGCAATATGAAGAAAAGTTAAAGGCAAAAGCAAGAAGCAGGGCAGACCCGGCCTAACTTCTCTGAAAGCTTGTCATTCAAAAAAAACATTTTGGACTATAACTTGGTGTTCTGCGATTTTTACCTTTCTTGATTTTTAAATTTCTCTGAAATCATCATCATCAGGATTGTTCATTGATAAAGAGATCAAAGGGAATGGGAGAAGGGCTTAAAGGGATGAATAGCCTCTTCCTGCTCTTATTTTCTTTGCTGGTGTCTGGTCCTACCTGGAATCTCCTTCAAGGGGAAACACCATCTTTGCACTCTACCAATAAAGTTATAGAATGCCTACGGTTCAGAAAGTAGCCATTCAGCTCATCATGTCAGCACTGACCTTCCAAAGAGCATCTCACCCAGACTTGGCCCACTACCCTGTGACTCTACATTTCTCATGGCTAACCCACTCATCCCTGGGAACAATGGACAATTTAACATGGTCAATCCACCTACACCTGCACATCTTTGGATTGTGGGAGGAAACTGGAGCACTGGACAGAAACCCATGCAGACACAGGGAGAATGTACAAACTCCAAAATACATTCACCCAGGGCTGGAGTTGGACCTGAGTCCCTGGTACTGTGAGGCAGCAGTGCTAACTGTGCCATTGTTTGAAGTTCCCCTAAGAATTATGTGTTTCAGTAAAGTTGCTATTCATTCTTATAAACTCCAATAAATACAGGAGTAGAACAATGTCATCATTCCATGTAACCAAAGGCCCTCATCCCTGTTGATGTTATGATAAATTAGTACCATATCACCATCATGCTTTTTACTAATTTGTGGCATTTGGACATTACTGAAATGGTCAGCATTTAATATTCAAGGAATGATCACTTGACCCAAAGCATTAACTCTGATTTTTCTCCACAAATGCTAGCTGATCTGCTGAGCTTTTCCAACGTTTTCTATTTTTGTCCCTAATTACACCTTGACATCTTTATTACAGGATTGATTGCAGAATTAGACATAATACACAAGCTGGAATGCCTTCTTGGCACTGGTACAGTGGTTAGCACTGCTGCCTCACTGTGCCAGGGACCCTGGGTTCGCTTCCAGTTTCAGGTGACTGTGTGGAGTTTGCACCTTCTCCCTGTGTTACGTGGGTTTCCTCCCACAATCCAAAGATGTGTAGGTAAGGTGAATTAGCTATGTTAAATTGTACATAATGTTCATGGATGTGTAGGTTAGGTGCATTAGTTAGGGGTAAATGTAGAGTAATAGGGTAGGGGAATGGATCTGGATGGGTTACTTTTCAGAGGGTCAGTGTGGACTTGTTGGGCCAAATGGCCTGTTTCCACACTGTAGGAATTCTATGATTCATAGAAAATATATCTGCCACATTAATGGCAGCACATTTTTAATGAAACCTGTGAATCATTACTGAGGGAGTGCTGCCCTGTTTGAGGGAGTGCTGTGCTACCTAAAGAGTCCATCCGCAATTGCCTTGAGCCAAATGTCTCACTCGGCCATTTCAGCGTGCACTTAATAGTGAACCACCAATTCATGCTGACAGCAATGTATTCTATTTACAAGCTGCACTGCAGCAACTCATCAGGCTTCTTAGGCAACATTTTCCAAACACATCAACCTCCATCACCAAGAAGGACAAGGGCATCAGATACATGGGAATACCACTTCATGGAAGTTCAATTGAAAACCACATACAATCTTGACTTGAAAATATATTGGAAACTCTTCATGTGGTTTTATCCATTTATGACATGCTATAACCCTAATGTTCCCTCCTAAACCTTTCCACTTCTCTACCTTTCTCTCCTTCTTTAAGAGTTCTTATAACCTGCTTCTCTGACCAAACCTTTGGCCATCAGCATTAATGACTCTTTATATATCTCTGTATTCAATTCCTATGAAGAAACTCGGGTTAATATCTCCCTGTCAACAATTTAGCAACAACTAAAACAATCTTTCACCAATTTCTCATGTTGTTGAATCTTTTTATCCAAAAATGTGAAATTTGAGATTATTTGAAACTTGGCATTTTTGTATTTGACTTGATAAACACAAGAGGAATACCTTCCCCGATATGTTTCTCATCGCAACAAATTTCATTATTTTATTCAGTTATGGAATCTGAGCATTGCTGCCTGCACCAGCATTTATTGCCCATCCCTAGTTGCCCTTGGGAAAGTGGTAGTGAATTAATTTCTTGAACCACTGCAACCTATTTGCTATAGGTAAACTGATAATGTCAATAGAGATGTTAAACCAGGATTTTGACTGACTTTCAAACAATTTCATTTATTCTCTTCTATATCTCTCATTGCAGAAGTCACAATTTTCCTAATGAAAGTGATAAATGGAAGCGGGAGGCCATTCGACTCTTCAAGCCTATTCTTTGATCCAATAAGATTATGACCTATCTTTTCCATCAATTTACCATCTGCTGTATCTCCAATCCGCTAATTCATTGAGTATACAAAAATCTTAATGATCTCAGCCTTGAATATTATCAAACACACTGTATTTAAAGCATTAAAATGTTGCTGATTGGAGAAAACATGTTGTTGAAACTGTTCGTTTTGCACTCATCAAGACAAATGCAAAAATGCTAAATTTCAAATGGTCTCAACGATTTATATCATGGAGAAAAGGGCTCAGATCGGCAAATTTACTCTACTTCGCTAATGCATTGCCGTAAAGAAAGCAATGAGGAGCTAATGGTTCTCCAGGCTAGGATGCTGTGATTACTTAAAATTTGGCACTCTTGTATCTGTCCTGATGAATGCAGAATGAAAAAGCTGGACAACATCGCACTTTTTTCAACAATAATCAAGTTCTGAAGTACCAAGTGACTGATAAAAATGCTACATAAATGCAAGTTGTTGCCACAATACTGTGATTTAAGTAAGTGATTACATTATCTTTCTTTCAAGACCTATTCAGCACTCTGAAAAATGAAACACTGTTTGATTCAGGGTATTTGCATTTGAATTACTGCTCACAGGCAGCAGAATATGAGTAGTGTTTTCACCAGTCCTTTTGGTTAGGATAATAAGGCCTCGTCTATGTCAGAACTTACATCCCAGGAACGTGTTCGTGTATGGTTCTCCTTACTTTAAATTCAAGTGTGGAATATAATGAGTTCTAAAAGTATTAGATATGGAATTTTGGATGGTATGAGAGACCTTGAGGATATATATTTTCCTAGGGGGTTTGGATCCATAGTAGAAGGTTTCAGTGACATTTATGAATGTAATTCAAAGCTTGACTAATTTTGTGATTTCAGCTTTATCTATTATCATTTACAACACTCAGTTGCAAGTAAGTAGAATAAATTCAACACATTGTTTAATACATTCCAGACAGAGAAGTAAAGAGTGTGAGATGCAACACTGATGATATTTTGTCACAATAACATTGTTTCACCAGATGGTACAATAGTGAATAAAATTGTGAATAATTTCTGTGAAGGATCAATCACATGAAGTTGTTCTTGCAGGCATTCAAGTGACTTAATTTGACCCTGAAATGAAACTTTTTAATTGTAGTTACTATTCACCATTTGTTTCTTTTGATTGATGCTACTTTTTTTCATTTAATTTCCCCTGTCCTCTCCTTCATAGGATGTGGGCAGGGCTGGTAAGGGCAGCATTTGTTCCTCATCCCTAATTGCCCATTGAAATTAGTGGTCAGCTCAGCCATTTCAGAGTGCAGTTAAGGGTCAGTTACGTTGCAATGGGTCTGGAGTCATGTGTAGGCCAGACAATGTAAGGATTAGAGACAAAAAAACTGCAGATTCTGGAATCCAAAGTAGACAGGCAGGAAGCTGGTAGAGGTAAAAACAATGACTGCAGATGCTGGAAACCAGATTCTGGATTAGTGGTGCTGGAAGAGCACAGCAGTTCAGGCAGCATCCAAGTAGCTTCGAAATCGACGTTTCGGCAAAAGCCCTTCATCAGGAATAAAGGCAGTGAGCCTGAAGCGTGGAGAGATAAGCTAGAGGAGGGTGGGGGTGGGGAGAAAGTAGCATGGAGTACAATGGGTGAGTGGGGGAGGGGATGAAGGTGATAGGTCAAGGAGGAGAGGGTGGAGTGGATAGCTGGAAAAGAAGATAGGCAGGTAGGACAAGTCCGGACAAGTCAAAGGGACCGTTACTGAGCTGGAAGTTTAGAACTAGGGTGAGGTGGGGGAAGGGGAAATGAGGAAACTACTGAAGTCCACATTGATGTCCTGGGGTTGCCCCTTCATCCCCTCCCAACATTAAATAACCAACATTAGGTTTATTAACAAAGGTTGAAAACCTTTCTGCAATTAAATTACTGATTACTGTATAGACCTCAGGAAATCCCTAATGTTTGCAGTCAATGACATACTGGTGAAGTGTTGTCATCCTCCTACATTATAATGGAGATTGCACCTTCCATGAAATACTAAAATTTAACATACCTTGACATACATTCCTGATGAAGGGCTTTTGCCCGAAATGTCAGCTCTCCTGCTCCTCGGATGCTGCCTGACCTGCTGTGCGTTTCCAGCACCACACTCTCGATTCGTCTCTCAATGTTAACTCTGTGCAAGTGAGATTTTGTGTGGGTTGAAATTGAGCCTAATATCTCTCTGTCAATTTACTAACTATTAGAATGATCGCTCACCATCTTCTCATGTTTTTGAATCCTTTCATCTTGCACTTATTAGGACAAATGTTAAAATGTGAAATTTGAGATTGTTTGAAATTTGGCATTCTTGTGTTTGTCTTGATAAGTGCATGGGAATAGTTTCTGCATTATGTTTCTGTTTTCAGCAAATTTTATTTTTTTATTCATATGTGGAATTTGAGCATTGCTGGCTGTGGCAGCATTTATTGCCCATCCCTCGATCCCCTTGAGAAGTGGTGGTGAACTATCTTCTTGACTCCATTTACTGTAGGTGGACCCACAGTGCCAATAGGGAGGGTAAGCCAGGACTTTGACTGGCCTTCAAAACATTTCATTATGTTCTCTTCTATATCTCAGTGTAAATGCCACAATTTTTCTGAAGTAAGACAGAAATGGAAGCAGAAGGAGGCCATTTGACTCTTCAAGCCTATTCTTCGACCCAATAAGATTATGGCTGATCTTTTCGCTCAATTTACCTTCTGCTATATCTCAAACTGCCCTAATTTCCTGAGTATACAAAAATCTATTAATCTCAGTCTTGAATATTACCAAAGACCTAGTATCCACAGCTCTTTTGAGTAGAGAATCCAAAATCTTATGGCTCTTTGTGTGAAGAAGACTGTCTTTACAACATCACAACCCTGGTCTCATTCTAATGACTCCTCACTGTGAAATTTCAATGGCTCAAGTTTCCTTCCCCTAATGGAAATGTAGTAGAATGCTCCATGAGGCTCATTTTTCAACACAGCATGATCATTTACCTTATCGTGAATGTTACCCGATTTACTTAATGTCCAAATAAAATTGACTCACCACGGATGAGGCTTCAAAGAAGATGAGAGCTGTGTGAAATTTCACCTTGACCCTCTTAAACATTTTACAAAATTCAAGCGTGTCGACCTGACATTGCAATCTACAATGCTTGACTGTGAGTAGACAAACTGACTGCTTTGCGTGTGCATAGCCAAGAGAGACTGGGAAAGTTATCAGATAATGACATGTACTACAGGGCAGAAAAGGCTAGTTAGCCTATCAAATCTGCACTGTCACTCTGAATGGTAGCCATGATGTGAAGGTGCCGGTGTTGGACTGAGGTGGACAAAGTTAAAAATCACACAACACCAGGTTATAGTCCAACAGGTTTATTTGGAAGCTAGAACTTCCAAATAAACCTGTTGGACTATAACCTGATATTAGACTGAGATTAATAGATTTTTGTATACTCAGGAAATTAGGGCAGTTGGAGATAGAGCAGAAGGTAAATTGAGCGAAAAGATTAGCCATAATCTTATTGGGTCGAAGAATAGGCTTGAAGAGTCAAATGGCCTCCTTCTGCTTCCATTTCTGTCTTGCTTCAGAAAAATTGTGGCATTTACACTGAGATATAGAAGAGAACATAATGAAATGTTTTGAAGGCCAGTCAAAGTCCTGGCTTACCCTCCCTATTGGCACTGTGCTCCAATTGAAGTCTAAATAACATATTATAAGAGTTCAATATCACGTCCATTGCTCTTGTACTCTATGCCACTATCACTGTACCCGAGGACACTGCATCTTTTATTAACTGTTCTCCACCTGTCTTGTCACTTTCAATAAATGGTGCACAGATATACCTGGTCCTGCAGCTTCTTTAGAATTGTAACGCCTATTTTGAAATGTCTTTTGACATTTTCACCACATTGAGCTTCATCTGCACACGTCTGTTTTCTCTATCAACTTGTGAACATCTTTTTGGAGTTGCACTCTGCCTTCCTCACAGCTTACAGTTCTTTCATGACATCTGTAAACTTTGAAATTGTCACCTGCACATCAAGATCCAGATCATTAATATATATCAGTAAAAGCAAGGATCCTAAAACTGACTCCTGGGGAACTGCACACAAATCTCCCTCCAGCCCAAAATATTCATTGACCATTGCTTTCTGTTTCTTATCACTCAGCCAATATTGTAATCAGGATGCTCCTGTCACTTTTATACCATGATCTATATCTTTCTTCACAAGTCTCTTGTGAGAAACTGCCACTTTCTGACAATCCATGAATATCACATTAACAGTGTAACTCTCATTAAGCCATTATGTTAACTCCTCAAAAACATTCCAACAACTAAGTGAAACATGATTTTCCCTTTAGAATCCACACTGACTCTTCACAGTCAACATCCCTTTTCCTTGAGACTACTAATTATATCCTAATTGTTTTCTTGAAGCTTTCACCAAAGTTAAACTGACTGGTCTGTAATTGCTGGGATTAATCTTTCTTGAACAAGGCCATAATGTTTGCAATTATCCAGTCTTCTTGTATCTCCCCAAGTTCAGGGAGGACTGAAAATTTGTCGCCAGTATCCCAACAATTTCAAAACACGCTTGCTTCAAAGTCCTTGGATACATCTCATCTGGTCCTTGTGGCTTGCCAACTTTTAAGTACCAATAGTCTACCAAAACTTCTTCCTTATTAACTTTGAACCCTTCTAGTGACCAGGTTTCCTCCTCTGTCACCATAGCCTGGGTAGCATCTTCGTCCTTCATAAAGACAAATACAAAGAATTCATTTAACACTTCAGCCCTCTCCTCCTTGTGTCAATCCTCTTTTCAGTCTCTGATCAGCCCTACTCCTCCCTTAACTAACTTTTTACATTGTATAAGCCCATAGAAAACTATGGGATTCCTCTTTGTGTTAGCTGCTAGTCTTCTTTTGTAATTCCTCTTTAATTCTCTTGTTTTCTTTATCATTTATCCTCTAAACAGTTGGTATTCCTTTAGGTTTGCAATTGTTTTTCTGCCCAAGACAATTACAAACATATGTTTTCTTTCTAATGTTAGTTTCTATCCCCTTTGTCACCCAGGAAAATTTAGATTGTTTGTCCTACCTTTCCCACTTTGGGGAATATACACTCGGATGCTGCCTAAACTGCTGTGCTCTTCCAGCACCACTAATCCAGAATTTCATTACACCCAAACAACTTACTCTTTGAAGTTAACCTATTGAAGGAACTGTACTTTCAATGAGTATATTATGTATGTTAAAATCTTTATTAAAATGCAGATTCAGTTATTGTTGTGTAGGGATGTCTTAAAGGGTTAATTCTGAAGAGTGACCAATATAATGGTGATGCATGGAACTGGGCACGGGAACAGTTTTGGACCATGAAGGAGTGTGATCGAACATAATGGTCTCCTTCATAGTTTCGATGACAATGTCTATCATAGAATTATACAGTACACAAGAGGCCCTTTGGCCCATCAATTCTGCATGAACAAAAACTACTCTAAATCTACACTTGGACCATAGCCTTGAATATCATGACATTTCTAAGTACTTTTTAAAGGTTGTGAGGTCTTGCAAATCAACTACGCTCCGAGGCTGTGTGCTTCAGATTCCCACCATACCTTGGGGTTAAAAATGTTTTCCACAAATCACCTCTAAACCTCCTACTCTTCACCTAATAATTATGCTTCCTTGTTCAATTAAGGGCAACAGCTGCATAATCTTATACACCTCTATCAGATATCTCTCTCAGCCTTCACCATTCTAGATAAAACAACTTGAGCTTATCCAGCCTCTCTTCATAGCTAAACTATTTAATCCCAGGCAACATCCTAGTGAATCTCCTCTGCACCCCCTCTAGTACAATCACATCCTTCCTATAGTGAGGTGACTGTAAGCAGTACTCCAGCTGTGGCCTACCATCATCATACCAATATAACTTGTACCGAGTTCCTGTCATACAGTAAATTGTATGTCGTTTACGACAAGAGCCCCTTTTCATTAGACTATGAGATGGTTTTTGTCTATCACATCAGACCAGACACTAGGGTGGTGTAAACTACTACACCTTAAGGATCCCAGCTTTAAAAGGTGAATCTTCCAAGTGAATCTTACATAATAATGTATTGTGGTGAGGATTCATCTTACAACACTACTCTCACTGTCCACATCCTTGAGTTACCATAGATAGAGACTGAACTGGATCAGCCATATGAATATTGTGGCTACGTTCAACCTTTCAGCATTAACTTCCTCCACTATCAATGCTCAGTAGCAGCAGTGTATGCCATCTACAAGATGCACTGCAGAGATTCGTCAGACTCCTTCAACAGCACCTTTCAAACCCACAACCTCTATTTCTATTTCGCCTTGAAGGACAAGGACAGCAGAGGATGCAGAGTTCCTTCAGTGTGACTTAGACAAGTTGAGTGAGTGGGCAAATGCATGACAGATGATGTCATACAATGTGGATAAATGTGAGGCTATCCAACTTAGTAGCAAGAATAGGAAGGCAAGGTTATTATCTGAATGGTGATAGATTGGGAAAGGGAAAGATGCAACTAAACCTGGGTGTCCATGTTCACCAGTTACTGAACGTGAGTATGGAGGTACAGCAAGTAGTGAAGAATGAAACTGATATTTTGGCTTTCTCAACAGGAATACAGGAACAAGGATGGCTTGCTGTAATTCTATAGGGCCTTGGTGAGACCACATCTGGGATGTTATGTGCAGTTTTGGTTTCCTTCTCTGAGGAAAGGTGTTCTGCCTCAGGAGGGAATGCAATGAAGGTTATCAGACTGACTTATGTACAAAGAGAGATTGGATTGGTTAGGCTACATTCATTGGGGTTTTGAAGAACTAGGGTCATATCATGGAAGCATGTAAATTCTAACAAGACTAGACAGAGGAAAAACAGAAAGGATGCTATCAATGACTGGAGAGTCCAGAACCGGAGGGAGGCCTTTTACATCCGGGATGAGAAGAAATTTCTGCACCCAGAGAGTGGTGAGCTAATGGAATTCTCTGCAACAGAAAGCAGTTGAAGCCAACCCATTGACTGCTTTCAAGGAGTTAAATATCATTCTTAGAACTAAAACGATCAAAGCTTTTAGGGAGAATATGGGAACAGGGTATTGAATTGGGTGATCAGCTATTATCACATTGAATAGTAGAACAGGCGTAAAGGGCAGAATGGCCTACTCCTGCACCTATTTTCTATATTTCTAATTTGGTTTATTCTATTTGATCTTCATTTCAGTTTGAGAATGTCATTATGTGCAAGTTCTCCTCCATGTCACTCATCATCCTGACTTGGTAATATATCACTGTTCCTTTAGTATCATTGGGATAAAATCCTGAAACTCAGCAATTGGAGATGAATAAATAATGCTGGCATGGCTTACATTACCATATCCTATGAAGGAATAAAAATAATAAACAGGTGCGAGACACTGTTCCAATTCCGAATATCTCTAATTCCAATCAAACACTATTCTTTCAAGAGTTTATTGTTCATAATAGTAATAGCAGTAACAAAATGCACAAGGATACATTTTGAATTTGTATTGAACTTTGATGGTTATAGCATGTTCTTATAAATATCTTGAACAACTAAGGGTGAAAATGTGTTACCTAAAGAAGCTGAAGGGTAAAATAATTTGATCTGTCTACTAAAAGGCACAACAGGGTCCTTATTCAATTCAGTAAGGCACTCCAATTATGCAGTAAATGCAGATTGAATCTGGAATCAGGATCTGATGTAACATCACAGCAATGTAGAGCAAGCGCCCCTGTGGAAATCTATTTTGTTTCAGAATCCATTTGGGGCCTGACATCCCTTTTACACAGCATACCTTTATCATTAGCCTTAATTCAGTTTACAGTTGTTTTGAACCAGAACTGCCTTGAACTCATGTTTAATATTTTGCTTAAATGGACCCAAAATCTAATGCTCTTTATAATGTTCCTCCTATATCCTGCGAGTGCTTTATTTAATATGATTTGCCAAAGATCTATTTGCAGCAGTACATTCAGGGACATGACCTTGAAGCTATATGCGTGTCTGCTTCAGAATTAGCTGCTTCATTGATTCATTATCTGCTCTGTTTCACTCTTATGTAGGTAATGGCAAGGAACAGAGTGTCCTTCAATTTAAGCATTGGAAAGGAATACAGAAATGAGACATTGAAATAGAACTTAGCTCACAAAAAGATGTTCCAAACAGATGGGAGTAGAAAGGTTTATTAATCGATTAAACAATGCATGACCCTTAATGTCAGCAGCCAAAGGCAATCTGTGGTCTCTCATGTATCAAGTGTCCTTTATAAAATTGTGACTGAGCAGCTTGGACATTTTTGTATATATGTGAAGGCCTAGAGAATAAAAGCAAAACAAAAAGCAATACAAATTGATGAAAAGGTGGATATTTTGCTGAAGTTTTGCATCTTGCATTCACCAGGACAATTACAAGAGTGCTAAATTTCAAAGCTTATGATAAATTATACTATAGGAGAAAAGGAAGCTAATTGTTTGGAAAGCAAGCCGCTTCTCATCTTGTACTCATCAGGACAAATGCAAGTTTGGCAAATTTCTCACAATTACAATTATACTACAAGTCAATAGGATGCTGATTGCTTCCCAGGTAATCTGTGTTGTTTATTCCTGCTGTAAAAATTGTTAGGATCATTTAAAACTCAGCATTCCTGTACTTGTCCTAATGAATACAAGACCAAAAGCTTTGGTAATGTCTGTCTTTTCAGCAAGAATCAAAATTTAATTATTGAATGACTGTTTAACATGAACTGATATTGGAGATTGCTCAGTTCTGTTGGAAATTGGGGCCCCCTTTAAAATTCAATTTCTTTCAATGTTTCACATTTAGCATTTCCTGTGCAGCCTCAGTGTTGCAGCAGTAACTAGCCTTCTACAAATATAAACAGATCTCTAATATTGAAAACAGAAGGAAGGAAATAAGGTCAAGACCCATTTATTGGGCGCCACACTACCCACACTGAGTCCAACATTTTCAAAAATAAGGTTTTATTCCTCGAAGGAATGCCAACTAATCTTCAAGGAGACCATGGTATAATCGGCAAGATGGCAGCCGAGTAGGCCGCTCCACTTGGAGCTCTTCTACTCCACCTGTTCTGCTACTTTAATTTTTTTTTCTCTCTCTCTTTAGCAGTCCTAGAGCAGCGCGAGGCGAAGCGAGTCCCGGTGCAGCGCAAAGGGAAGCGAGTCTCAGAGTAGCGTGGGGGGAGATCAAGTCCTGGATCAACGTGAGGGGGAAGTAAGTCCTGGACCAATGTGAGAAGAGGCAAGTCCTGGACCAGTGCAAGGAGAGGCAAGTCCCATTGCAGTGCGAGGGGAATGAGCCCTAGAGCAGCGCAACCTATCTTGGTGCAGCTGAATGCGAGTGCAGAGCAGACTGGAGGCTTGGAGTGGAACAGGACAGTTGCTGGACTGAGGCCTGGTGCAAGCGGTCAGACCATGTGCTGAGCTACTACTATTTGAAATTCTTTACTGGACTGTAATGTTAATCTAATGTTACAACTATCTTATTTCTAACTTATTGTTTCAACATTGCAAATAATGCTACTACTTTTCCTCTTATTCCTCTTTTACATCCAAGATTTGAACAGAGGTACCTGTACCAAACATGGCACTGTTAGACGCTGCCGTTGTAAAAACCTTTTCCCCGTACTTCTGTGAGTACACATAATAATAAAGGATATTCTACAATGGTCATCCTGGCATCATGAGTGGCAGCCCCTGGTCATGGGTTGAGAGGTTTTAGACAGTTGGTTAGCACAGGGTTCAAGGTCAACTCCCAGAATAATATATATCAGCAGAGATAGATAGGAGGGATGGTTATGAGGGGACTCATGGGGACGAGAACCATCTTCTTGGGGGAAGACCAGAAGATTCCTTCCATTAGCCCAAGAGAAGAAGAAAGGTGCTGCCACCAAAGATTTTCATGAAAGGCTACAAGATGTCTGGGACATGGGAGTGCTCGTGATGCTTCTTCATTTTACAGAACAGTTTTAACCTTGATCCTCCATTTCTCTAGTATGGTACATTCCCTTTCTTTGCCTAATTAGCTTATCTAAGCTGCTGCTTCTCAATAAACTGTCAGAAAATTGCTGCAAATGTTGACTGCACATATTGGCTAAATGTGGTCATGAACACATCAAAGTCAACATTCCACAGTACAGACTGTTATAGAAAGCACATTAAAGCAATAAAAAGTAGACTGTATATGTTTACTGAGTGATACCAGTGTTGAGGTCCATAGCTATGAGGGGCTTGAGCTGCTGGGGTAGTCTGCACAGAGGCAGAGAAGATTAGAATAAAAAATAAAAGAAGATTTAAAATATGACTGTATTTGATAGGATGAATAATTGAACCTATTTTCTGGTTTGTGAGGGAGTGATAAGGGGTCGTAAATCAATTTAAATTCATTTTATTCGTTTCCAGATTGATATATCAAAGAAGTGTTGAGACCATTTTATCTATGAAGGGAAGAGTAGTTTAGTATTTGAGGCAGAGGAAGATACTGAGCCATGTGGGGAGCATGGGAAAGCGTCATTAGGTTTGGAATTATTCTAGCAAAGATCTATCACTTATATGAGGGACTGAATAGTTTCTTCAGTTCTGTAAGTGTGTGTTTTGTTATTATCTTTTAAATAATGACAATAAACACAAAAACACACAAACATATGAACAAGGGAGAAGAATAGACCACTTGACCCTCTGGCCTGCTCTGCTATTCAATACTACCATAACTTGATCTCATTTTAGCCTCCACTCTATATTCATCCATACCCTCAATAATCTTTCTTCCCCTCTGTAATCAAGAATTTATCTGCCTTTGCCTTAAAAATATCTAAACTTTTTGGATCCACCACTTTTTGAGGAAATGAATTCCATTGACTCTCTGAGAGATTTTCTTTTCTCATCTTGGTACGAAAGAGTGACCCTTTTTTAAGTCTATCACCCTGTGTTCTAGGTTCTCCCACAAGAGGAAGCATCTCTTCTACATCCACCCAGGCAAGTCCCTTCAGGATCTTATCGATTTCAAGTAAGTCACATCTGAGTCTTCTAAACCCCAGATGGCACAATCGTATCTTGTCCAGCCTTTCCTCGTAAGACAAGCTGCTTATTCCAAGTATCAGGCGAAAGTCAGTACTGCAGATGCTGGAGATTAGAGTCAAGATTAGAGTAGTGCTGGAAAAACACAGCGGGTCAGGCAGCATCCAGGGAGCAGGAAAAATTCCTGATGAACGGCTTTTGCCCGAAACATCGATTTTCCTGCTCCTCAGATGCCTCCTGGCCTGCTGTGCTTTTCCAGCACTACTCTAATCTTGACTCTATTCCAAGTATCAGTAAAGGAAATCTTCTTGAAACGGCCTCCAATGCACTAACCTGGTAAATACAGCGATCAGTACTGTACCCAGTACTCCAGAAGCGGTCTCACCAATATTCAGTATAACTGAACCAGATTTGTCCTCGGCTGCTTTGGGAAGCGAGAAATGTGATTGCTTCACCGCTTGCGAAGATCTTTGCATCCTCGCTCTCCACCAGAGTCGTACTGGAGGACTGGAGGGAGGCAACTGTAATTCCTCTCTTCAAGAAAGGAAATAAGGAAATCCCGGCAATTACAGACCAGTCTCACGTCTGTCGTCTGCAAGGTGTTAGAAAGGATTCTGAGGGATAGGAAGAGCATGGCTTGATTAAAGGCAGTCAGCACGGCTTTGTGAGGGGCAAGTCATGCCTCACAAATCTTATTGAATTCTTTGAGGATGTTACTAGACAAGTTGATGAGGGTCGAGCAGTGGATGTTGTGTATATGGACTTCAGTAAGGCATTTGATAAGATTCCCCATTCTAGGCTTGTTCAGAAGGTCAGGAGGAATGGGATACAGGGAAATTTAGCTGTCTGGATACAGAATTGGCTGGTCGACAGAAGACAGCAAGTGGTAGTGGAAGGAAAATATTCTGCCTGGAAGTCAGTGGTGAGTGGTGTTCCACAGGGCTCTGTGCTTGGGCCTCTACACTTTGTAATTTTTATTAATGACTTGGATGAGGAGATTGAAGGATGGGTTAGCAAGTTTACAGACGACACAAAGGTTGGAGGTGTCG
The DNA here is from genome assembly GCF_047496795.1 of Chiloscyllium punctatum. NCBI lineage: Eukaryota > Metazoa > Chordata > Chondrichthyes > Orectolobiformes > Hemiscylliidae > Chiloscyllium > Chiloscyllium punctatum. The sequence goes on along the minus strand of NC_092770.1, from coordinate 16,822,644 downwards.
TTGACAGTATAGAGGACTTTTGTAGGCTGCAGTGTGACATTGACAGGATGCAGAGATGGATTGAGAGGTGGCAGATGAAGTTCAACCTGGATAAATGTGAGGTGATACGTTTTGGAAGGTCGAACTTGAAAGTTGAGTACAGGATTAAAGACAGGATTCTTGGCAGTGTGGAGGAACAGCGGGATCTTGGTGTGCCGGTACATAGATCCCTTAAAATTGCCATCCAGGTGGACAGGGTTGCTAAGAAAGCATACGGTGTTTTGGCTTTCATTAACAGGGGGATTGAGTTTAAGAGTTGTGAGATCTTGTTGCAGCTCTATCAAACTTAGGTTAGACCACACTTGGAATACTGCGTCCAGATCTGGTCGCCCTATTATAAGAAAGATGTGGATGCTTTGGAGAGGGTTCAGAGGAGGTTTACCAGGATGCTGCCTGGACTGGAGGGCTTAGCTTACGAAGAGAGGTTGACTGAGTTCAGACTTTTTTCATTGGAAAAAACAAGGAAGAGAGGGGACCTAATTGAGGTGTACAAGATAATGAGAGGCATAGATAGAGTTGATAGCCAGAAACCTTTTCCCAGGGCAGAAATTGTTAACACGAGGGGTCATAGTTTTAAGCTGTTTGGCGGAAAGTATAGAGGGGATGTCAGAGACGGGTTCTTTACACGGAGAGTTGTGAGGGCATGGAATGCGTTGCCAGCAGCAGTTGTGGAAGTGAGGTCATTGGGGATATTTAAGAGACTGCTGGACATGCATATGGTCACAGACATTTGAGAGTTTGTACATTAGGTTTATCTCACATGAGGATCATTGGTCGGCACAACATCGTGGGCTGAAGGGCCTGTTCTGTGCTGTACTATTCTATGTTCTATGTTCTAATAACCTCCCTAGTTTTGCATATAATTCCTCTCTCAATAAAAACATAACACTCTATTAACCTTTTTGATTACTTTCTGTATCCGTATGCTAACCGTAGGCAATTCATATTCTAGGGCATTCAGATTTTTCTGCATGTCAGAGCTCTGTAATCACTCTTTTTTCACTTTTTCTGCCATATAACACTTTCTCACATTATACTCCATTTGCCAGATATTTGCTGGAATTAGTTCAGAAGCTGATTGGCCCTGCTAGAACCTGGACTGGGTGTAAGTGATCAGGTTATTGATGTGCGAGTGCTGCTTTATAGCACCGTTGAATACACTTTGCATTCATCCATTGATGATAGAGAGGAGTGTAATGAGGTTGGATTTATCTTGCATTTTGTGTAGAGGACATACTTGGGCAATTTTCCATGAATCTGGGTAATGTCATGTTTGTAGCTGTACTGGTGCAGCTTGGGGGAGACATGACTAATTCTGAAGCAGAAATTTTCAGTGCTATTGTTGGAATGTTATCAGGGCCCATAGACTTTTCAGTATCCAGTGCTTTTAGCCACTTTGTTGTATTAAGTGGAGTGAATTGAACTGGCTGAAGATCTGTGATGCTGGGACTTCAGGAGATGTCAAGTTGGATCATCACTTGGCACTTCTGGCTGAAGTCGGTTGTGAATACTTTATCTTTTGCACTACTGTGCTTGATCCTCCCATCATTGATGATGCAGGATTGTCAGTGTGACCTGAAAGTGAGAAAACAAGGTCCCACTTCCTCCTACTGCAGCTCACCTTTCCTTTCTGAAAGTGATGGTGTTCAATATTATATTTCTCTGGGTATTGTTTTTAACAGGTTTTTAAGCCATGGATTTTAAATTGGTAAACCCCACAATAATAATATTGAACAGAAGAATGTCATGTAATTGCATGAAATGTCTGCCCATTAATATTAACCAACAGACATTTCTTGCCTTTGCTATAAAGGTGAATCATTGATAACACAAGCATTAAGTATCTAAAGTCATTCCTCATGACTCAGTGGGTACCATGCTTGGATGTGAGCTGATAGGTTGTGACTTCAAAATCCTCAGTCTTTAACGTTTAATCCAGGCTGACTCGTGCAATTGGTTCGGCTATAACACAGTAGTTCCATTCTCATGCAATCCTGTGTTATAAGAAAATTGTGTAATAACAGCAGCATTTAAACTAATGGGACTGGAGTCATATTATAACCAATAAATGCCTTAAAGGTTTGCACTTTGCAAACATTGTCCCCTAATTCGGTAGTCGCGTTAGAGTGAATTCACATTAACAAAACACACGTTATAGCAGAACAATCTGTACTGATGGAGTTTCTCAGATCAGATGATGAACTGAAATCCCTGCATGCCCTTTCATTTGGATGTAAAAGATTTGATGGCATTATTTGAAAAAGAGTAATGGAACAAATTTATTCCTCAAACAAGATCACAAAAATTGATGGGTTAGCTATTATGACATTGCTATTTGCGGGATCTAGCTGTGCACAACCAGGCTGTTGAATTTCATAAATCACAACTGTGGCTTCACTTCAACAATCCTTCATTTGCTTCATAAAGCACTTTGAGATGTTGTGAAATCTTGAAAGACACGTTAGAAATGAAAGGTTTTCTTCTAATTGCTATACTTCCCTCGGGGCCATGTGATGGGCCCCAGGTCACAGCTTCTAACATCACTTTGACCATTTCTCATTTAATTCCTGATTTTTGGAATGAGAAGATATAACCTTTAAGCAGAATTTAGGTGCCACAGCCTGGAATGTTACCCACTGGACCCCAAATAATTGCTTTACTAAAGAGTTTAACAGCTCACTAAATAATCATTTTGTTCAAATCAATAAGCACAGCAGACTAGAAATCAATAGGACATTTAAACTCTACTTTTAAATTGTTCTGGTTTGCTATAATGCTATCAGATCCTCACTTCATCTTCCTTTGTTTTGGGACTCTGGTGTTTCATTTGTCATGCTTCCAAGGGCTGTATAATAATGAAGAAAGGGTGGGCAGACAGGTAATGTTTAAATGATACATGACTCAGTGAATATCACTGTAACAGGAAATGAATCATCAGTGCCTCTGTGTCATTAAGTCTTCAGTAGATCATTGAAGCAGTTGAACTTGCCTTGCTGTTTCTATCTCACTGGTTATTTAGTTTGTTACAGACTATCTAAGGCTTACCATCTGCAATTAGAGGCCAGCAGGGAGAGTTCACCCTAACATCAATGACAAGCCATAATTGTCAGACTGAATGCTTCCTGAAGAATGTTGAATCTTATCAAGCAAAGAGTTGTTGTTACTGCGAGTTCAAGGAAGGTTAATTACACAGCAGAGAGTGCAGGAGGGTGGGGAGCTGTGGGGGGTGGTAGGGAAAGAAATGGACCATTCAGGAAAACTTTAAACATTTATTACTAAATCCAAAATGCAATGATTGGAACTGCTGCAACTCCAATTATATCTCCTGTCATGGTGCCATTCTCCTTCTGTCACTCCTCCATTCTCATACACCTGATGTAGCTCCTCTGCGATCACTCTGTGATATCCTTGGTCCAACTATGCCTACGTCAATCCCTTTTTCTACTGCCCTCCATTTTATTGTTTGGAAGAGATCGCTGTAGCTTTATAGCAGTGATAATTTTTTTTAAAAAAGCTGACATTTGCTGTTATGGATGCCACTTTTTAAGAGAGCTTTTTGCTTTTGCAATTTTAAGCACCCCTTCATTTGTCTTCCTGTCTGTAGCATCCATAATTCAAAGGCTTGCAAATTAGGAACATTGTGAATTGGGATACTGTGAATCATTTGTATTTTTAATTCACAGTTTTCCTAATTCATTGCATTCATGATTTACAGTATTCCTGTTTTACAATATTCTTGATTCACTGTATTCACAATTCACAGTATTCCTGTTTCACCATATTCCTGATTCACATTCACAGTGACCCTGTTTCACAGGACTCTTGAATCACTGGGAACTCCCAGTGTTCCTAATTCATTTTATTCTTGATTCACAGTATTTTTTTTCTCATAGTATTCCTGATTCAGCAATTTCATAATTCACAATATCCCCGACTTGCTGCATATTAATTTGCCTTTTTTCTGATTTGCAGAATTCCTTAGGTGCTGGATACTTGATTTGCGATTATCAGCCTATTTTCTTATGCTGTGAAAAACCTTGCGGTGGATTTCTTCACTTTATTTGAATTGGTTTGATTTATTATTGCTATATGTGCTAAGATACAGTGAAAAGTATTGTTTTGTGTGCTATCCAGACAAATCATACTTTACATAAGTAGATCAGGACAATAGGACAGTTGCAGAACATAGTTACAGCTGTAGAGCAGATGTGGAGAAAGATCAACTTCAATATATGAGAGGTTCATTCATAAATCTGATAACAGAAACTGTTCTTGAATCTGTTGGCATGTGTTTTTAAAGGTGGACCTTCTGCCTGATGGAAAAGAGTGGCAGAGAGTATACCAGGAATGGGGGGAGTCTTTCATTATGTTGGCTACTTTTGTGAGGCTTCTGGAAGTATGGACAGAGTCGATGGATGGAAAGCAATATCAGTGGAAGTTCTTGCTGCTGTGGTTGAGCAGCATTTGCTTCCTGCCCAACATTTTGGAGACTTAATGGGCCAGTCAGCAACACTTTCTTTCTTGGACATTATCTTCGCAGCTGTAGAAGTACAATGCTATTCAAATGTGACCAATTGCTTTCCAGGTATTTGAGAGATGTTGGGCAGGGACGATTTGGGATATGGAACTCACAACCACTGTCCTGCAGTGGGCAGCTGGGTTTGCATGCTCAAGCACAACATAACACAAATCTGCACTGAACATGACATCAAAGTCTTTTAGCAGGTGATTAAAAATGGCACTTCCTTCATGATAAAATGCTTGACAAACTTTTCTCTTTCTCGGTTGAAATAATATTACATGCAAGTGATGTAATAAGTGAAACTCTGTGGAAGATAGTAGAGGTCTTTGAAATGTGGAGTGACCACAAGGCAACTGAAGAGATGCTTGAAATTTCAAAAGTAAGAACTCTTAGAAAATGACATTTAGGAAATAGAATTCCAGTACTTCAGTCATTTGATTAGAGCTGAAAAGCTATAGAGATATTGTTTAGAAAGAGAGGCCGCAGAAGACGGTGATCTAGGTGTGGTTAAATGATGGATTGTCCCTGAGTTGTAAGTCAGAAATACTGAGAATTAAGAATGAATTAGGAATACTGTGATTCATGCATATTACAAACTAAAAATACTTTGGTTCAGGAATGTTGTTAATTAGATGCACCACAAATTTTGAATATCACAAATCCAGAACTTTGTGAATCAAGAACATTGCAAATCAGGTTTACAATGAACTGTGACTGCTGTGAATCTGGAGCAATACGTCAGGATTACTGTGAATTGTGAACACCGTGAATGAGGATTGCTGTGAATTGAGAATATTGAAAATTTGGATTACTGTGAATTGAGAATATTGAAATTTGTATTACTATGAAGTGTGATTACTATGAATCAGGAAGATTACAAATTAGTTGCATTGCTCCTTGCAATTTGACAGAGAAACTGAGGCATCAACATTATCCTGCTGGACAGTAGCGATCCATTTGATTTGTCCTTGGGATGTGGGTGTCACTGACTAGATTAGCTTTTATTGCTGTCCTTAATTACCCAGACAGAATTAAGAGACAACCATATTGCTGTAGGGCTAGAGTCACATGCAGTTCAGACCAGCTAAGGATGGCAGATTTTCTCCCATTTGTGACAAAAGACATTTATGAACCAGATGGATTTTTATGACAGTTGACATAGAGCCTCCAGCATGGAAATACACCCTTTGGTGTAACCATGCTGAATATAATCCCAAATTAAATAGTCCCATCTGCCCCCTCCTGGCCCAGACATCAGGTGCATTTTTCTTCTTGAATGCTGGATTATTATTGAATTTAAATTTCACCACCAGTAATGGTGGTATGTGAACCAATGCCCTCAGAACTTTAGCCTGAGTCTGTGGTCTATTGTTCTAAAGCCTGTTCTAAAGCCTCCTCAATCAAATCCTGATCAGATCCTTGTTTTCTATGTTGTGCGAACTCATCAGTGAGCCTAGAATGTGCCTGCTCTTCCTTAAATTAACCTGGAAAGGCAAGGTATCTCTACTACGCTGCAGTGCCATTGCAGCGGTATTTTCTATAAACAGGATGCTGCTATCAGGTAGAAATAAACCCATTTTGCCTCCCACACAATTGAGAAAAGTTATGTTTGTGTTTCTGTGCCTGTGTGATGCCAGATATGGAGGCTATATATCCCAAAGATTTGGTTTGCTCTGGTTGCCTGTAGCAATCAGAATACATGACATACTCAGAATCCCAAAGTAAAACTGAATGTGATTCTTCAATTGGGCAGCACTTGTTGAACTATCTTGAGTGAACCAATGCAGCAGCTTGTGGTGGAGCCCATGTGGTGCACAGGAGGCTACTGAGTAAGATAAGGGCCCATGGTGTTAGAGGCAAGGTACTAGTATGGATGGAAGCTTGGCTGTCTGGCAGAAAGCAGAGAGTGGGGATATGAGTCCTTCTCAGGGTATGAGCCAGTGACTAATGGTGTTCCATAAGGGTCAGTGTTGGGAACCACAACATTTCACTTTATACATTAATGATCTAGATGAATGAACTTGAGGGCATTCTGGCAAAGTTTGCAGATGATACAAAGATAGGTAGAGGGACAGGTAGCATTGAGGAGGTGGGAGGCTGCAGAAGGATTTGAACAGGTTAGGAGAGAGGGCAAAGAAGTGGCAGATAGAGTATAATGTCTGAAAATGTGAGATAATGAACTTTGGTAGGAAGAATAGAGGCAATGGATTATTTTCTAAGTGGGGAGAAAATTCAGAAGTCTGAAGTGCAAAGAGACTTGGGGGTTCTAGTCCAGGATTCTCTCAAGGTAAACTTCCAGGTTGAGCTAGTAATTAGGAAGGCAAATGCAATGATGGCATTGTGAGTACTTGAATATAAAAGTAGGGATGTACTTCTGCAGCTCTATAAGGCTCTGGTCAGACCATATTTGGAGTATGGTGTACAGTTTTAGGCTCCATATCTCAGGAAGGATGTATTGGCCCTGGAACATGTTCAGAAGAGTTTCAATAGGATGGCCCCAGGAATGAAAAGCTTAACATATGAGGAATGTTTGAGGACTCTGGGATTATACTTGATGGAGTTTAGAAAGATGGGGGGGGGGGGGGGGGGGGGATCTAATTGAAACATACAGAATACTGAATGGCATGGATAGAGTAGGTATTGGTAGGATGATTCCATTGGAAGGCGAGACAAGGACGTGAAGACACAACCTTAGAGTAAAAGGAAGACCTTTTAGAACTGAGATAAGGAGAAACTTCTTCAGCCAGAGTGTGGTGAATCTATGGAATTCATTGCCACAGAAGGCTGTGGGGGCCAAGTTATTGAGAACATTTAAGACTGAGATAGATAAGTTCTTGAGTTTCAAAGGGATCAAGGGTTACAGGAAAAAAAGCTGGAAAATGGGAATGAGAAACTCATCAACCAGGATTGATTGGAGGAGCAAACATGATTGGTTGAATGACCTAATTTCTGCTCTGATGTCTTATGGTGTTATAATAACAATCAATTTCAGATAATCATTCGATTCTTAATATAATTCATTTACATTTGTAGCAGTAAGATACACTTATACATAGGGATCTGTTCTCTGCAAGCAAAAGGAACATGTTCAAGCAGGACTTATACAATTAATGGTAAGGTCCGAGGGAATGTTGCTGAACAAAGAGACCTTGGAGTTCACGGTTCCTGAGACATGATTTCCTACATACATGTTCAAGCTTTGAACATTTTTTAAATTACCCAGGGGCTGAGGAAGGTTATGCTCTATTCATGGCAAAACCTTGGCTAATCAGCATCAACTTGTATACCAAAATAGCAGCCTTTTCTCCTGCGGTACTAATTATTGCGGCTGTTTGAAATTTGGAATTTTTATGTTTGTCCAGATGACAATGTTTTCTTTTCACCACTCTCCAGCAAGTTAGATTAAACTATTTGCCTTAAATAAATGCATTCTGTACTTATTTAATTAAATCTGATTTTACTAAGTGACTATTAATTTTGTCCTGAATAAATGTTGATAGAAACTTCTGAAAATGTAAATGATCTGGATTTGACAGAATCTCACATTTACCTGTGATGTTTGAGTCCTGCATTAATTGAACATCCTAAAAAACAGCAACCTACAATTTTGTGTCTTTTGGGAGAAAATGTATTGCAAAATATCTGCTATCAAATAATTCCTGCAAATTGCTCATAATTTATGCACAATCTTAAGTGAACTGGAAAGCAGTTTAATGATTTACATAAACTTGTCCTAAAATGCCTGGTCTTCCTGCTCCCTCTAGTGGAGCATGTTAAAAAGTGTATTGATTATAAATAAATACTCTGCTGTTGAGCTCAGTTGGTTAGATGTCGAGAGTGTGGTGTAGAATAAAGCCAATAAGTGCACGATCAAATATTGTGTGCAGTTTTAGTCTCCGTTTCTGAGGAAGGATCCTTTTGCCCTTGAGGGAGCGTAATGAAGGTTTACCAGGTGAGACTGACATATTAGGAGAGATTGAGGAGGTTCGGCTTGTTTTTGCTGGAGTTCAGATGAGTGAGGGGGGAATCTTATAGCGACTTAAAAAATTCTAACGGGACTAAACAGGATAGATGTAGTGAGGATGTTCCCGGTGGTGGGAGCATCCAGAACCAGGGGTCACAGTCTGAGGGTTTGGGGTGGACGGAGATGAGTGGATATTTCTTCACCCAAAGAGTGGTGGGCCTGGCGGAATTCATTACGACAGCAAATAGTTGATGCCAAAACATTGAATGTATTCAAGGGGCAGCTAGATATAGCACTTGGGGTGAATGGGGTCAAAGGTTATGGGGATGAGGCTATTGCATTGAACAATCAGCCATGATGGTGATGAGTTTCCTCCTGCTCCTTTAGATTAGATTACCTACAGTGTGGAAACAGGCCCTTCGGCCCAACAAGTCCACACTGACCCTCTGAAGAGTAACCCACCGCCCCCCCCCCGACAAATGCACCTAACAACTATGGACAATTTACCTGGCCTGCACATCTTTGGAATGTGGGAGGAAACCCACACAGACACGGGGAGAATGTACAACCTCCACACTGTCGCCCAAGGTTGGAATCAAACCTGGTACCCTGGTGCTGTGAGGCACTAGTGCTAACCACTGAGCCACCGTGCCACCCCATCTTTCTTTTCCCTGTATTAGTGGGTAGTAGGTCTTCATGAAGACCCCTCATCTTGACACATGGTCCTTCAAGCTAACCGCAACCAAGTTGATCTCTCTAAGACGACGGTGCTTTTTGGATTGTGGCTAATTACCTGAAAACTTTATTCTTATGGTAGGGGGACTCTATAAAATAAATGAAGAGTTATAGAGTCATAGAGTCATAGAGATGTACAGCACAGAATCAAACCCTTTGGCCCAACTTGTCCATGCCAACCAGATATCCTAACCTAATCTAGTCCCATTTGCCAGCTCTTGGCCCATATCCCTCCAAACTCTTCCTATTCATATACCCATCCAGTTGCCTTTTAAATGCTTTTAATTGTACCAGCCTCTATCACTGCATCTGGCAACTCATTCTATGCAAACACCACTCTCTGCATGAAAAGTTACCCCTTAGGTCCCTTTTATATTTTTCCCTTGTCACCCTAAACCTATGTCCCTTGGTTCTGGACTCCCCCACCCCAGGGAATAGACTTTGTTTATTTATTGTACTCACGCCCCTCATAATTTTATAAATCTCTATAAGGTCACCCCTCAGCCTCCGTGCTCCAGGGAAAACAGCCCCAGCCTATTCAGCCTTTCCCTATAGTTCAAATTATCCAACCCTGGCAACATCCTTGTAAATCTTTTCTGAACCCTTTCAAGTTTCACAACATCTTTGTGGTAGGAAGGAGACCAGAATTGCATGCAATATTCCAGAAATGGCTTAACCAATGTCCTGTACAGCCACAACATGACCTCTCAACTCCTGTGCACAATACTCTGACCAATAAAAGAAAGCATACCAAACACCTTCTTCACTATCCTATCTACCTGCAACTCCACTTTCAAGGAACCGTGAACCTGCACTTCAAGGTCTCTTTGTTCAGCAACATTCCCTAGGACCTACCATTAAGTGTATAAGTCCTGCTATGATTTGCTTTTCCAAAATGCAGCACCTCACATTTATTTAAATTAAACTCCACCTACCACTCCTCAGCCCATTGGCCCATCTGATCAAGATCTTATTGTACTCTGAGGTAACCTTGTTTGCTGTCCACTACATCTCCAATTTTGTGTCATCTGTAAACTTACTAATTATACCTCCTATGTTCACATCCAAATCATTTATATAAATGACAAAATGTAGTGGACCCAGCACCGATCCTTGTGGCACTCCACTGGTCGCAGGCCTCCAGTCTGAAAAGCAACCCTCCACCATCACCCCCTGTCTTCTACCTTTGAGCCAGTTCTGTATCCAAATGGCTAGTTCATCCTGTATTTCATAACATCTAACCTTGCTAACCAGCCTTCCATGGGGAACCTTGTTGAACGCCTTACTGAAGTCCATATAGATCACATCTACTGCTCTTCCCTCATCAATCCTCTCTGTTACATCTTCAAAAAACTCAATCAAGTTCCTGAGACATGATTTCCTACATACATAGCTATATTGACTATCCCTAATCAGTCCTTGCTGTTCCAAACACATGTAAATCCTGTCCCTCAGGATTCCCACCAACAACTTGCCCACCACTGATGTCAGGCTCACTGGTCTATAGTTCCCTGCCTTTTCCTTACCACCTTCCTTAAATAGTGGCACCATGTTAACCAACCTCCAGTCTTTTGGCACCTCACCTTGACTATCGATGATACAAATATCTCAGCAAGGGACCCAGCAATCGCTTTCCTAGATTCTCACAGAGTTCTAGGGTCCACCTGATCAGGCCCTGGGGATATATCCACTTTTATGCGTTTCAAGACATCCAGCACCTCCTCCTCTGTAATATGGACATTTTTAAAGATGTCACCAGCTATTTCCCCACATTCTATATCTTACATATCCTTTTTTACAGTAAACACTGATGCAAAATATTTGTTTTGTATCTCCTCCATTTCTTGCAGCTCCACACATGGGCTACCTTGCTGATCTTTGAGGGGTCCTATTCTCTCCCTAGTTATCCTTTTGTCCTTAAAGTATTTATAAAAACCCTTTAGATTATCCTTAATTCTATTTGCCAAAGCTATCTCATGTCCCCTTTTGCCCTCCTGATTTCCTTCTTAAGTATACTCTTACTGCCTTTATAATCTTCTAAGGATTCATTCAATCTCTGCTGTCTATACCTGATATATGCTTCCCTCTTTTTCTTAACCAAAACCTCAATTTCATTCAGCATTCCCGACACCTAGCGGGCTTTCCTTTTACATTAACAGGAATGTACTGTCTCTGGACTATTATTATCTCATTTCTGAAGGCTTCCCATTTTCCAGCCATCCCTTTACTTGCGAACATCTGCCCCCAATCAGCTTTTGAAAGTTCTTGCCTTATACCTTCAAAGATTACCCTTCCTCCAATTTAGAACTTCAACTTTTAGATTCGGTCTATCCTTTCTAGATATGCAATGGGTTATGTCCCTGTCTCTGAGGCAGAAATTCTGGATTTGAGGCTCATTCCAGGATGTGTGATAGACAAAGAAAGTGGGATCATCCATCAAAGTTTTATCTGCACATCCACTAATATCATTTATTGTATCTGTTGCACCCGATGCAGTCTCCTCTATGTTGGGGAGACTGGACGCCTCCTAGCAGAACGCTTTAGGGAACATCTCCGGGACATCCGCACCAATCAACCACACCGCCCTGTGGCCCAACATTTCAACTCCCCCTCCCACTCTGTCGAGGACATGGAGGTCCTGGGCCTCCTTCACTGCTGCTCCCTCACCACCAGACGCCTGGAGGAAGAACGCCTCATCTTCTGCCTCGGAACACTTCAACCCCAGGGCATCAATGTGGACTTCAACAGTTTCCTCATTTCCCCTTCCCCCACCTCACCCTAGTTCCAAACTTCCAGCTCAGCACTGTCCCCATGACCTGTCCTACCTGCCTATCTCCTTTTCCACCTATCCACTCCACCCTCCTCCCTGACCTATCACCTTCATCCCCTCCCCCACTCACCCATTGTACTCTATGCTACTCTCTCCCCACCCCCACCCTCCTCTAGCTTATCTCTCCACGCTTCAGGCTCACTGCCTTTATTCCTGATGAAGGGCTTTCGCCCAAAACGTCGATTTTACTGCTCCTCGGATGCTGCCTGACCTGCTGTGCTCTTCCAGCACCACTAATCCAGAATCATGATCCAAGGACTAGGGTATAAAATTTGGGAAAATGATACAGATTTGGGAATGTGAAGAACTTTCTCCACAGCAAGTAGGACTCACTGCCTACATGGGGAATGGGACTATCAATGGCTTTAAAAAGGAAATTGGATCGGCACTTGAAAAAATAAGCGTGCAAGATTGCAGATAGAGAGCAAGGGAATGAGATAGACTGGATAGCTCTGCAGTGAGCCAGCATGGATTTGATAGGCTGAATAGCCTCCTCTTATCTTGTAAGGATTTGATGCCCTTATTAGACTGCCAAACATGTTGAAACAGCAAATTCTTAGATTAAATGCCAATGGAAGCAAGTAAAATGGGAGAGAATCTGGCCATCCGCATGATAGAAAGAAAATTGGAGCCTCTGTTATTACAGTTCATAGCTCCAGGCCACAACATGCATTGAAAATTGTATGTTGCCACAGCAACTGGGTCACCCTGAATGAACTATACACACCACTCCTATATAACTAACTACACATAGTCAACAGCAGTTAAGCACAGAGTGTGTGCCTGCAGTTACATGTTGAACAAGTAGGGAAGGGTAATGACGAATGTTGGTGAATGAGTTAGATTTTTGTGACAAGCTGAAAACAGCTGTCGATGTTATTTTATTTATCAGTCCACAAATCTCAAGATAGATTTAATTCAAATTTACAGCTTGTTCGGATTTAAGCTCACAACCTCCTGCATCTGAATCTATGACTACATTTTGTTGTCCTGTGCTCAACACCAATTTACGAATCTGATTTTTCAGCCAATGCCACTGAGAGGGGGATTGTCTCTTGGGATTTCAATATGCACACAACTTTTATAGCATACAAAAGCTTTTCTGAGGCTCTTCCTTTGATCTTCAAACAAACATTGCTGCCACCATGTGTGGTTGTATGTTTCTTTAATGCAAACCTACTAATTGCACACTAAGACTGATTGTGTACAGTTCTGAGGGCCACGTAATAGGAAGGAGGCAAACACATTGGAGAGAGTTACAAGGATGGTTCCAGTGATAGATTGAAGATGTTGGGACTGTTCCCCTCGGAAAAAAGAAGGCCAAGAGGAGATCTGACAGAGGTTTTCAAAATCATGAGGTGGATAGAAAAAACCCCTGCTCAAGAAGCAAAGGGCACAGATTTAAAATGATTTGCAAATGGAGTAAATGGAATGTGAGAAAAACATTTTCACACAGCGAATACTTTAGGTATGGAGTGCATTGCCAGGAAATGTGTTGGAGGCAGGGTCAATTCAAGCATTCAGGAGGGTATTGGATGATTGTTTGGACAGAAATAATGTGAAACAGTATGGGGGAATTGACAGTAAGTAATAACGCTCGTTTAAAGAGTGGTGCAGACACAGTGAGTCAAATAGCCTCCTTCTGCATTGATGACACTCTATGATTCTGTGAATTAAACAGTGACATGCACAAATGAACAATTTGTTCCAAGTATTACTCCCTCTCAAATTTTATTCCCAGATATCATTCTCAGAATTTTTAGCTGTGTTCAGAAAGGTTGGTAAACAGATGGCTTCGAGAGCCTGGGTTTTTCTTTGTGGGGGCTGGGGATGGGGCATGTACCTGCACCAATACCTTCCCACACCCCAACCCACCCTCCAGCCCCAAAACCCTCTCGCTGGTATAGTTTCCAGCTCCAGATCATGAAGAGGGGAGGAGGTGGGGGAAGGCATATTCGACCTTAATGGCTGAGGATTGCATTTGCCACTGACTTTAGGTTCTGATGCGTTTTAATATTTGGCCAGTGTGTCTAGAGCGATGAATTGTCTAATAAAGTTATAGGATCCACAGGCATGGTGGGAGTTGGAGGGCGGTACATAATCCTCATGTACCTGCTCTCCCGTCCAATCAAATTGAAATAATCTGTATTTTAACTTCATTTATCCACCTTTGGCCCCATCTCCCAACTTTCTAAGCATTCAACAATCAACAAAACTCAGTCTTGTAGGTCAGGTGAATTGGTCATGCTAAATTGTCCCTAGTGTTAGGTGCATTGGTTAGAATGAAATGGGTCTGGGTGGGTTACTCTTTGGAGGGTTGGTGTGGACTGGTTGGGCCAAAGGGCCTGTTTCCACACTGTAGGGAATCTAATCTAAAATCTAAAGTTCCAGGTAACCTGCATCATTTTTGGGATGAGCTTTCCAGATTCTTTGGGTGGACATAAAGTCAAGAAAGAGGAGCAGGAGTAGACCATTGGACTTGTTGACCCTGCTTTGCCTTCCATCTTCAGCTTTGAGACTGCACTTCCCACCTAACACATCTCTTGGTTTTCAGAGAGACTAAAAACCTGGCTTTCCGGGTTTAAGTATATTCAATGATGGAGCATCCACAGTTCTCAGGAAGACTGCAATCCCATGTTCTGGATTTCATAAACAGGCTGAAAAAAAAATACTGCTTCCTCATTTCACTTCTGAACAACCGCCATCTAATTTTAAGGTGACACTATATCTTTGGTCACCATGCGCCTTCTGCAACATGTTCCTTCTTACAGAGAGCAGCTAAGAGTCAACCTCATTGTTGTGAGTCAACGTCAGCCAGACCAGGTAGGGTTGGCAGATTTCCTCCCCATTAGCAAGCCAGATGAGATCTTGCACCCATCAATGATGATTATCATGGTCATCATCATTGAGACAAGCTCTCTATTCCATATTTATTTCCCACTGCGGTGGGATTTGAACTCAACCTGCCAAAGCATAAGCATCAGCGGCTGGATTACAAACTCAGTGACATCACCACTACACCACTGTCTCCCAGGTCTAGTCGACTTATGTCAGAATGTTGCAAAGTAAAAATGTTTTATTGGTTCCAAGCCTTTCACTTGACACAACTGAATGCACCGTTCACCTCTGACAGCTTTCCCTCATGC
Organism: Chiloscyllium punctatum; assembly: GCF_047496795.1. Lineage (NCBI taxonomy): Eukaryota > Metazoa > Chordata > Chondrichthyes > Orectolobiformes > Hemiscylliidae > Chiloscyllium > Chiloscyllium punctatum. The sequence goes on along the minus strand of NC_092770.1, from coordinate 16,807,408 downwards.
TCCAAATGGTTAATTTCACACACAGCTTAATGCCGCTAGCACACCTGAATCTCAAGTCTCCGTGGTCAGCTTTGATCTGCTTCTGTTCTTTGATTAAAAGCTTACTTCAGTTATTCTCCATTGCAGATCAAAGGTGAGGATTCCCAACCAACAGCGTTTAAACAGGTTTGCTCTGATGTAAAATAGGGCACACGCAAATTTGTGGGAGAGCTTGCAAGATTCACGTGGGAAGTTCACAAGTTGGAATTAGTACAGAGCTTCCAACAGCGTGGGTTTCAACATCAAAGGAAGGAAGGGAAATAAACCAATCCTCCATGTTTCAGCCTTGCAGGCACCTCCTGCCTCCTGATCAACCCTGTTTTCCCTGGAGCATTGAAGGCTGAGGGGTGATCTTATAGAGGTTTACAAAATTATGAAGGGCATGGATAGGGTAAATAGGCAAAGTCTTTTCCTGGGGTCTATTTAAACAAAAATAGAGAAAAAGGCCCTTAATACGAACAACCACGCCAAGTTTCAAACTGCTCCTCAACACTGTCCTTTTACTGTTAGTCAATTCCAGTGAAAATCCACTCTTATCTCAACTCTTTAAGTCTTTAAATTAACAGATTGCTCCCAGTTTCTTGTGCTCAGGTAGCAGAGACATTTCCACGATGCTTTTTCCAAGTCCGCTAGCACAAACATTCCACAATCCCTTTCATGTAGCTCTTCACCAAAAAGCACATAAGCTGACTGACCAGGTAATGCTGACACAGAGTCCAGTCCTCTGTGACACCTATTGCAGGGGATGGGAATCACGCAACAGCTCACGGGAGTTCCCTTTATTAAAAAAAAGGTCAGCAATTCACAAATCACGTTACAGACAAATCGCCTTTAATAAATGCATGTTATAGGAGAGATACCTGTATATTCTAAAGTCAAATGGCATTCGACATGTAAGGAAGGCTCCATAACATCCATCATCCAATGGACTGGCTGGAAGAAATCATAGAATCCCTACAGTGCGGAAACAGGCCATTTGGCCCAATAAGTCCACACAGACCCTCTGAAGGAATAACTCATTCCCCTCCCCTATTGCTCTAGATTCATCCCTGACTAATACACCTACCTTGGATTGTGGGAGGAAACCAGAAGGAACCCACACAGACAGAGGGAGAGTGTGCAAACTCCACACAGACAATTGCCCAGGGCTGGAATCGAACCCAGGTTCCTGGTGCTGTGAGGCAGCAATGCTAACCACTGAGACACCATGCTGCCCTTGAGCAGTCCAAACTTTGAAGGCAGACTTAAAGATACCAAACTGTCCTATTTGATTATAGGACCACCCCCTCATTTGACTGCAGGGATAGCTCCAGCAGAGTTACTAACGGGGAGAAGTCTCTGCACCAGGTTAAATCTGATCTGGGGCTGGAGGGTAAAACAGCTGCAAGAATGATGATGCCAGATGCAAGAATCCTCTAAGTGAGAGAGACAGTTTACTTCAGGGGACAAAGTTTGATGTAGGAACCATGGGAATGGCTCTGTGTGGCTAAGACGCATGGTCAATGCGAGGTCAGGTCCCATGATGTATAAAGTTCAGGGAGGTGTGATGGTCCTGAACAAGCCACGTGGACCATATGAAAGCTGCAAACTCACAAACAGTGAGGAAGCACCATGTGCCTTGCTCCTTGACAACCTTTCCAACTGTTCTGGAACCCATGGATTCTTCCTCTCTGTCAAGCTTTGAAGTTACCTCAGAATCTGAGATGGACACGGCTGATATCGCCGCCTCGGCGCCTTGCCGCCTGAAGAAGAGAATGAATTTCTTCCAAGACGCTCCGGGCGCAAGAAGAGAGTTGTTGTGCGTTACACACTGCCCGTACCTAGGGGCAGATTTGGAGGAACCTGACCCGGTGCTGACACGCTGTAGGAGGAGCTACAAAAAGAAATCCGGCATAAGTCTTCGGACTCAGAGCGGGAGGGATGTAGTGATTGTAATGAGGTCAGCCAGGTGGGGGGGGGGGGGGGGGGGTGGATTTGCTCTGAAGAAGCTGGATCAGTGTCAAGGACTTTCCATGTGTAAATAAAGGGTGACTTGATGACGGGATACTGGTCTCTGTGGAGTTATTTCAATGACCAACACTGTTGTTAACAGAATCGTTGTTTGTAAAAGGAAAGCTGATGACTCACAAATTCCTCCCCACGTGAAGGTGCTACAGTCCTATTTCAAAAATAACAAAGCTTTTTCATGACATGTTGCTGCTAGTGCAAAGTGGCTTTCAAAAATAACAGAGTGAATAGGACAATTTATAGCTAATGTCACCAGTGATAGAATCCCAGAAATGGCATTAAACAGAGAAAAGAAATGAAAAAAAATGAGAGAGTAAAAGAAAGGTGTTACAAATTGCGGGCCCCTTGCAAAACTACTGGATGACCCAGAATTCTTTAGAGCAAATGAGCTACAGGACAACCTCGGTTATCCGAACATCAGTTATCCAAATTTTGGATTATCCAAAGAAGATCCCATAAAAACGTTATCCGTTATCCAATTAATTAGTTATCCGAATACTCAATTATCCAAACAAAATACTCCCTGTCCATCTCTTTTGGATAATCAAGGTTGTTCTGGGTACTTTTAAAGTGTAGTCACTTTTTATGCAGGAACTGAGGCAACCATTGGGCTCACATACTTAATAATTAACCAGATAATATGCTTTGACTAGTGTTTCTGAAGATACTGTAATGGGTTCCCAGATGGGGAGCAGTGATATAGGAGGACCAGAGAGTGAGTGAGCAGGGTCAGGATTGTCAGCAACAACCAGGGATCCCCTGGTGAGAGTGGCAGAAAGCCATTGTAGTGACAAGGTTGTAATCATGTGATGCTTCCAGGGGTCATAGGGCGGCCAATGGGAAGACTCTAACCCTGAACCCGTGCAGCGATCTCCAGGTTATAACTGGACACAACACTGTCGTATGGTATGGCGCCCCTCCATCACCCCTATCAGCATGATAACATGATAGCAGAGGTGGATAGGCAACAGACACCATGCTGCGGACCATCACTTCAAGCATCCCAACAGATTTTACACTCCCAGCCCCCTATCAGACTGCTCCTGAAGTTTGTGAGGGGGGGGGGCATTATCAGAATTGATGCCAGAACTGTGGAGCATTGCCAACATTTTTAGTTTGTAGTTATATCCCAAACTAAGATTTTTACTATGCTTATTCCTGGTACATCTGCTATCCATCCATAGTTACCCTGTGATGAGCAAAGCTTCACTGGGTGGGTCGTGTGGGGGTCACATGGAGAATTCCTCGATACCATGGCAGTGTGTTATAACTTGCTAAACCCAAACCACAGGATTTCCCCAACTTTGATATAGGAACAATCTAAAGGCCAACCTCAGAGCTTGCAAACTGGCTGTCATTAAATGGGAAAACCCTTTGTACAGACTGAAATAGGGAACTCTCTGTCCATTATATGGTTGTGTTTTACATTCAGTTTGAGGGAGAGAAGAGTGAGTCCAAAGTTAATACCTTAAACATACATAAATGCCTAAAAGCAGAGCCATCCGAATTGTAAGCAAAAAAAAACTGTGGATGCTGGAAATCAGAAATAAAACAGAAATTGCTGGAAAAACTCAGCGGGTCTGGCAGCATCTATGGAGATAAAGCAGAGGTAACATTTTTGGTCCAGTCACTCTTCTTCAGAGCACAGTGTTTAAAAAAATTCTTATCATAATACATAGCACAATTTCTGTTACTGTTATCTGTTATTGGGGGAGACAATGCCCTAGTGTTGTTATCGCTGGACTGATAACCCAGAGACCCAGGTCATGTTCTGGTGGACCCAGGTTCGAATCCTGCCACGGCAGATGGTGGAATTTGAATTCAACAAAAATCTGGAATTAAGAGCCTAATGATGATCATGAATCCATTGTTGATTGTTGGAAAAACCCATAAGGATCACTAATGTCTTTCAGGGAAGGAAACTGCCATCCCCCATCTGGTCTGGCCTATGTATGACTCCAGACCCACAGCAATGTGGTAGACTCTCAACTGCCCTTTGGGCAATTAGGGATGGGCAATAAATACTGGTGATGCCCTCATCCCATGAGTGAATAATGAATAAAGAATCTGCAGTGTGCAGGCAAATTAGAACAATGGACAGATCAATAGCCTGGTGTGATGGTCAGTGATTAGCACTGTTGCCTCACAGCGTCAGGGATCTATGTTCAATTGCAGCCTCGGGCAACTGTCTGTGTGGGGTTTGCATGTTCTTCCCGTGTCTGTAGAGGTTTCCACTGGGACCTCTAGTTTCCTCTCATTGTTCAAAGATGTGCAGGTTAGATGGATTGGACATGCCAAATAGTGTCCAAGGACGTGCAAGATATATGGATTAGCCATGGGAAAATGCGGGAATACATGATAGGGTGGATCTGGGTGGCATGCTGTTTGAAGGGTTGGTGTGGACAGGCTGGACCAAATGACCTGTTTCCATGCTGTGGGGATTCTAATAGATTGGTGGACATTTAAAGGAATATTTCAGAATAAACCAAACTGATACAATCTAACAAGAAAGAAAATCTCCTAAGTGATGGAAAACCACTCTCTCTGAATAACTAAAAACTGAAAGATCCTTGAAAGGTCTGCATGGATGCAGGGAATTTTATTCACCTCCCGAAAGAACTCCGGATATCTCTGAACCTCCTTTTTTAAACTTTATCTTTCCCTCCCAATGGCATAAGTTCTTCAGTTTGTATCCCAGGAAAACAGGAACTTTACTGCTCTTTCCCAATAACTATTGGGGGAAATTCCTTCAAAACTCAAATCTAGAAGGAACAATAGGTACCTGGAACACGCAGCCAGGGCTGTTAGAAGCAGATGCGATAGTAATGTTTAAGAGACATTTGAGAAAATGTAGGCAGATTATTTAGGGATTAATTTTGAATAGCGTCGTGGTCAGCACAGACAAGGAGGGGTGAAGGGCCTGTTCCTGTGCTGTACTGTTCTATGCTCTATGTTTCTGAACATTTAATATTAACTGCAGAATACAATGCTAAGCTTTTATTGAAGTTGTGTGAAGTGATGTTCTAGCCACTAGGGGACAGAATTTGCTTGGTAGACTAAGATGCACCTAGGGTAGGAATGATAGTTTCAACAGTTCCATCAGACAATGGCAACATGATATAAAATAAATCCTAAAATCTCCCCATTCTAGTTTTAATTGAAGCAAAAGATGCTGCCAAAATCTGATGATATTCTCCACATGCTACAGCTCTCTAGTTCCCCTGTTCTTGTTATCCAAACTCAGCATTCTCCAGTCTCCAATTCCAGAAGCTGAAGGAGCTATAATACACCCCATGACACTGTTGGAGGGTCAGGACTGCATTGTCCACAGGTCAGTGCTGAGAAAGCGCTGCACTGTCGGAGAATCAATACTGAGGGAACGCGACAATGTCAGAGGGCCAGTGCTGAGGGAGTGGGCACTGTCGGAGAATCAATACTGAGGGAATGCCACAATGTCAGAGGGCCAGTGCTGAGGGAGTGGGCACTGTTGGAGAATCAATACTGAGGGAACGCCACAATGTCAGAGGGCCAGTGCTGAGGGAGTGGGCACTGTCAGAGGGTCAGTACTGAGGGAGCGCCACAATGTCAGAGGGCCAGTGCTGAGGGACTGGGCACTGTCAGAGGATCAGTACTGAGGGAGCACCACTTTGTCGGAGGGTCAATATTGAGGGAGCACTGCACTGTCGGAGGGTCAGTACTGAGGGAGCACTACACTGTCAAAGGGTCAGTACTGAGGGAGCATCACACTGTCGGAGGGTCAGTACTGAGGGAGCACTACACTGTCAGGGGGTCAGTACTGAGGGAGCATCACACTGTCGAAGGCTCAGTACTGAGGGAGCGTTGTACTATCGGAGGGTTAGCACGGAGTGAGCACTGCACTGTAGAGGGTCAGTACAGAGAGAACCTTTCACTGTCAGAGGGTTAGTACTGAAGGAACATGACACTGTTCGAGGGTTAGTACTGAGGGAGAACTACACTGTTAGAGGGTCAGTATTGAGGTTTTTTTTCACATGAATCATTAAACCAAAACTTATCTCCCTTCTTGGGTGGATGTAAATAGTCCCCAGATTGTTATTAAAGGAACAGCTGCAGAGTCTAATATGTTTTCTTGGCCAATATATATCTCTCAGCTAACATTACTGTAGATAATTTTCAATTGGCCTGGTCAGAGATGTTAATATAGAGCAGGTGGGACTCTCTCAGAGACAGGATCACTACAACTACACTATGAGAACTCCTCCAAACGTCGCTACATCATTTTTAATCAACATCTGGGAATTCTATCACACACAACTGAACAGCTTTCCCCATCAAAATTTTGACAGAGTAACTATCAGTAGTAAATGACCCAAATCCTCCGTTGGATTAACTTACATAAAAAATCATTTAGGGCAATGCATGGGGAGGTAGGTAGAGGGTGATGGGGGGGGGGGTCTAAATCAAAATGGAGTTGGAAGGGGAGATAAAGCCCATGCTGTACCCGCCTCTCTCTAAAGGTATCAAGAGTGTTGGTAAATGCCATGTGCTCCCTCTCTAAGGACACCTGGCTTTGCCGATCATGGGATCTTGCTGTGTGCAATTGACTGCTGTTGTTTCCTACATGATAGCAGTGAATGCACATTATTGGTTATGAGTACTTTGAATTGAGTGAAGGGCATCCTGTAAATATACGTTGTTTCTTTTTAAAAGAACAGTCCATGGATGGGCTCAGCAGGATTTAATCTCTGTTTGAGTAATGACCCTTATCACAGCGTGATATTGGCACTCAGACTTTGGGTGACTTGCCAATTTGGATTCCTGCCACTGAAAAACTGCTGTCAGCAACAGTTGCTGAATTATTAGTGTTGTGCTGTTGATTCAGGAATTTTAACAACTTGGAACAAAGGCCCGTTTATCATAAATAAATATTTATAATCTGAATTCTCTGCCCGTTTGTGTTGGACAGTAGCATTGCCACTGTTTGGAGTATGGAATGTCCCACATCAGACACAGGGCCGGGGTGTTCAGACAGCATGCTGTGACATGCACCAGCCTGTCTTACTTAGGGACGGTCATCGCTGGACTCCTAATACTTCACCCCACCCCGACACTCCCAGGGGTTTGTGTATTTGGTGGAGGGGTGGACAGGGGGTAAGGGGAAGGGCGATAAAGCAGCTGCTGAAATTCTGCATCGCAGGGAGAGAAGGAACTCAAGCAGAGGGGGTGGCTGTGCATTCCTGAACATAACCAAGGGTGTGCTGGTTTCCTGCCACTGCTCCTGCTATTTTGGTGAAGTTGGATTCCAAACCAGCAGTGAGAGGGGAAGGCAATTCAGCTCATGAAGAGCCTCTTGAGCGCACTTGCAGGTCAATGACCCCTATTTTCATACACCATGGTTACTAGTTTACCTGACTGGAAGTGGACTGTGTTGCCACGGTTTCAGGCAGCTCTGCCTACAGCACAGCCAAGTGTGATCCATCCCTTAGCCCCTGTCCACCTCATGCTGACAGTGACATCTGGCCACTTTGTCTTTTGATAGACTTGAGGAGGTGCATCCAAGTTCATAGAATCATAGAATCTCTACGGTGTGGAAAAGGCCATTTGACCCAACAACTGACCCTCCGGAGAGTAACCCACCCAGACCCATTCTCCTACCCTCTTACCCTACATTTAACCCTGACTGATGCACCTAACCTACAGATCCTGAACACTATGGATAATTTAGCAAGGTCAATTCACCTAACCTGCACATCTTTGGACTGTGGGAGGAAACCTGCACAGACACAGGAAGAATATGCAAACTCCACACAAACAGTCGCCTGAGGCTGAATCAAGTCTAGGTCCCTGGTGTTGTGAGGCAGCAGTGCTGACCACTGAGTCACTGTGTCACAGAGAGTTAAATGACTTTTCTCTGACCTGCTTTCCATTGCTATTCCCCTCAGGCTAGAAGGCCTTGAATTGACTCTTCAGCTTCCACAGGCAAATTAGCAGCCATCTTATTGCATCTCAGTGACAATGAAAAAGAGAAATTTCAGAAAAATCCCAAGGATTGAGAGGCAGGAATGTCTCACCCTTCTCCAATCCTGGGAGTTAGCCAGGACACCTTGGGGGTAAGGTGTATAATCACATGGGATGGCAGGTGCTCCACACGATGCTCCACCCAGTGACTATATCTTTTCTTATTTCACCTATTTTTCTAATCAACCTGTTCAGGGATGTTATTACACAACTCTGGAACAGGTGGGACTTGAACCCAGGCTTCCTTGTCCAGGAGTAGGGACACTACCACTGTGTCACAAGAGTCCCCCTCCTGCCCCCAATAGCTGTATTTTATAAAATTTAGTTTCTTTTTTCTTATTCCTTGTTATTTTTCTTTTTGTTTGTCTTTCTCCAGGGAATGGTGATCATAACATAGAGTCATAGAGTCATAGAAATGTACAGCACAGAAACAGACCCTTTGGCTCAACTTGTCCACGCCGACCAGATGTCCTAATCTAATCTAGTCCCATTTGCCAGCACTTGACCCATATCCCTCCAAACCCTTCGTATTCATATACCCATCCAGATGCTCTTTAAATGTTGTAATTGTACCACCTCCACCACTTCCTCTGGGAGCTCATTCCATACACGCATCATCCTCTGTAAGAAAACGTTGTCCCTTAGGCCCCTTTTAAGTCTTTCCCCTCTCACCCTAAACCAATGCCCTCTAGTTCTGGACTCTCCCATCCCAGGGAAAAAATAATTTGCCTATTTACCCTATCCACGCCCCTCATGATTTTATAAACCTCTATAAGGTCACCCCTCAGCCTTTGACACTCCAGGGAAAACAGCCCCAGCCTATTCAGCCTCTCCCTATGGCTCAAATACTCCAACCCTGGCAACATCCTTGTAAATCTTTTCTGAAGCCTTTCGAGCTTCATAACATCCTTCCAATAAGAGGGAAACCAGAATTGTACGCAATATTCCAAAAGTGGCCTAACCATGGTAGAACGTAGCATTCAGTTCGAGAGTAAGAAGCTTTGAAACTGAAATGACTCCAAGGAGGCAGCTGTCTGGTGCTTGTATTAGATTTCAGAGTACAAGGAGCAACAATACAACTCAAATGGACACTTTCATAACCATTATCTTACACTACAGACCACACCCAGTGGACAGAATGTTCAACAAGTTCCAGCCCGGAATATTCTGAATCAGAGATCAGCACAATAGGACTGCCAGCAATAAGACTAAAGGATATTATTAAACTGGAGAGGGTTCAGAAGAGATTTACCAGGATATTACCAGGAATGGCGGGTTTGAGTTATAAGAAGAGGCTGGATAGGCTGGGACTCTTTTCACCAGAGTGTAGGAGGTTGAGAGGTGACCTTATAGAGGTTTATAAAATCATGAGGGGTATAGATAAGGTGAATAATCAGTGTCTTTTCCCTAAGGTGGGGAATTTTAAGACTATATTTTGAAGGTGAGTGGAGAAAGATTTATAAAAGATATATGGGGCAACTTTTTTACACAGACAGTGGTTTGTGTGTGGAATGAACTTCCAGAGGAAGTGACGGATGTACAGTTACAATGTTTAAAAGACATTTAGATACATTCACGAATAAGAAGACTTGGAAGGGATGTGGGCCCAGCGCAGGCAGGTGGGACTAGTTTATTTTGGGATTATGGTTGGCATGGATGTGTTGGACTGAAGGGTCTACTTCCATGCTGTATGACTCTATGGCTAAAAAGTCAGGGCTTTCTGACTCAGAGACAGAATCACAGACAGCCAAACCAAAGGTTGCAGGATTATTTGGAAAATCAGCCCGTAATCCCAAAAAACCAGAGCAGCAAAAGACAATAGTCCGAATCTTTCCTGAGAGATAAACAAAGGAAAGCCTGTACTTATATAGTACGTTTGATGACCCCACTGGAGTTCTCAAAGCACTTGACAACTGATGAAATACTTTTGAAATATCGTCATAATTGCGATCGTATTGGTAATACATCTCAATATTTATGGTCTATATGGAGAACTGGAAATCTTTGAACTGTTGAGGCACTTTCCGGTTTAAAAATGATTTTTACCAATGGTTTGAAGAGAACCCATGCCATTTCTTGGAAATGTGGTCAACAGTTTAATGTGGACTTCAATCTACTTGATGTTTACTGAAGGTCAAATGACCTTGGGAAAATAATCAACCAAAGCTTTTAGGGAGCTAAGAGTTGCAGTTCACTCGCCTAAATTGCTGGAAAATCTGACTTTGAAGAGACAACTGGGGACTGTCTGCTGATGGTTGTCTAGCAACACTATCTGGACTTTATTTTCTAGTTTCACAAATCCAGAGGATGAAGAACAAGGAAAAGTCAAAGTACAGGTGCCAGGCTATCTGTCTCCCTCTTGGTTGAAGTATTTGGGAACCTGCTAAAGTTTCCACACCTTTATATTTTGATTATCCTCTAAAGCCTGAAAAGATGAACAGTGACCACTACCTGAAGAATTCCATCATACTTTCCATCTGAATTGAATACTTTTTTGAAATACAGGGTGACCACCATATCCACAGAGTTGGTTTCTGAAGTTTCATTTACACATGGTTTACCGCGACTTGAACATACTACAGGGAACATTCCAGAACCAGGGAGCAGGGAACTGCAGGGAAGGTGAATTTCCCATTTAAATGAATTGGTTTGCACTTATCCACGGTATCAGGCTTTCGCAGTAGTTATTGTACCATATCCCCCGCAGGTACAAGGGGACGACTCTATTTTCCAATGGTCTACAGTTATTGGCAATTCAATTTCATCAACAAGAAAATAGTAGACCAAGAGAATGCATCAAATTCTCTATTGTTGTTCATAGATCTTTGGCCAATTTTATTCTTTTGCCTTCTTTTAATTACCATTTCTGCAGAGTCTTTGCATCTTTGGTGTTCTCTGCATGTGTTTGTTTTGTGATTTAAAGGGGATATGGTCCTAATTCTGGATCAAAGCTTAGATGGTAATAAGTTTTGTCACTTGTTCTTCAGAGTGATTTTTAAAATAATAAATGGATTATTTTGAGTTCAGTAAAGAAAACCTCTGAAAGTCTGTTTTATTCTGGAAAGTAGCATAAAAGTGCAACAATAGCCATTTGATGATTGAATCAAAACCATGAATCCAGTGGTACTACCCGTGGAGCAGTGGGACTTGCTTCCCAATGCATTCCTCACATCCCAGTAACTGAGAAACTCAGAAGCTAATTTGTACACAGAAAACTCCACAACAGCAAAGTAATCATGGTCAGTTAATCCATTTTGTGTGAATTGATTAAAGGCGAAAGATTGCCAGGACACCAAAAAAAAACCTCTCTTCTTCAAAATAGTGCTATGGGACACCCACTTGAACAGGCAGGTGGAGCCTCTGATTCATGTCCCATTCCATAGCTGGCATTTCCCATAATGCAGCATTCCAACAGCACACATAGATTTTTGTACTCAAGGTATAGAGTGGGACTTGAACCCGACTCTCACAATTCAGAAACAAGCGTGCTGCCGACTGAACCATAAGGTTCAATGGGGCTCTTAGTCTGACATTATCTCATTTCTGCAATGACCACTCGAATTGAACTGAATTAATTTTATTGTCACATGTGCTCAACTGAATACAATGATACGTTTCCAAGTCACCACTTGCAGTACCATCTTAGGTACAAAGGTACCTAGGCACAGCTTCGTCAGTTACAAGATCTTGATCACCACAATCTGACCAAACACCACTTGTGATGATTTTATCGATTCAATCCAACATTAGCAGTTGGCAATTCTACTGTGAAGAATATTAGTATTAAACCAATTGAGCACATTAAATTATTTACATTCAGTTCTTTCAAATACTTAACTTCCTCATTCTGCAATCTTTTTTACTTTATCTTGTGCTTTAAGCTCATCCTGCTATTTGCACATTGAGACACTGATACTGGAGGATGTGAACTGTGGCTATCTGTGCATACACTGTCCCTGAGACTGCTTTAGTGTAAGATGTTTCAACTCCGAATGCATCAAAGTACTCCTTTATTTACATTTATATGTTTTTAAAATTAGTTCATGGGATGTGGCTTTAATGCCAGCAATTATTACCAATCTCAATTGTGTCCAGGTAACTAGTTTCAAAGAGCAGTTAAGAGTCCACAGTATTGCTGCAGGTCTGGAGTCACATTCAGGCCAAATTGGGTCAAGATGGCAGATTTCCCTCCCTAAAGAGTATGAGTGAATAAGATAGGTTTTTTTTATAACAATCAATAACAGTCTTATAGTCACCATCACTGAGGCTAGCTTTCAATTCCTTACTTATTAATTGAATTCAAATTCTAACATCAGAGAGTTCCTATAATCTGAAATGAATCCGCACCAACCCTCTGAAGTGCATCCCACCCAGATCCAGCCTCTTACTATATCCTCATAATCCAACATTTTGCATGGCCAATCCAGTCTTTGGACTGTGGGAGGGAACTGGAGCACCCAACAGAAACAGGAATAACAAGTAAACTCCACACAGACAATCACCCAAGGCTGGAATCAAACCAAGGTCCCTGGTGCTGAGAATCTGTGGTGCTAACCAATGAACCATCATAATGTGGTCGATTTTGAACCTATTTCTCCAAATCATTAGCCTGGATCTCTGGATTACTACAATAAACAAAGAAGGGTGGAAGCCGGAAATCTGAACAAAAGCAGAAATTGTGAAAGAAACTCAATAGGTCTGGCAGCATCTGTGGAGAGAAAGCAGAATGAATGTTTCAAATCTGGTGACAGATTTATTCTGATGAATGATCTGTTGAGTTTTGCCAGCAATTTCTGTTTTGTTCCTGGATTACTAATCCAGTGACATTACCACTATGTGATTGTTTCCCTCCTACATGGTAGGTAATTGAACACGGCTCTGATGTAGTGTCTAAGAGCTCTCTCTTCACATTCTCATTCCAGACTGCTGTCTTCATGGAATCAGTTACATGAATCTCATTATAATTTGTACAACAGTGCACTCTCAGTCCCCTTCATTATTGGCTTCTCTTTTAAGCCCTTTGTCGTCAATATCTGTCTTTATTTCTACTAGGTTTCAAAATAGGAAGTTTTTTTATATAATGCATTAACTTTTATGCGTTAATCCAGGGACAAGTAAAGTCACATTTCAGAAGCATTAGCTAGTGGCCAATCAATGTGCATGATACTGATGGAGCAGCAGATGTTTTGTAGTTATATAACAACTGGTTCACCCTTTCTCCTCTTTTCAATTAAATCTTTACTGCAGGCAAAGGAAGAAATTAGGTCACGGTGTTCCTGACAGTGATTGGAGCAGAACTTGATGTTTGTTGTATTAAATCTGTCCTTTTATCAACTCAATGATTACATCCAACTTTTATCACTTCATCCAACTTCATGATTGTCGTGTGATCTCTGTAGAGACTGATAATCTTTAAAGATAAATTTGAACTTCCAATTATTAGTTGAAAGAAGGAAACACAACAATATTTCATGTTTTGAAATGTTTATTGTAACAAATGCCAAAAGAACATTCTTAACTAAACATTATTTTCTTATTGTAGGGAGCTTAGTCTTTCAACGCCAGAACAGAATTTTCTTCTTTCTACTTTTACTGACAACCAAATGCCCTCATTTTATATTATCTTTACAGTAAATGTTTAATTCTAGAAACAATCCAAAGTGTTTTGCAGCTCCTCAGTACTTTGCATTTTTCTGAACTTTCTCCATAAGAGTTTTTTGGGTAAAAACTAGCTAGAAGAATCCTCCAGCTTTGTTTTAACTCCTTACAGGCTCAATGATGATATTTAAGTTTTCTGGTCAGTACTGAGGGAGTGTCACACTGTCAGATGGTCAGTACAGAGGGAGCAGTACACTGTTGGATGGTCAGTACAGAGGGAGCAGTACACTGTTGGATGGTCAGTACTGAGGGAGTGTCACACTGTCAGATGGTCAGTACTGAGGGAGTGTCACACTGTCAGATGGTCAGTACAGAGGGAGCAGTACACTGTTGGATGGTCAGTACTGAGGGAGCAGTACACTGTTGGATGGTCAGTACTGAGGGAGAGCCACAATGTTGGATGGTCAGTACTATGGAATGAGGTTGATGGATGATGTCTCCTTGATGGTGATGGATGGAAAGCATTCCTTGGGATTATTTTGTAGAATTTCAGGGGAGTTCTCTCCAGTGTTTGGTGATTTGGTGAAGAAGAGGAGATGATTTTGAAGGAGAATAATAAACTTAGTAAAAGGTGAAGTGGGCTTAGTGGACTCTATAGCTGACTTTAGATACTAGTTTTTCCATTTGTCTGAAGATGATTATTAATCCTGCAAATAACATCACTAAAACTGGACAATTTGTTTATTATCACTGTACTGCTTATGGATCTTACTTGGCACATAGTTACTGCCACAATGATTACACTTGAGAAAAAAACACTTTCTCAGCTGTGAGTGCTGTGCGATATTCTGAGGCTGTTTATATGTGCAATCACTTTCTCCACTGCTTGTCTCGCTGAATTTGACCATATGTGTCACGTCACACATGCAGGTGTTAACGCGGCTTCAAAAGAAACTCCAGCTGCTCAGCTCCAATCATTTCTTTCACGCAACATGCTTCAAACTTGTTATTGATGGCACGACATCACATTACCCATCTGCTAACAGAAGCTGTCTCGAAACAATGCCCTAATCCCCAGTCTGCTTGAGGATCCAGGTTTGTTTATTAATCAGCGTATTCTTTCTGTGCCTGTTCCTTTTTCAGTTTTCCATGAACAAAGGAATTGGGTCATTCGCTGAGTTATGGTAACTCCTCCTGGAATGCTCTGTCTTTCCCAAAGTCCTGTGAGAGGTGATGGTGAGGTGTTGAAATCTGCCTGTCTTCAGGTCAGTGGAATTCAAGTGAGAAAGGCATCAGATCTGTGAGATCAAAGTTGAGTAATGCAAAGCAATAGCAGCAAAATGGGTTAAGAAACCCAGCAGGTCAGGCAGCACCTTCCGTGTATTTGGCCACAGGATGTGAGTGTCACAGGCATGGCCAATCTTCATAACCTATCCCGAATTGCCCTTGAAGTGAATGGCTACTTGGATACTTTGGAGGGCAATTACGAGTCGTCCAGTTAAGACTGCTGTGGATCTAGAGTCACATAGACAGACCAGGCAATGATGGAATGTTTCCTTCCCGAAAAGACATTAGTGAATGACAATCTACTTTCACAACATGTTACACGTAAATAATAAACTAGTTTCTCATTCTAGGGTTTCTTAAAATTGAATTTGACCATTTGCCATGGTGGGATTTGAACCCATTTCCCCAGAATGTTAGTCTGAGGGCTCTGGATTGCCTGTCCAGTCACATTACTGCAATGGCTTTTTAATCCCTTTGCCGAGATGATCAAAATTCTGCTTCTTCATCTTCCTTCTCCAGGTTTGCAGGAGGCACAAGGTTGTTCACACTTATATAGTCTCTGACTTATTTAATTAAAAGTCACACCTGACAACAGCTGCTGAGGGGAAACAAACAGGTTCCCTTCAAGGTTGAGATGCTTTCTCCAGCAGAGCAAAAACAGTTCATTCCCTTCAAGAGGAAACATTCACAACCAACAAATATCTAACTGGGAGCCAATCACATCATGTTGGTGGGCAGAAAACCTTTGTCATTGACAACTGGTCACCACACCACAGACCAATCAGCTATGTGCTGCCAGACAAATCTCTGTTTGTATACAGTCACAATCATCTTCAGCTCATCTGTAACTAGGCTGTCTTTCCCACAGCAATCCTTCAACAATCTTTGTTCTCTAAAACAGTCCTTTACCTATCTGAGTCCATAATGACAGCTCACCACCACCTTCTCAATGTTAACAGGGGACTGACAATAAGTGCTGTAAGAGCACAGCAGTTCAGGCAGCATCCAATGATGAAGGGCTTTTGCCCGAAACGTCAATTTCGCTGCTTGTTGGATGCTGCCTGAACTGCTGTGCTCTTCCAGCACCACTAATCCAGTAATAAGTGCTGGCCAACCAGTGTCACTCACATCCCACAACAGAATCAAATAAAAATCAAAAACACAGAAAAAAAAAAGATATAGTGTTCACAAAGGTTCACCCTTCAGGATACCATGGTGTGACTCTGCCTGCCAGTTAGTCTGCTGTGGGTTTGAAAGCAGAAGATGCAGAAACCTGTTGTTTGCTGTAATGGCTGCTTCATAACTTGTAATGTGTTTTACTGTTTTAATTAAACAAACCCACAAACCTAATTAATACCATTAATTCTTCAGGTAATTCTGATGTGTATGCTAGTGCTAATTGCATTCACTGACTTGATTTAAAATGCCATTGAAAATCTAGTGATTTCAACCCTATGGTAGCATGCACAAGTCTGGTTGGGATGTCCCATTCCATTCCATTCATCAGCTCCTTAAGGAGTTCCATCAATTAATGGTGGGCAGCTTCCCTATACCTTCCCTCTCACTGTACTGTAGGTACCAGGAACTGACACATCCTCAGGGACCATAGTTTTCAATGCCTCCCTGCAGTGCGGTTTAAACTCAATACCAATTAAAAATTGGGGCATGTTAACTTTGCTTCTCTCTTTCTCTTCCTGACCTACTGTGTATTTTCAGCAATTTCTGAGTGAGCATTAGGTTTGTGAGTGTTCCATGAAGTTATGAACCAAATTATAATCTAAGGAAGCCACAGCAACATTGAACAGGCTTTATCAAGTTGAATGTGGTTTACATGTATATTTACTGTGGAGAAAGTGAGGACTGCAGATGCCGGAGATCAGAGTCAAAAAGTGTGGCGGTAGCCAGTCAGGCAACATCCAAGGAGCAGGAGAGTCGATGTTTCGAACATCAGGAATATGTTGTGATGGAGATTTTATGCTCGAAACGTCGACTCTCCTGTTCCTTGGATGCTGCCTGACTGGCTGTGCTTTTCCAACACCACACATTTTGACTCATATATATTTACTGTATACAGAAAGATGCAGTAAAAGTATTGCAAGGTTTTTGTGAGCATTGGGTTGTAAATAGAGGTGATAGGAGGACAGTTATTCCCTTCCTTACTCTGTCAGTTTTGAACGATGCTAATCTCATTGTAGACACCCTTGATGAATGGAGACAGAATGGAGTCAGTTTGACATTCAGAGGGACTTTTGCATCCTACAGATTTGGGCATCCTTCCCCTTACAATTGGTCTGAGCATCTATTCACTCTGTTTTCCATTGCTACAATTTGACAGCAACAGGTGAAGATGTGCTGGCTGTCTCTATGTAACAATTCCAAAAATGGAATGAAATATTTTCCATCTGTTGTTCATAGAATTGACATGGTCAATGGACATTTTCAGAAAATCCTCAAAAGTGAGATTTGTTTTACTGGTAACAGCATGTTTTAAAATGTTTTAAAAGTGCTATAGAGAGTTACCAACCAGTCTGCAGTCAGAACTGGACAGGGGAGGACAAGTGTAAGGTCAATTCCATAATAATACACTCTCAGTTTGTTCCCCAGTGCACTTGAGCAGAAATACAATACATTGCTTTGCATGTACAGCTACAGAAACAGGTCATTTAATCCGATTAGTTTGTGCTGGTATAAAGACAGGAAGAATTGGAAGCATGAGCAGGTCATACAGCACTTGGGAAGACAGAAACACAGTTAATGTTACAAGTCCAGTATAACTCTTCTTCAGAACTTCACAAAGCCTTGAATATGCAAACATCTGTGAGGCAGTTTTCAAACCTCACATTTTTATCAAACTGTGAGCACAGCCTCGAGGTCTTGCTCCTGCTGTAGTACAAATGGTAGGCTTGGACACTTTTTAAAAGGACAATGAGATCTCTTGAATTCCTAATGTATTCCACACCCCTCCTCCTAGATAGTGTCACCACCTCACCCCCTACTTTCTCACCCCCTGTCCCCATTCCTGTTCAAAATGGCTCTCACGGAAGGGGATAATGACAAAATTCTAACCTTGAAATGGAGTCTTTGCAGGAAGTGTGAGAACCCTAATCTAGAGTTTCAGAACCTTTCTGAATGTTTAAGATCATTATCAACACACAAATCTCGTAGCTGTATAATATATATGTCTGTTTTTATTACTCATTCACAGGATGTGGTTACTCTGGCTGCTTTTCCCGAATTGAACTCTTGTTTGGCTACACTAGAACACGCTGAATAAATGTGTGCATTGATGAAAAATACACAGTTTATCGAATTTTTTAGTCTTGAGCTTGTCAGAACAATTCACCAGAAATATTAATGCCAATTGGTTAGCAAGTGGATTCTGATTGTCATGGCGAGTGCGCCAGCTAGATTAGGTCTGACAGCTGATGGCTAAACTTTGTTTAAATGTAAATCAGGCAGGTTGATTCTGATTTCTCCTGATGAGTGCAAGACAAAACATTTCAACAACGTGCATATTCTTTTTCAGTAACACTCAAGTTTTCTACTATCAAACAATTAAAGGGGTGGCATGGTGGCTCAGTGGTTAGCACTGCTGCCTCACAGCATCAGGGACCTGGGTTTGATCCCATCCTCGGGCAACTGTCTGTGTGGAGTTAGCACATTCTCCTCCAGGTGTTCCGGTTTCCTCCCACAATCCAAAGATGTGCAGGTTAGGGTGGATTGATCATACTAAGTTGCCCAAAGTCAGGGGTAAATATACGGTAGGGAAATGGGTCTTGGTGGGTTACTCTTCAAAGGGTCGGTGTGTGGACGTGTTGGACCGAAGGGCCTTTTTCCATACTGCAGGAATCTAATCTAATCTAAATAAATATGTGCAGACATGGTTTACAGACCCAGAAAGGGTCTGTGCATATTTAATGTCAATGATCTGTACATCTGCCATAAGACCTGTGCATCTGGTAAAATCGACCATGTGGTACACTCGTGAGGAATAACCATTCTGTTACAAATGACTTTCAGTGTCTGGGTTTCAGCATTGGTCTCTGCAGTTTCCCATGTGAAATATTTCAGGTTTTGAAGCAGTTGATTGATAATCAGGACCAACCTTGCTGTGACCTAGATTTCACAAACATTTCATCGGACAGATATATAATTCTCACATCACAGACCTGAAATTTGGTCTGCAGTAATTACTTTCTTTAGAACCTTTCAGTCAATAAGCATGACAAAGTTGAAAGGTGAGTCTTTATTCAAAGCCAGTTATGGATCAAAGAACTTGAAAAGGACAGCTCTTTTGCTGAGAAAAAAAATTAGAAATATTCTCTGACAACTGCTGCCGTACAGTAAACTTATCAAATGAGTTCTCAAACTGTGACTTTAAGTTTCATTATAGAGTATTCTCCTACAGTGTTTCAGATTCTACATTGTTTGACAAGACATGGGAAGTGATTTTCCTTTGATAAAATATTCTGATTCAATAATATGACTTTGGAAATACACAACTTGGTCCTTATATGTTTTTCTGGTTTGTCAGCTGCAATTTTATGTTCACTCATGACAGGAAGCCGCTGCTTTGGATTGCAAACCATCTTAGATCATTCATGCGTGAAAAACAGACTTGTCACTATAATGGACATGGACAAATTTGAGAACTCCACAGCTCAGATCTTGGCAGTGGGAATAGTATTAACCCTATGTTCCTGAGAGAAATAAGTTGTGTTGCTGGGGCCATGAAGTGGGGAGTTGTCAAAATTGTCTCCTCCTTGCCCACGGGCCCTGGGGGATTGCACCTTATTGTTGCCCACCATGGTCCTTACTGCTGCTCACCATGGTCCTTACTGCTGCCCACCATGGTCCTTACTGCTGCTCACCATGGTCCTTACTGCTGCTCACCATGGTCCTTACTGCTGCCCACCATGGTCCTTACAGGGGCCAGACAGGGAAGGCAGATAAACTCAGGGCGTGAGATTGGGATATCATAGAAATTACAGAAACGTGGCTGAGGGATGGGCAGGACAGGTATCTTAATGTTCCAAGAAACAAATACTATCGGAAGGATAGAAATTGGAGCGGGGAGTTGTGAGAGAGGAGGGGGAATGGCATTTTTGATAATGGATAGCATTACGGCTGTACTTAAGGAGGATACTCCTGGGAATACATCCAAGGAAGTTATTTGGATGGAATTGAGAAATAAGAAGGAATGATCATAGTATTGGGATTGCTTATTGCTCCCCCAATAGTCAACAGGAAATTGAGAAACAATTTTGTATGGAAACCTCAGTCATCGTAAGAATAATAGGGTGGTTATGGTAGGGGACTTTAACTTTCCAAACATAGACTGGGACTCACACAGTGTTAAGGGCTTAGATGGGAGAGGAAATTGTTGTGTGTACAAGAAAGCTTTTTGATTCAGTACATGAATGTACCTACTAGAGAAGGTGCAAAACTTTACCTACTCTTGGGAAATAAGGCAGGGCAGGTGACTGAGGTGTCAGTGGGAGAACTTAGGGGCCAGCGACCATAATTCTGTTAGTTTTAAAATAGTGATGGAAAAGGATAAAGCAGATCTAAAAGTTGAAGTTCTAAATTGGAGGAAGGCTAACTTTGAGATTCTTAGGCAAGAACTTTCAAGAGTTGATTAGAGGCAGATGTTCGCAGGTCAACGGAGGCTGGAAAATGGGAAGCCTTCAGAAATGACATAATGAGAGTCCAGAGAAAGTATATCCCTGTCAGGGTAAAAGGAAAGGCTGGTAGGTATAGGGAATGCTGGATGGCAAGAGAAACTGAGGTTTTATTTAAGAAAAAGAAGGAAGCATATGTCAGGTATAGGCAGGATAGATCAAGTGAATCCTTGGAAGAGCATAAAGGCAGTCGGAGTATACTTAAGAGAGAAATCAGGAGGGAAAAAAGGGGACATGAGCTAGCTTTGGCAAATAGGGTTAAGGAGAATTCAAAGAGATTCTATCCCAACAGTCCCTGCATCAGAGGTCAGATCAGTTTTCCTTCGTATGAATCCAAGGAAAGCAATGGGACCAGACGGAGTACCATGCTGAAGAGAGCATGTGCAGATCAACTGGCAGAGGTCTTCTCGAACATCTTCAACCTCTCCCTGCAGTAGGCCACTGTCCCTGCCAGTTTCAAGAGGGCCCACATCATCCCTGTGCCTAAGAAGCCTCATGCAGCATGTCTCAATGTCTACCGCCCAGTGGCCCTAACTTCAGTGGTCATGAAGTGCTTTGAAAGGTGGTCATGGCATTAATCAACTCCAACCTCCCCACTACTCTTGACCCACTCCAATTTGCCTATCAGACCAACAGATCCACATCAGATGCCACATCATTTGCTCATCAGTCCTCCCTAGAACATCGTGACACCAAGAACAGCTACATAAGAATCCTACTCATTGACTACAGTTCAGCCTTCAAAACTATTGTTCCCTCGTGACTGATTACTAACCTTAGTGATCTCGGACTAAGCCCCACTCTCTGCAACTGGATCCTCAGTTCTCTGATCCCAAAGGCCACAATCAGTGAAGATTGGGGACAATATTCCAACCTCACTAACACTCAACATTGCCCCCCCCCCCGCTCCCCAGGGGTGCTTACTCAGTCCCCTACTGTCTCACAGTATACCCCTGAGTGAGTCACCAAATACCAGACAAATGCTATTTACAAGTTCGCTGATGGCACCACCATAATTGGTCGAATCTCAGATGGTGATGAAACAGACTACAGACAGAAGGTGGAAGACCTGGAAAAATGATGCATTGAGAACAACCTAGCTCCCGATGCTGGCAAAACCAAGGAACTCATTATTGACTTTTGGTGGGATGTTACTGATGCCCCCCTACACATTAACAGCATAGAGGTGGAACGAGTGGAGAGTGTCAAGCTCCTGGGAGTGGTCATCCACAACAAGCTTTCTTGGACTCTTTATGTGGGTGCACTGGTTACAAAGACCCAACAACGTTTCTTCTTCTTCAGGCAGCTGAGGAAATTTGGCATGACGGCGAATACCCTTGCCAACTTTTATAGATGTGCCATCGAGAGCATTCTGTCTGGATGTATCACTCCCTGGTATGGCAACTGTACCATTCAAGATCGGAGACGGTTACAGAGAGTGGTGAACTCAGCCCGGACAATCACAAAGGCCAACCTCCCATCTATAGAATCTATCTACCAGGCCCACTGTCAAGGAAAGGCTGCCAGCATTCTCAAAGATACATCCCAACCTGGCAATGTTTTTCTACAACCCTTACCATCAGGGAGAAGTTACAGAAGCCTGAACACACACACCAGACGGTTTCGTAACAGTTTCTACCCTCCTGTTGTTAGAATACTGAATGGACTCACAAATTCTTAACATTCACCTGTACCTGCGTTTTTGTTTTTGCCACTGTTTACCTATTATTTACTATCTATACTACTTAACTGTGTGATTTGCCTGTATTGCTCACAAGACAAAGCTTTTCACTGTGCCTCAGTACACCTGACAATAAATTCAACTCAATTCAATATGTTGAAGACAAAATGGTAACTAGGGAGAGAATAGAGCCCTCAAAGATCAGCAAGGCAGCCTGTATATGGAACTGTAGGAGATTGGGAAGATACTAAATGAGCATCTTGCACAGGGTTTACTGTGGAGATGAACATGGAAGATATAGAATGTGGGGAAATAGATGATAACATTGTGAACTTGGATGTACGTGAACTTGGAAAGGCAAAGACTAATTAGGGATAGTCAATTAGATTTTTTAAAAATTCTCTACAGAGTGGAAACAGGCCCTTCGGCCCAACAAGTCCACACTGACCCTCCAAAAAGTAACCCACCTCCCCTCTGACTCATGCTCCTAACAAGTATGGAGTTGTTAAACTATGGACAATTTAGCATGGCCAATTCACCTGACCTGCACATCTTTAGAATGTGGGATGAAACCGGAGTACCCAAAGGAAACCCACGCTCCACACAGACAGTCGCCCGAGGCTGGAATCGAACTTGGGACCCTGGTGTTGTGAGGCAGCCATGCTAACCACTGAGCCACCATGCCACCCCAAACATAGCTTTGTGCATGGGAAATCACATCTCACAAACTTGATTGAGTGTTTTGAAGAAGTAACAAAGAGGATTGATGAGGGCAGAACAATGGACGTGATCTACATGGACCTCAGGAAGGCGTCCGACAAGGTTTCCCCTGGGAGACTGGTTAGCAAGGTTAGAACTCATGGAATACGGGAAAAATTAGTCATTTGGATACAGAACTGGCTCAAAGACAGAAGACAGAGAGTAGTGGTGGATGGTTGCCTTTCAGACTGAAGGCCTCTGACCAGTGGAGTGCCACAAGGATGCTGCTGGGTACACTGCTTTTCACTGTTTATATAAATGATTTGGATGTGACCATAAGGGGTATAGTTAGCAAGTTTGCATATGAAAACAAAATTGGAGGTGTAATGGATAGCAAAGAACGTTACCCCAGATTACAACAGGATCTTGATCAATGGGCTGAGAGTGGCAGATGGAATTTAATAAATGTGAGGTGCTGCATTTTGGAAAGGAAAATCAGAGCAGGGCTTATACACTTAATGGTAAGGTCCTTGGGAGTGTTGCTGAACAAAGACAACTTGGAGTGCAGGTTCATAGTTCCTTGAAAATAGAGTCGCAGGGAGATAGGATAGTGAAGAAGGCGTTTGGTATGCTTTCCTTTATGGATCAGAGCATTGAGTACAGGAGTTGGGAGGTCATGTTACAGCTGTACAGGACATTGGTTAGGCCACTGTTGGAATATTGTGTGCTGTCTGGTCTCCCTCCTATCAGAAAGATGTTGTGAAACTTGAAAAAGTTCAGAAAAGATTTACAAGGATGTTGCCAGGGTTGAACTATAGGGAGATGTTGAATAGGATAGGGCTGTTTTCCCTGGGTGTTGGAGGCTGGGAAGTGACCATATAGAGGTTATTAAAATCATGAGAGGCATGGATAGGGTAAATAGACAAGGTCTTTTTCCTGGGGTCAGAGAGTCCAGAGCTAGAGGGCATAGGTTCAGGATGAGAGGAAAAATTTAAAAGGGACCTAAGGGCAACCTTTTCACACAGAGGGTGGTGCTTGTGTGGAGTGAGCTACCAGAAGAAGTGGTGGAGGCTGGTACAATTATAACATTTAAAAGTTAAAAACCACACAATACCAGATTATAGTCCAACAGGTTTATTTAGAGGTACAAGCTTTTGGAGCGCTGCTCCTTCATCAGGTGGTTGTCCTTCATCAGCAGCAGCGCTCCGATGGCTAGTGCTTCCAAATAAACCTGTTGGACAATAATGGTGTTGTGTGATCTTTAACATTGTACATCCCAGTCCAACATCAGCATCTCTAAGTCATAACATTTAAAAGGCATCTGGACGGGTATATGAATAGGAAGTGTTTAGATGGATATTGGCCAAGTGCTGGCAGGTGGGATTAGGTTAGGTTAGGATATCTAGTTGGCATGGATGAGTTGGACTGAAGGGTCTATTTCCATGCTGTACATCTCTATGACTCTATGACCGCTGTTCTTGCAGCCCCTTGACTGTCGGGATGTGACTCCCCTGTCTGCTGGTGATGGGCCGTAAGGTCTGTGTGTTATCCACTCTGTGGACTGCAGTCAGACATATTGCCTGACCATGTCTTGCCCAAGCAGACGACTGACAATGGCCAAGCAGCTGGACTCTGTGTGTACTGTGACATTTACTGGTGGTTTCCGGACCCACTGACTGACAGTGTTGCCTCTCCCTGGTGACTTGACTGAGGACTGGCTGCTACCCATATTCTGACCTGGCCATTTGGTTGAATGAATGTGTAGTGGGTTTGCCATGCAGGCAGCTGGCACTTGCTGTAGGTGTTACTTCAAAATGCCTCAGTCTGCTGTACAGCACAGTATCGTCCCTAGTCCCCAGGACCGATCCCTAACAATGAGCAGCCAATCTGCAATGGCTGCACAAACGAGCACGTTAATATGGTGGCATAGTCTTTAGGCTCTAGTGGATGTGTCACTGTGCTAACAGGCAAGGTGAGGAAAGGCAGGGAATGGCAGGGATGCTGCAAGCTTGCAGGCAGTCACTAAGTGAGCGAGTGCAAAAAGAGAGCAGCCCTGAGATGCAGCCTGGTCCAATTGGTGAGCTGGGTGCATGTGCCTGTGCATGAAGTGTCCTCCCAGCAGCACTCAATGCTAGCTGCCAGAGTGCCCTGTAATGCAGGTCTGTCCTTCCTAAGCGCACTGCAAGTGGATGGGAGAGGCACCGAGAGGGTCCTGAGGGATTGGAAGTTGTTGATGCCAATGTCTGTGGATGAGAGGTGTATTCGGCTGGTGCCCATTGACCGTGCCTTCAGATGTTGTTGCTTGCTGAGGAACATAGAAGTTCTTTGCAGCCTGCGGTGAGCTGCAGTCGCCTGGTAACCACACGGACCTCCATCTCGAGAATTCTTGAGTTTGCTTGTAGGCGGGGGAGGAGTAGGATAGGAAGTTGCATATTAATGAGGTGAGCACTGCAGTTAATAAGGTCATTAGCAAGCAAAATTCCTCTTCAAAAGCTAACTTGACGCTGTCCGATGACAATCTCACCTTAATGGCTGGCAATGGTTAAAAGATGCAGGGAGTCACTCCCTCCTTGAGGTAGGCCTCACTGAATTCGCTGCGTTATTCTACCAACTTTCCCATCATTGCGCACATCATTCAGGTCCCTATAAGCACCCACCCAGAATCATTGACAGCAGAGAGGCAGAAAATTTGCGAAAAGTGTGAAATAATATTCTTCATCCTTTGATGTTATGGTAGCCAAGGAGATGTTTATCCTCACACAGCAAACTTCAAAGCCTGCCCCACCTCGGATCACAGTAACATATGATCAATGGATGAAATCGCACCATGAAAAGTCCAAAATTGCACTGAAATTAATAAACCATGAATAAAGTCACTGATGGGTATTTATTTAAAAATAGATTTAAAGAATCCAGTTAGTTCACCAATAGCCTTTTGAGAAACAATCCTGTCACCCTTTTCAGGCTTGAGTCTCGGACTTCAATCCCACGCTCTGAACTATCCCGGGGAAACCTACTGATTAGGTAGTAGTGCTCTGAGGTTTAGCATCATTTTCATCTCAAAGTGATTGAACCTCACTCAAAATTAAAACAATGCTGACTAACAACGTAATTTTCATGCAATGAACCAGAACTGATTGTTACATTGCGTGGTGTCTGAAAGACTCCCTGCTGGCTGGTTTTAAACTTGACAGTTGAAACCAAACAGTTGCTGCTCTTTATAGGTACAAATACACTAAAGATGGCTACCTACCAATAGGAAAGTGTTGATTGAGTGAATTCATTGTACAGACACAGTTGGAACCAAAACAACACAGCTCAAATTTAACAAACTTAATCAATTTTTAATGAATCTCTTCATTTTCTTTACATTTGGAGCTTTCATTAGGAAATCAGTTTTAATGTTAATGACAGATTCTGTTGGCATGATTGGTTTAATTTCTCTCTGTCAACAACTGCTTTTCACATGTTCCTAGGTTTGAGCTCTTTCTCATTTGTGCGGTCTACTTTAACTCCCTGTTTTTCATTCCTTCACATTTTCATGCAGTGTCATAGTTAAATCATGCTCCAGTGACTTGAACCCAGAACCCAGGTCAACACTCCTCAGGCAATTCTGAAGGTAAGCTGCTCTGTTGAATGAACTGTCTTTCATTAAACATTCACCTTCATGGTGGGAAACGAAGATAGGTTGGGAAAATAAGTTGTCAAAGGGAGGGAGAGAGTTTGCAAAGGAATGTAGACAGGTAAGTGAGTGGTCAAAGATTTGGCAAATGGCGTATAACATGGATAATTATGCAGTTGTCCATCTTGGCAGGAGGAATAGAAACAACAGTGTACTATTTAAAGATTTACAGGTAAATCTAGGTGCTCTGGTACAACAAATGATTAGGTAGACAAATGGAATGGTGCAGCTGTTAGATTAGATTCCCTACAGTATGGAAACAGGCCCTTTAGCCCAACAAGTCCACACTGACCCTCTGAAGAGTAACCCACCCAGACCCATTTCCCTCTTACTAATGCACCTAACACTATGGGCAATTTAGCACAGCCAATTCACCTGACCTGCACATCTTTGGATTATAGGAGGAAACCGGAGCACGCCCACGTGGAATGTGCAAACTCCACACAGACAGTTACCCAAGGCTGGGATCGAACCTGGGACCCTGGTGCTGTGAGGTAGCAGTACTAACCACTGAACCACCGGGCCATCTGCATTGTGAGGGGAATGCAGAATGTGGAACTGTACAACACAGGAACAGACTCTTCACCTCACCATATCTGTGCCAACTGTGGTGCCATTCTAAAGTAATCCCACCTGCCTGCACATGGTTGGTATCCCTCTATTCCCTGAAAATAGAACTGTTTCCTTGAATGGGGTATTGGTTCAGATTACATCTGGATTACTGTGTGTGATGTTGGTCTCTTTAATTTAAAAAAAAGATAATTTCTTTGGAAACAGTTCAGAGAAGGTTCACTTGACTCATTCCTGGGGAGAACAATCCAATTCATGAAGAAACAGTTGGGTTAGACCCATTGGAGTTGAGATGAGTGAGAGGCAATGTTATTGGACTCTGGGGATTTGATATGGTGGATATCAAGAGGGTGTCTCATCTTGTGAGGAAGACTAAACCGAAATGGCATTGTTTAAGAATAAGAGTTTGGTGCATAAGGAAAGGTTCTGAAAGGGTGAATATTGATGCTCGAACAGATCCTCCCACTCTGATGATGCCACATAGTCTGTGAGGGAGCAGACATATTCTGTACAGCTCCCATGAGGTCTTAGTCATAATGCTTGACAAGACTTATTTCTATGATATAATGAACTATCTTCTGAGCCAAGACAAGCGATTCTTCTGTTAAGAATCACCAATGGTGTATCCTCTACCATTGATCATCAGGTAGGTCCTAGAGAAATTGTAGGAGGGTTGGTGGCAGTGAATTACAACCTTTACCCAATACCAGATTCAAAGACCGCAATTGCCCCGCCCACATGGTCGACGATGCCCTGCAGCGCATCTCCTCCATTTCCCACACCTCCGCCCTTGAACCCCACCCCTCCAATTGCAACAAGGACAGAACCCCCTGGTCCTCACCTTCCACCCCACCAACCTCTATATACATCACATCATCCTCCTCCATTTCTGCCACCTACAAATGGACCCCACTACTAGGGATATATATCCCCCCACCCCATCTGTGTTTTGGAGAAATTATTCCCTTCGCAGCTCCCTTGTCAGATCCACGCCACCACTGTCGCTCCCCCCCCCCCCCCCCCCCCCCCCCACCAGTTCGTACCCCACTCCTGGCACCTTCCCCTGCCACAGCAACCAGTGCAAAACCTGTGCTCACACCTCCCCACTCACCGCCGTCCAAGGCCCCAAAGGATCCTTCCACATCCATCAGAAATTCACCTATACCTCCACACATGTTATCTACTGTATCCTGTTGTAGCCGATGTGGTCCCCTCAAAATCGGGGAGGCAGGACGCCAACGTGCAGATTGTTTCAGAGAACATCTCTGGGACACCTGCACCAACAAACCCCACTGTCCGTGGCTGAACACTTCAACTCCCCTCCCACTCCACCAAGGGCATGCAGGTGCTGGAGCTCCTCTATCGCCAAACCCTATTCATCTGACGCCTGGATGAAAAGCACCTCATCTTCCGCCTTGGGACCCTGCAATCACACAGGATCAATGTGGATTTCAACAGTTTCCTCATTTCCCCTCCACCAACCTTATCCCAGTCCTAAGCCTCCAACTCGGCAATGCCCTCTCGACTGGTCCTACCTGTCCACCTTCCTTCTTTCCAACCCATCTGCTCCATCCTCCCCTCCGAGCTATCACTTCCACCCACACCTTCATCTACCTATCACATTCCCAGCTATCTTCCCTCTAGCCCCAATCCCCTTCCATTTATCTCTCAGCTCCCCGGGCCCACAAGCCTCATTCCTGATGAAGGGCTTGATCCTGAAATGTTTATTTTTCTGCTACTTGGATGCTGCCTGACCGGCTGTGCTTTTCTAGCAGCACAGTCTCAAATCTGATCTCCAGTATCTGTAGTCTGCATGTTCTCCCAGCGCCAGATTCCATCATGGAGTCATAGAGATGTACAGCACAGAAACAGACCCTTCAGTCCAACCCGTCCATGCCAACCAGATATCCCAACCGAACCTAGTCTCACTTGCCAGCACCCGGCCCATATCCTTCCAAACCATTCCTAATCATATACCCATCCAAATTCCTTTTAAATGTTGCAATTGTACTAGCCTCCATCACTTCCTCTGGCAGCTCATTCCATAAATGATTAGATTAGATTCCCTACAGTATGGAAACAGGCCCTTCGGCCCAACAAGTCCACACCAACCCTCTGAAGAGTAACCCACCCAAACCCATTTCCCTACATTTACCCCTGACTAATGTACCTAAAGCTATCGGCAATTTAACACGGCCAATTCACCTGACCTGCACATCTTTGGATTGTGGGAGGAAACCAGAAGGAACCCACACAGACACAGGGAGAATGTGCAAACTCCACACAGACAGTTGCTCGAGGTTGGAATCGAACCCAGGTCTCTAGTGCTGTGAGGCGGCAGTGCTAACCACTGAGCCACAGTGCTGCCCTTTTATTGAACACGTACCACCCTCTGCGTGAAAAGGTTGCCATTAGGTCTCTTTTATATCTTTCCCCTCTCACCCTAAACCCATGCCCGAGGTGGGGAAGATTGTAAAGTGCCAACAATAGCCATCAGTGCAAATGCCACGTGTTGCAATAGTGCATAGTTTTACGAAAATTACAAAAATGGCTTTAAAAGTTGCTAAGAGTTTTCTGGGGTTATGAAACACAACAGTGGATTAAGTGAACTCTTTGATAAAAATGAAATTTAACAGATAAACTGAAAGTAGGAATAAAAGCAGGATCCTGTTAGGTGCAGCTGCTTAATGTGATTATCCGATTAACAGAAGATCTTCTGAAATTGAGATGTTGCAGATAGAATTAACTAAGAGACCATTTCAAGAAAAACCTGACTCAGCGAGAAGAAATATGAAACAAAAATTGGTTTAGATGAAAAGAGAGGGGAAGAAAAATGAAAGGACTTAGTTTGGAAGAAGATTAAAAAAAGAGAAATGAAATAGTAAGAAAAAGGACAAAGTAAATGGAAAGCGAGGAGAATGAAAAGAGAAATGGATAAGGAAATGGAAATAAGAAAGCTAGAACTTCAAAGAGACAGAAAGAAATCAGAAACTATGATGTGGCCGGAGAAAACTTTAGTGTAAACAAGGAAAGAGGAGGTAACAGCTTGGCGATTGATTCTGATTCCAGTGAGGGATTTGATTCAGCTAAAAATCTATGTTTAATACTTAAATTAACTGAGTATGTGGTCAAAAGATATTTTAGCTCATTAGAAAAGACAGCAGGGTAGACAAAGTGGCTTAAAGATGTTTGGAACTTACTGTTACAAAGCATTTTGACAGGTAAGGATTTGGCTGTACAAGCAAATCCTTTGAAGGTGTTATAGAGTCGGAGTCACATAGCATGGAAACAGACCTCTTCAGTCTAACCAGTCCATGCCAGCCATGTTCTCAAACTAAACTAGTTCCATCTGCCTGCATTTGGCTCATATCCCTCCAAGCCTTTCCTTTTTATGAATTTATCCAAATGTCTTTTAAACAGGTAACTGCACCCGCATCCACCACTTCCTCCAATAGTTCATTCTGCACACATGTGTAAAAAAGTTGCCCCTCACGTCCTTTTTAAATCCTTCTCCTCTCACCGTGAAAAGTGCCGCTAGTTTTGAAACCCCCACCCTAGGAAAAAAAACCTTTGCCAATCTCCTCATCTCTGCCGCTCATAGAGTCATAGAGATGTACAGCATGGAAACAGACCCTTCAGTCCAACCCGTCCATGCCAACCAGATTTCCCAACCCAAGTCGGCGCAACATCGAGGGCCGAAGGGCCTGTTCTGCGCTGTATTGTTTTATGTTCTATGTGGTGGCAATGATGGCGGTGGGGGAGGGGAAGCCTGGATCCTGATTTCAGTAATGAGTAATTGTAACAGCATTAATCTAAAGATTAAACACAGCATAGGGTCAAGGCTAAACCCTCCCCTCCCACTCAAAGGTCGGTGGAGTTGCGGATAGTGTTGAAAGATGCCAAGGGATGCAGTGGCATGTAGATCAGTTACAGATATGGGCGGAGAAATGGCAGATGGAGTTTAATCCAGGCAAGTGTGAGGTGCTGCACTTCGGGAGATCAAATGTTAAAGAAAAGTCTCCAGTTAACGACAGGACCCTGACCAGCATTGATGTACAGAGGGATCTTAGTCCATAGCTCCCTGAAAGTGACCATGCAAGTAGACAGGGTGGTAAAGAAGGTGTATGGCATACTTGCCTTTATTGGGCATGGAATGGAGTACAAGAGACAGGATGCCATGTTGCTGTCGGGGTGAGTGTTGACAGTCAGAATCTTTGTCCCCGGAGCTGAAATGTCTAATTCCAGAGAGCATGCAGCTCATGACTTTATAAATCTCGATAAGGTCACCTCAATCTCCTATGCTCCAGAGAAAAAATTCCCAGCCTCTCCTTGTAACACAAACCCTCCAGCCCCAGCAACATAAAAATACTCAATGATTCTGAGCTTGCCTTTGAAGCAAATCAATTAAAAATTAGAAATACAACACACAAACCTAATCAGAGATTTGCAGAATTTGCGATAGGAAAAGAAATGCCGTGGGTTCGATCACTGAGGTTAGTTACAGTTATGAGAAAGTGCAGCAATCCTACAAACCTAAAAAAAAATTTAGGTGAACATCAAGTATTAAAGATTGGGATGGGGAGCAGTGGGGCTCAGCTTTTAATAACATTCTAACATGTAGCCTGATGCCAAATCACCAGTTTTTCATCTTTTTAATTCAGCTATAAGATCCTATCTGTGCTATTAGATACTGAGGCTGTGGTTTTCTTTGATTCATTTGGAATCTGTTTGAATATCTGTTTGAAGTCTTGATTAATTAGCGTTTGAGATTCCTCAGTCTGAATTTCCTCCATGCTTACTCAGCCTTCCTGCAGCATTGTACTGACTTCCCGAAAGGTCAGCACGGGGGCTCTGCCCCAGGTTGATGTGCTCAATAATTCATAACCCGGCAAGGTGGGACTGAAAGTAGGTGTAGGGCTGCCTTTTGATTTTTCACACTTTGATAAGCAAGAAACGTCGGTCAGGTTAGGTTAGAGTATCGTGGTTTAATGAGGAAAGCTGAATTCCGAGTCAGTTATCGATCACAAAGTCTCAAGAGCTTTCTTTGATCTTGCCTTGCCTATAGATGACAGATACCGAGTTTAACAGGAAGGATATGAAACTCTGTTATTCTGCTGGATTGAGCTTGCCCTGACTCACACAGACTGGGACTCCTGATCCCGCAGAGTCTCTCCAAGAACTAGATACACTTTGCAAACCATCAGTTCACACTGTGCCCTTCTAATCCAACTCTTGCTCCAGTTATCATTCTCTCAGGATTATCTCTGCTTTTTATACTTGCTGATCATTCACCTTTTAATGAAGACTATCTAACAAATTTCCTCAACTTCCTTCCACTAGAATTAGAGTTAGAATCCCTACAGTGTGGAACAGGCCCTTTGGCCCAACAAGTCCACATTGACCTACCAAAGAGTAACCCTATAAATATCATATATTTATCCCTGACGAATGCATCTAACCTACACATCCCTGAACACTGTGGGCCAACTCACCTAACCTGCACATTTTTGGATTGTGGGAGGAAACCAGAACACTTGGAGGAAACTAACGCAGACACTGGGAGAGTGTGCAAACTCCACACAGACAGTTGCTCAAGGCTGGAATCACACCCAGGTCCCTGGCACTGTGAGGCAGCAGTGCTAACCACTGAGCCACCGTAACACCAAAGATATCCTGAGCACCAAGCCACTGGCTGCCTGACAATAACTGAAGGTGTAGCCTCTTGGAGATTTGCTACTTTGAGCATTTTGTTCAAGATTCTTTCAAGATTCCTTATTAAGGGCTGAAACATCAATTCTCCTGCTCTCGGATGCTGCCCGGCCTGCTATGCTTTTCCAGCACCACGGTCTCGACTCTGATCGCCACCATCTGCAGTCTGCACTTGCCCTGAAGGTCTGACGTAACCCAGCCCTATAACCAGAGGGGAAAAAAAGCAAGATACGGGAGATGCTGGAAATCTGACAAAACAATAGAAAATGCTGGTTCAAATCTGACTGATTGATTTATTATTTGACTGATTGTTGTCAAATGTGCCAAGATAGAGTGAAAAGTGTTGCTTTGAATGTTATACAGGCAGATTCTGCCGTACAAAGTGCATTAGGACAGTAGAACAGAGTGCAGAATACAGTGTTACAGCAGCAGAGAAGGCGCAAAGAGAGAGAGATCAGAATTAATATTTGAGAGATCTGTTCAAAAGTCTGATTATGGTTCAAATCTGTGACCTTTTATCAGAAATGGGAAAAGTTAGAGATGGAATAGACAAAGAAGAAGGAAAAGATGCAAGGGAGGAATGAACAAAAGGGAAGGTCTGGATGGCGGACAGCTAAGATTTAATATTTGCATATGTAAATAGTACACTACATCAGGAGTGACATAAGAGATCACATGGTGGAGATGTCTCCCTGGGATAGCACACTGGAAACAAAGCAGCCACTATTCTCAGAGTCATCCCAAAGGTAAAGATTTGAAATAGTACAGAAAATTCCTCAATTTATCTGACTGCCAGACCCAGTAGATTAGATTAGATTACTTACAGTATGGAAACAGGCCCTTCGGCCCAACAAGTCCACACCGACCCTCCGAAGAGCAACCCACCCAGACTCATTCTCCTACATTTACCCCTTCACCTAACACTACAGGCAATTTAGCACGGCCAATTCACCTAACCTGCACATTTTTGGACTGTGGGAGGAAACAGGAGCACCCGGAGGAAACCCACGCAGACACGGGGAGAATGTGCAAACTCCACACAGACATGAGACAGGAATTGAACCCGGGTCTCTGGTGCTGTGAGGCAGCAGTGCTGACCACTGTGTCACCGTGCCGCCCACATTGGGAAAAACAGACCAGGTTTCCATACTTAATAAGAATTACCATTTATTATGAAAATCAGACTCCTATGAACTATTATAACTTGTCAGCATATACTACATACTGTATAGATGGAAATACTGGAAGGCAGCTTTACAGTTCCTGTTCGTAGAATCTGTTGTGATGTTTCTGATAATTCAGAATGTTGCCTCGCAGTTTTCCTTCACTGGATACAGGAGGGACATGGTGATTGGTCCACACTTACAGACAGGTCTCTGGTTGTTAGTTAAAAGTCACAGTTTACAGTAACTGAATTAATTGGTTTCCCCCAGGTTTACAGTGGGTTTTGCTGCAGAGAACAGGCACAGCCACTGAGCTGGTGGAGATCTAATGACTTGTCTGTCTCCTGTTCACAATCCCAAACTGGTCATGATTCCAAACTATTCAGATACTTAAGAACCAATCACACAGGCTTCTGTCATCATTAATTGGTCAGTAATCCACAGACAAATCAGTTCCTTGTTGTGAAGCAAACTCAGGGAATTATAGAATCATCGAATTTTACAGGACAGAAGGAGACCACTTGGCCCATCATGTTTGTACTGGCTCCCAAAACAGCTACCCAGCTCGTTCCACTCTCCAGCCCTATCTCTATAGTCCTCTAAATTAATCCCTTTCAAAAATATATCCAGCTCTCTTTTAAAGCTCCCATGGAATGCCCCTTCCCCCATTCTCCCAGGCAACACATTCCCAAATCCTAAAAACTCTCTGAGTAAAGATGTTCTCCTCAACTTGCTCCCAGCTCGCTTGTTGACAATTTTGACAATTTTAGTTACTGACAAACTAACTAGTGGGAACAGAATATCCTTCTTTACTCTGTCAAAATTGTTCATAATTTTGATCACCTCAATAAGGTCACCTCTTAATCTCCAAGAAGAATAAGCTCATTTTATCTAATGTGCTTAAAATCCCTCATTCTTGCTATCAATCTAGTAAAGCTCCTTTACACTCTCTCCAGGGCTTTAACATCATTCCTTATTCATGGTGCCCAGAGCTGAACATAATCTTGCAGCTCCAATTCATCTGCAAACTGCTGGAACCAACAGTTATGTAAATAGTGTTTACAATGAGTGCAAAGATACTTGCTTTCAAAAACATGTAGCAGCCTTCTGGCATTCCTTGATGGTAAAACAATTCCTTTCTTAGTTCATAGAATCCCTACAGTGTGGAAAGAGGCTATTTGGCCCAAAAAGTCCACACCAACTCTCTGAGGAGGATCCCACCCAGATCCATCCCCCTATCCTATTACTTTACATTTCCCCAGACTAATGCACCTAGCCTACACATTCCTGAACACGATGGGAAATTTAGCACAGCCAATTTACCTAACCTGCGCACCTTTGGATTATGGGAGGAAACCCACACAGACAGTTGCCCAAGACTGGAATTGAACCCAGGTCCCTGGTGTTGTGAGGCAGCAGCGCTAACCATTGGACAACCACGCTGTCCATGATCAAAAACAGAGAAAATAAATGATATGGTTTTTTTTAAAAGGCAGGTGCTACTGTGTAGACTTTGTGTTCAGTCCAAGAATGTAGATAGTTCATAAAATGTTTAATTAAGAGAAATCTTAAAAAAAGACCTTAAACCCCAGAAACTTCTCTTAAATAACAGCATTATGGACCAGACCATATCCCTTCAAAACGTTTGAAGAAGGTAACCTAAACCCTAACTTTTTCTTATTTTAAAGATATATGTAAAGTGCTGTGTTCCAGTTGCAATGTCAACATTAATCAAAACACAACCTATTTACACACAATAGTTAAAATACAAACAAAAGGAAGAGGAATTCAGAATAACTTAACTGTTGGAAAACCTAACAGAATAACATTAACAGTACAGCTTACTAATTAACTGTTCCAATATGTGGAGGGGCTGCTGTTGGACTGGAGTGTACAAAGTTAAAAATCACACAACTTTATTTGGAAGCACTCGCCTTTGGAGTGCTGCTCCTTCAACTCCCTGATGAAGGAGCAGTGCTCTAAAAGCGAGTACAGTACTTCCAAATAAAACTGTTCCAATATATTAACATCCTATAAACATACCCGTTGGCAAAAAGGCAAATTCAGACACAGATTCTCTCATCTAATCCTGGATGAAATAAACATCAAGAGAAAACTCAGAGAGCATAGCAGCCAGGAGATATTCACTGAAGCTTCCAACTCTTTTGAGACCCCAAAAGCTTCTATTAAAACGAAATGAAAAAAATTTAAAAAACTAGAAAGCTTGGTGTGTGAGAGCCGGCCAGATCCAGGCTGCTTCCATTGTTCCAACTTAAAAAAAACCCAAAGCCTCACTTTCTCAGTGTCTCTGCTTCTCTTGAAACAAAATCAGTGCAAAATAACCTTTAAAGTGACAGCATCATCACAGACAGAGAGTACCGGACCACTTCCAAGACTAACACAATGTTAAAAGAGAAAGTAGGAGAGATTAGAACATAGAACTAAGAACATAGAAAAGTACAGCACAGAACAGGCCCTTCAGCCCACGATGTTGTGCCAAGGATTATTCCTAATCTAAAATAAAATAACCTAACCTCCACTGCCCTCAATTCACCGCTGTTCATGCGCAAGTCCAGCAGTCAGTTAAATGTCCCTAATGACTGCTTCCACCACCACCACTGGCAACACATTCCATGCATTCACAACTCTCTGTGTAAAGAACTACCTCTGACACCTCCTCTCTGCTTTCCTCCTAATATCTTAAAACGATGACCCCTCGTGCCAGTCAATCCTGCCCTGGGGAAAAGTCTCTGGCTATTGACTCTATCCATGCCTCTCATTACCTTGTATACCTTGATCAGGTCAACTCTCTTCCTCCTTCTCTCCAGAGAGAAAAGTCCGAGCTTAGTAATCCTCTCTTCAAAAGACAAGCCCCCTCCAGTCCAGGCAGCATCCTGGTAAACTTTCTTTACACCCTCTCCAAAGTCTCCGTATCTTTCCTATAACAAAGTGACCAGAACTGGACACAATATTCCAAGTGTGGTCTCACCAAACCTCGCGGCTCTTAAACTTGATTCCCCTGTTGATGAAAACTAAAACACACCATATGCTTTCTTAACAACCCTATCCACTTGGGTGGCAACTTTGAGGGATATATGCATTTGAACACCAAGATCCCTTTGTTCCTCTACACTGCCAAGAATCCTGTCTTTAATCCTACGTTCAGCATTCAACTTCGACCTTCCAAAATGCATCACTTATCATTTATCCAGGTTGAACTCCATCTGCCATTTCTCAGCCCAGCTCTGCATCCTGTCTATGTCACGCTGCAGCCTGCAGTAGCCCTCTATACTATCAACAACACCTCCAACCTTTGTGTCATCTGCAAATTTACTAACCCACCCCTCAACCTCCTCATCCAACTCATTTATAAAAACTACAAAGAGCAGAGGCCCAAGAACAGAGCCCTGCAGGACCCCACTCAACACTGATCTCCAGGCAGAATACTGTCCATCTACAACCACTCTCTGCCTTCTGTCAGCCAGCCAATTCTGAATCCAGATAGCCAAACCTCCCTGTATCCCCTACTTCCTCACTTTATGAATGAGCCTACCATGAGGAACTTTATCAAATGCCTTGCTGAAGTCCATATACACCACATCCACTGCTTGGACTTTGTCGACCTGTCTTGACACCTCCTCAAAGAACTCAATAAGATTAGTGAGGCATGACCTGCCCCTCACAAAGCCATGTTGACTGCCTTTAATCACACTGTGCTTTGTCAAATAGTCATAAATCCTATCCTTCAGAATTCTTTCCAAAACTTTGCTGACCACAGACGCAAGACTGACTGGTCTGTAATTGCCAGGGATTTCCCTATTCCCCTTCTTGAAAAGAAGAACAACATTCGCCACCCTCTAATCCTCCTGTACAACTCCCATAGAGAGTGAGGAAGCAAGGATATTCGTCAGCGGCTTGGCAACCTCCTTTCTTGCTCCCTGGAGCAACCTGGGATAAATGATTCGGATGCAAGCATAAGAGGTATAGTTAGTAAGTTTGCAGATGACACCAAAATTGGAGGTATAGTGGACAGTGAAGAAGGTTTCCTCAGATTACAACAGGATCTTGACCAGATGGGCCAATGGGCAGAGAATTGGCAGGTGGAGTTTAATTCAGATAAATGTGATGTGCGGCATTTTGTGAAAGCAAATCTTAGCAGGACTTATACACTGGTCAGGTCCTAGAGAGTGTTGCTGAATGGAGACCTTCGAGTGCAAGTTCACAGCTCCTTGAAAGTGGAGTCGCAGGTAGATAGGATAGTGAAGGCAGTGTTTGGTATGCTTTCCTTTATTGGTCAGAGTATTGAGTACAGGAGTTGGGAGGTCATGTTGCGGGTGTACAGGACATTGGTTAGGCCACTGTTGGAATATTGCGTGCAATTCTGGCCTCCTTTCCTTGAGTTTTGGAGGCTGAGGGGTGACCTGAAATCAATCCGTACCATTCCTGCAATCATCAATAAAGTGAAATTTTTCCATCAAAATACACAAAACGGCTCAGTTTACCTGTCGAGAGAGTGGTGCTGGCAAAGCACAGCACATCAGGCAGCATCCAAAGAGTAGGAGAATTGACATTTCAAGCATAAGCCCTTCATCAGGCCTAGTTTTTCTGTCTGATAACTCAGGTTAAGGTAAAACATGGACCAGATTTCTGTACATAACCAAAATCGCTATTTTTGTTTAAGAATCTCTGCAGTGTGGAAGCAAGCCATTTGACCCATCGATTCCACACTGACCCTCTGAACAGCATGCTGCCCAGACCCAAGCCCCTATCCTGTCTCTGTAACCCTGCATTTCCCATGGCCAATCCACCTCACCTGGACATTTTTGGACTATGGGAAGAAACCGGAGCACCCGGAGTAAATTTGTTTATGACAAATAAATAGATTCTAATCACAGGTTAACAACTTTGAAATGTCAACATATAACCTTACCAGTTGAAACTCCCCTATACATACATGTCAGACAAAAAACATTGGCGTTTTGGGTGGAGAGGACAAACTGGATAAGCAATGCAATGGCCCCCGTTCACAGAGCTGGCTGAAATAATTCCTTTGCTTCAAGATGTTCTGTTCTTCAATCTCTCTTCTTCATGTTCTTGTCACTTCTTCACAGAAGGCACCGGTGGTTAGTAAAGACCACGGCTTGCATCAGCTAATGAGAGAAAATTAATTGGCTTTCGTCAGGCTTTAGGTACTTCGTTGCAGGAGATAAAAACCACACCATCTGTCCATAGGCTTCTGCAAGTATCATAGAATCCCTACAGTGTGGAAACAGGCCCTTTGGCCCAATAAGGTTACACCAACCCTCAGAAGAGTAACCCACCCAGATCCATTCCCCTACCCTATGATCACCCCTGAACAATGCACCTAACCTACACATTCCTGAACACTATGGCCAATTTACCTAACCTGCACATCTTTGGATTGTTGGAGAAATGAAAGGATCAGTAATAAATTCATGCAGACATGTGGAGAATGTGCAAACTCCATAAAGTCATCCAAGGCTGGTATCGAACCTGGCACTGAGAGGCAGCAGTGCTAACCACTGAGCCATTGGGCTGTATTATCCATACCCACAAGTGGTTCAGCTTCTCAGGAGTCAACCAGATAGTTGCTGTCAGGTTGATGGCTCTTGTCATCCACAACTGGAGATAACTACACAAACCAATCCGTGACTTGTTACCAACTGAATCTCACCTTGTTTACTCCCCTTGGTGCTGGCCCATTTACAAACAACTTTCCCCACTTTTTGAACAAAGCAGCTGTGTAAACACAACTCATTATGATGAAGCAGTGCACTGTCAGGAAGGAGGTATCACACCTGGAGTGAGATACAGTCCAAGTGAGTGTGTAGTTTGGTGAGTTTGGAGGCAATGTGGGGATTTGGTGCAAAGGGGAAAGGTACTTTTTGCTTGCTTCCTTTGCTCATAGTTTGTAAGATTCTTTTAAACAAGACCCTAATAGTCAGAGGGAAATGGAGAAACAAACTTGTAAGGAGATCTCCGCGATCTGTAAGAACAATAGGGAGGTTGGGTAGGGGATTTTAACTTTCCAAACGTAGACTGGGACTGCCAAAGTGTTAAGGGTTTAGATGGAGAGGAATTTGTTAAGTGTGTACAACACAATTTTCTGATTCAGTATGTGGATGTACCTACTAGAGAAGGTGCAAAACTTGACCTACTCTTGAGAAATAAGGCAGGGCAAGTGACTGAGGTGTCAGTGGGGGAGCTCTTTCAGGCCAGCGAACATAATTCTATTAGATTTAAAATAATGATGGAAAGGGATAGACCAGATCTAAAAGTTGAAGTTCTAAATTGGAGAAAGGCCAATTTTGACGGTATTAGGCAAGAACTTTCAAAAGCTGATTGGGGGCAGATGTTCACAGGTAAAGGGATGGCTGGAAAATGGGGAGCCTTCAGAAATGAGATAATGAGAATCCAAAGAAAGTATATTCCTGTCAAGGTGAAAGGGAAGGCTGGTAGGTATAGGGACTGCTGGATGACTAAAGAAATTGAGGGTTTCGTTAAACAAAAGAAGGAAGCATATGTCAGGTATAGATCGAGTGAATCCTTAGAAGAGTATAAAGGAAGTAGGAGTATGTTTAAGAGAGAAATCAGGAGGGCAAAAAGGGGACATGAGATAGCTTTGGCAAATAGAATTAAGGAGAATCCAGAGAGGTTTTACAAATACATTAAGGACAAAAGGATAACTAAGGAGAGAATAGGGACCATTAAAGATCAGCAAGGCGGCCTTTGTGTGGAGCCGCAGAAAATGGGGGAGATACTAAATGAGTACTTTGCATCAGTATTTACTGTGGAAAGGGATATGGAAGATATAGACTGTAGGGAAATAAATGGTGACATCTTGCAAAATGCCCATATTACAGAGGAGGAAGTGCTGGATGTCTTGAAATGGTTAAAGGTGGATAAATCCCCAGGACCTGATCAGGTATACCCGAGAACTCTGTGGGAAGCTAAAGAAGTGATTGCTGGGCCTCTTGCTGAGATATTTGTATCATCGATAGTCACAGGTGAGGTGCTGGAAGACTGGAGGTTGGCAAATGTGGTGCTACTGTTTAAAAGGGTGGTAAAGACAAGCTAGGGAACTATAGACCGGTGAGCCTGACCTCGGTGGTGGGCAAGTTGTTGGAGGGAATCCTGAGGGACAGGATGTACATGTATTTGGAAAGGCAAGGACTGATTCGGGATAGTCAACATAGCTTTGTGCGTGGGAAATCATGTCTCACAACTTGATTGAGGTTTTTGAAGAAGTAACAAAGAATGTTGATGAGGGCCGAGCTGTAGATGTGATCTTTATGGGCTTCAGTAAGGCGTTTGACAAGGTTCCCCATGGGAGACTGATTAGCAAGGTTAGATCTCATGGAATACAGGGAGAACTAGCCAGTTGGATACAGAACTGGCTCAAAGGTAGAAGACAGAGGGTGATGATGGAGGGTTGTTTTTCAGACTGGAGGCTTGTAACCAGTGGAGTGCCACAAGGATCGGTGCTGGGTCCTCCACTTTTTGTCATTTATATAAATGATTTGGATGCGAGCATAAGAGGTACAGTTAGTAAGAGGTACAGTTTGCAGATGACACCAAAATTGGAGGTGTAGTGGACAACGAAGAGGGTTACCTCAGATTACAACAGGATCTGGATCAGATGGGCCAATGGGCTGAGAAGTGGCAGATGGAGTTTAATTCAGATAAATGCGAGGTGCTACATTTTGGGAAAGTAAATCTTAGCAGGACTTACAGACTTAATGGTAAGGTCCTAGGGAGTGTTGCTGAACAAAGAGACTTGGGAGTGCAGGTTCATAGCTCCTTGAAAGTGGAGTCGCAGGTAGATAGGATAGTGAAGGCGGCGTTTGGTATGCTTTCCTTTATTGGTCAGAGTATTGAGTACAGGAGTGGGAAGGTCATGTTACAGCCGTACAGGACATTGGTTAGGCCACTGTTGGAATACTGTGTGCAATTCTGGTCTCCTTCCTATTGGAAAGATGCTGTGAAACTTGAAAGGCTTCAGAAAAGATTTACAAGGATGTTGCCAGGGTTGGAGGATCTGAGCTACAGGGAGAGGCAGAAAAGGCTGAGACTGTTTTCCCTGGAGCGTCGGAGTCTGAGGGGTGACCTTATGGTGGTTTACAAAATTATGAGGGGCATGGATAGGATAAATAGACAATGTCTTTTCCCTGGGATCAGGGAGTCCAGAACTAGAGGGCATAGGTTTAGGGTGAGAGGGGAAAGATATAGAAGGGACCTAAGGGGCAACACTTTCACGCAGAGAGTGGTACATGTATGGAATGAGTTGCCAGATGAAGTGGTGGAGGCTAGTACAATTGCAACATTTAAGAGGGATTTGGATGGGTATATGAATAGGAAGAGTTTGGAGGGATGCTGGCTGGTGGGACTGGATTAGGTTGAAATGTCTGGTTGGCATGGATGGGTTGGACTGAAGGATCTGTTTCCATGCTGTACACCTCTATGACTCTATGACTCTAAATGTGGTCTCACCCTGGGGACTTATCAATCCGTAATGTTTGCCAAAATTTCCAGCACATCAACTTAATCAATCTTGATCTGTTCAAGCCTGTTTCCCAGCTCCTCAAGTTCTCATTCACAACAAGGTCCCTTTCCTTAGTGAAAACCGAAGCAAAAAACTCACTTAGGACTTCCCCTATCTGCTCAAACTCCACGTACAAGTTCCCTATGTTATCCCTGATCTGTCCTACCTTCTCCCTGATCATTCCCTTATTCCTCACGTATGAGTAAATGACAAAGGAGCACACGGTGCAAGGCTAAAGTGGGTGGTAGTGGGACAGGTGAAGAAATATAAGACATGTCTACAGGAGGTGTGAATGCCTGGATGATGAACATCTGAACGCAAAAGGGAAAGAGAGGGCGGACATTTACAGGGGCACACACATCCCATCACTGAATGAGAAGCTGGTGGTGAGTGGTCAGGCCAAAAAGAAGCCTCACCCTGCAGACAGCATGAATGACTAAATGAGTGGAGTGGGAACTCTGGCCATCAGCGGCAGGATGTCCCACAATCAGGCTGAAGAAGGGCTTATGCCCGAAATGTTGGTTTTCCTGCTCCTCGGATGCTGAGCTTGCTGCGCTTTTCCAGCACCACACTTTTCAAGTCAAACTGGCAGGTAGGTTGATTGCTCCTGCCAGTGCTGGATCTCCCTGGTTGATATTGCTGGGACTGCAGAGGGGCCAGTGAATGGAATCCTTGGCCAAGGGCATTGCAGTGGATGTGCTTCGGGCTAGGAAGAGGGAATGGCGGTGGCAGTGGGGGCGGTGGCTGCACTTACTTCTCAGGATTCCCCAATGGACAAACAGCATCTTCCAAAGATAGCACTCTTTTCACCTTGCACTTTTATAACCTTGAAAAATATAGCTGGCTGCACACTTCTGCCCAAACCACTGTATTATGGCGTGTGCAGGGTCATTTTTGGGTCAACGTGGGACTTTTAACCAACTCGAATGATCCTTCCTTATTCATTTCCCTGGGGAGGGTGTGCCCGTTTGTTTCAGTGATCACACAGCCTGCTGACTGG
This sequence comes from Chiloscyllium punctatum, assembly GCF_047496795.1. Lineage (NCBI taxonomy): Eukaryota > Metazoa > Chordata > Chondrichthyes > Orectolobiformes > Hemiscylliidae > Chiloscyllium > Chiloscyllium punctatum. Next base: position 16,763,732 of record NC_092770.1, on the reverse strand, counting down.
GAGGGTTGAGCTCAGTAGAGGTGGGAAAGGTGATGGACTGAGCACCTGCCCTGTATTACGTACCTCCCCCAATACCGAAAACACACCGCGCAGCATCATGTAAACCCTGGCTGACAGAAATATGAAGGACTGAATGAAACAAATGCCAGCGGAGAGAAAGGAAACAAAATGAGGAGTAAATTACAATAGTTGCTGGAGCCTGTACTGAAAACAATTGCTGGAGGTCACAGCGAGTCAGACAGATTCCATGGAGAGAGAGCAAGCTAACGGTTTGAGTCTAGGTGAACTGAAGTGTGGAGGAGACAGCATTTATGCAATAATTTGGGGGATGGATTGTTGCGGGTAGTGGATGTAGAGTGGGTGCAGTGGGAGAAAAGATGTTAATAATTCAGATTAAATGATCGGAATGTGAGACTAGCAGAACAATGGTGTGTCCCTTGCCAGACTGAAAGGGTAGTAACTGGGATAAGGGGAGAGGAGGAGAGGACATGATAACAAGCTAAAAGAAAAGGAAGAAATGGCTCACAATTTAAAGGTGTTGTACGCAATATGAAGTCCAGAAGGCTGTGAAGTGTCTAGTCTGCAGATGAGATGTTGTTCCTCCTGTTTGTGCTGTGATAATTAAAACACTGCAGCATGCTGAGGGGACAGACACGTGGGGCATGTGAGCAGCACGGTGTGTTAAAATGGCCGACTACGGGAAGGTCAGGGTCTTACCTGTACACAGACTGGACGGACAAAATGGAGTTCATCTTCATTGGTGCAATCACCCAATAAACACTTTCTGTGTTATAGGTTTCAATGGTTTAAACTTTCATGCGTTTTGAATTAACATTGCATTTTCATTTGAAGGATTCATTTCAAGAGGTTCATAGTTTGAACAATAAAATGAGATTTTTTTTACGGTAAGTAGTTCAGTACTCTGTTCAACATAAACCCCAGATGCAGGTTTGTTCCTAAAGTTAAAGTTATCAGAGGGAGAAAGGATTGTGGGAAATAACGAGATGTTGAAAGGTTTAGTTCCACCGAATTGACTGGTTTATTAAGGATATACTTGCTCCATTAGCTTCAGCAAATCACTTATCAATTCAGTTGTTATGTTTGGGAACACTGCTGCAGTAAAACTTTACCAAAATGCCTATAATGGAAAAGACTGTTTCTTTTAACATTCTTGCCCTTGTTTTGATATCCTTCCTTGGCCTCACATCTACCCTTGTCTCTGTGATCTCCTTCCACTGCACCACACTAGAACATCTCCACCTTTTCCCTATTCTGGCCTCCTGTGTATCCCCTGGTTTAATACTTCCATTAATATTAAAAAACAGAAAGGTCTTGAAACACTCAGCAGGCCTGTCAGAATGTGTGTGGAGAGATTAGATTAGATTCCCTAAAGTGTGGAAACAGGCCCTTCGGCCCAACAAGTCCACACCGACCCTCCGAAGAGAAACCCACCCAGACCCACTTCCTCCTGACTAATGCACCTAACACCATGGGCAATTTAGCATGGCTAATTCACCTGACCTGCAGATCTTCGGACTGTGGGAGGAAACTGGAGCACCTGGAGGAAACCCCACGCAGACGCAGGGGGAATGTGCAAACTCCACACAATCGCTGTGAGGCAGCAGTGCTAACCACTGAGCCACCGAGCTGCCCCATAGAAAAAGACAGAGTTAATGCTTCAGACCCATGACCTTTCAACAGCTGGCCATGTCCTTTTGGGAAAGTCTGTCTGTCATTTCTTCTGCTCCCAAGGGTTTGGCTATGAACTCCTATTGGATTGACCCATGTTAATGGGCAAAATACCGCAATGTTTACCATTGGTGTCTGCAGGATGGCTGACCACTGCTACCCAAGGTAATGAGTTTGAGTTTGAGCTTGATTTATTGTTGTCACATATACGAAGATAGAGTGAGAAGTGTTATTTTGCGTACTATCCAGGCAGATTATATCCAGGCAAAGTGCATTAGGGTAGCAGAACAGAGTGCAGAACATAGTGTTACAGCCGCAGAGAAGGTGCAGAGAGAGAGGGAGGTCAACGGTAATCGTTTGAGAGGTTGGTTCAAACATCTGATAACAGTGGAAAAGAAGCTGTTCTTGAATCTGTTCATACGTGTATGCAATCTTTTTATTCAAACTTTTGCCTGACAGAAGAGAGTGAATGAGAGTATAACTGAGATGGGAGCAATCTTTGATTATGTTTGTTGCTTTTTTGAGACAGCAGAGAGTAAAGATGGAGTTAGTGGATAGAAGGCTGGTTTGTGTAACGGACTGGGCTGTGTCCACAACTCTCTCTAGTTTCTTGCCATCTTGAGAAGAGCAATTGGTTCTAAAGAGGTTTAACATTGAAAATTAATTTAAGTTCCAGCAAATCTCTTGATAAAATAAGGAGTTTTGTGGGGAAAAGGCAGAGTTCGGGATCTCAAAAGAGACAGATCCCTTATTGAGAGGTGCTGTCATGGTCTTTATAACAATGTCTATGAATACCAATGTACCTTCTGCCTGATTGCCATCATACATCATCCGTGTAATATGTACATAGAATTGATCATGTAATAAGCTACATCTTGAGGCCTCTACTCATTAGATTACCCAGTGCATTCCTCAGCAGACCAGACTGACCCTGTAGATCTCAATCTAAAAGGAAGATGGTGACAGCAAATCTTCCTGATGGCGACCAAGAGTCCAGCTAGCTTATACAACATGGTGCCAATAGTCCTTATCTGAAAACTTAGTTTAGCTACAACATTACAACAACCAAGAGACTCTCCTATACTTAATGTCTGCTCTCGGTTGTATTGGAAGGACTTACATCATGATTATCAATCTGTTTGTCCACATTATGGCCACACTTTCCATGGTCAACAAGTCCTGGAGTGGGGTAAAAACAATGACTGCAGATGCTGGAAACCAGATTCTGGATTAGTGGTGCTGGAAGAGCACAGCAGTTCCGGCAGCATCCAAATAGCTTCGAAATCGACGTTTCGGGCAAAAGCCAAGTCCTGGAGTGGGGCTTCTGATCCAGAGATAGGGACACTATCCCACAGTGTCACAAGACCTCTCCTTTTAGGAAAGAATTTACCTTTCAAGTCCTGGAGTGGGGCTTCTGATCCAGAGATAGGGACACTATCCCACAGTGTCACAAGACCTCTCCTTTTAGGAAAGAATTTACCTTTCAATGGAATTTAGCTCAGACTTTAAACAGTAATACTCACAGTCACATCGCCAGCATCATGGAATAATATGGCACAGAAAGTTGCCATTCAACCCATTGAGTCTGTGCTACTTCTTTCAAAAAGCATCTTAACCCAAGCATGAAAGTTCTTTGTGTATGATGTAAAGATGTGCAGAGTGGCCACTTGAAATTCTAGGATTTTACCAACTGACTCTGCATTATCTAAGATCATCCAGTCTCTGTGCTACAATCACATAAGTATATAACCGAGCAATGTTGTGTTCAAAGAAATCTGACAGCTTATTCCAGTACATAATCTACTATTGGTTTTCTTCCTCTGACCATCTATAATTAAATATATCCATCAAATAACATTGACCAAGACCTCAATGATAGCATGACAGTGCTGTTTATACTTGTCATTGCAGCTGGTAACACTGCTACAGAAATTCCTGGAATATTATATTTGACTGTTGGTGCTTGTGCAGAGAAATCAATTGCAAACATTAATTTTAAACATGAACACATTCCAGCTATTTAAATGTGCCACATTATCACATAATTCATATTAAGCAATTAATGTAACACAAACAGAATTTCACAACCAGTAAGTAGTTTGCCTGCAACAGGCCCATGTAGATGCCGGGTGCATGGAATTTGTGAAAGAAAGGATTTATATTTATATAGCACCTTTCACAACTGGGAAGAAGGATGCTGCAGCCATTCCTTGTTTCTTACTCCAAGTGGTAGAAAATCGACGACTAATGAGTCTTAAAGAGAGGAAGTAGTTTGTTGTATGGCATAATCTTGCACCAGCTAAAAATCACACGACACCAGGTTGTAGTCCAACTGGTTTATTTGGAAGTACTAGCTTTTGGAGCGCTGCTTCTTCCTTAGGTAGCTACCGGGGCAGGATCGTAAGACACAGAATTTATAACACAAGTTCATAGTGTCATGCAACAACTGATGCAATATATTGAATAAAGCTCGATTGCTGTTAAGTCTTTCATCTTTTAGAATGGGTTGCAGGTTTTGGTTCATTAATATGTAAATCCCAGAACTTCTTTCAAGTCACATTCCCGAGGTAAGTTAAGGATTTATAAAAGTAAGTGGCATCTCAGCTCAGACAATGCATTCAAGGTTTGAGGTTAGAGTCTGTCTGTATCCCAATCTTGAATCAGACTGATTCTATTTCCAAAGTAGGAATTTATACAATGTTATATGGATTGACTGTCTGCATTGACTGAACAAAATAGAATGTATCCGCAAATACAATTCTGCAAATTCAAGTTCACCCATAGACCTATATGTGTGCATGTGAAGGGGGGAGGTGGGGGAAGGAGAGAGAGAGAGAGAGAGAGAGAATGTGAGTGAGTGTGTGTGTGAGAGAGAGTGTGAGTGTATGTGTTGGAAATAGTATCAGTCTGATTTAGGATTGGAATACAGATAGATTCTAACCTCACAGCTTTAATGCATTGTCTTTGCATGTCACCTTTTTAAAAAAAACTTTAAGTTATATTGGGTGTGTGACCTGAAAGAAGTTCTGGGATTTACATATTAATGAATCAAAACCTGCAACCCATTCTAAAAGTTGAAAGAATTAACAGCAATCGAGGTTTGCTCAATATATCGTATCTGTTGTGTGACTCTGTGGTCTTGTGCTATAAATTCTGTGTCTTATGATCCTGCCCCATTAGCTACCTCACGAAGGAGCAGTGCTCCAAAAGCTAGTACTCCTAAATAAACCTGTTGGTCAAAACTGGTGTTGTGTGATTTTTAACTTTGCCCACCCCAGTCCAACACTGAGACCTCCTCATCATTGTACCAGCAATGTTAGCTTGTTACTTAGACTATTCAGAGACAGCTGATGACATATATGTCCTCTTTAAGATCCAGAACTAGTCTTCATGTGGGTGTCTGTGTGGGCGTCTGTGTGTACCTGTGTCCGTGTGTATATGAGAGTGTGTGTGTGTAGGAATATTAGAGGCTGATAGCCAAGTTCGGTACCCATAGGGAGGGCCTCAACCTGGACCTTGGGTTCATGTCATATTACAGGTGATCATCATTGCACTACACACACACAGATATTCCTACACACGCACACTCTCACATACACACGGACACAAGTACACACAGACGCGCACACAGACAACCACACACACCCTTATAGACACATATACTCCCACACTCACACATGCACCCCCTCACAGACTTAAGACACTCCGCACTCACTACACACACAAATACACACTTTCTCACACTCACAACCCCCAACCCAGACAGACAGACACACACAGACAGACAAAGACCCACATGCACACATATATTTTGTGGAGTGAATTTGTACTTGCAGAGTTACATTGTACTTTGCTCAAAAACTGCAAGCATTCATGTGGAACTCGGAACTCAAAAACTGCATGAATTTATGTAAAACTCTGTCATCTCACTTTTTAGATTAGAATCAATCTAAACATCAGGTCATAAACAGAGAACACAGGGGGCTAACACCTTCAACATATTGTCTGCTATCACCATTGTGAACAGCTAACCTGAGAATGCAACTTTAAAAAAAGGTTTTGTGATTTACACATGAAAGAAGTGAAACTATCACTGTATTCTAACAGATGAAAGGCTTAACAGACAATCAATTTTTCAATGTCTCGGGCAAAAGCCCTTCATCAGGAATAAAGGCAGTGAGCCTGAAGCATGGACAGATAAGCTAGAGGAGGGTGGGGGTGGGGAGAAAGTAGCATAGAGTACAGTGGGTGAGTGGGGGAGGGGATGAAGGTGATAGGTCAAGGAGGAGAGGGTGGAGTGGATAGGTGGAAAAGAAGATAGGCAGGTAGGACAAGTCCGGACAAGTCAAGGAGACAGTGCTGAGCTGGAAGTTTGAAAATAGGATGAGGTGGGGGAAGGGGAAATGAGGAAGCTGTTGAAGTCCACATTGATGCCCTGGGGTTGAAGTGTTCCGAGGCGGAAGATGAGGCGTTCTTCCTCCAGGCGTCTGGTGGTGAGGGAGCGGCGGTGAAGGAGGCCCAGGACCTCTATGTCCTCGGCAGAGTGGGAGGGGGAGTTGAAATGTTGGGCCACGGGGCGGTTTGGTTGATTGGTGCGCGTGTCTCGGAGATGTTCCCTAAAGCGCTCTGCTAGGAGGCGCCCAGTCTCCCCAATGTAGAGGAGACCACATCGGGAGCAACGGATACAATAAATGATATTAGTGGATGTGCAGGTAAAACTTTGATGGATGTGGAAGGCTCCTTTAGGGCCTTGGATAGAGGTGAGGGAGGAGATGTGGGCACAGGTTTTACAGTTCCTGTGGTGGCAGGGGAAAGTGCCGGAATGGGAGGGTGGGTTGTAGGGGGATGTGGACCTGACCAGGTAGTCACGGAGGGAACGGTCTTTGCGGAAGGCGGAAAGGGGTGGGGAGGGAAATATATCCCTGGTAGTGGGGTCTGTTTGGAGGTGGCGGAAATGTCGGCGGATGATTTGGTTTATGCGAAGGTTTGTAGGGTGGAAGGTGAGCACCAGGGGCGTTCTGTCCTTGTTACGGTTGGAGGAGTGGGGTCTGAGGGCGGAGGTGCGGGATGTGGACGAGATGTGTTGGAGGGCATCTTTAACCACGTGGGAAGGGAAATTGCGGTCTCTAAAGAAGGAGGCCATCTGGTGTGATCTATGGTGGAACTGGTCCTCCTGGGAGCAGATACGGGGGAGGCGGAGAAATTGGGAATACGGGATGGCATTTTTGCAAGAGATAGGGTGGGAAGAGGTGTAATCCAGGTAGCTGTGAGAGTCGGTGGGTTTGTAAAAAATGTCAGTGTCAAGTTGGTCGTCACTAATGGAGATGGAGAGGTCCAGGAAGGGGAGCGAGGTGTCAGAGATGGTCCAGGTAAATTTAAGGTCAGGGTGGAATGTGTTGGTGAAGTTGATGAATTGCTCAACCTCCTCACGGGAGCACGAGGTGGCGCCAATGCAGTCATCAATGTAGCGGAGGAAGAGGTGGGGAGTGGTGCCGGTGTAATTACGGAAGATCAACTGTTCTACATAGCCAACAAAGAGACAGGCATAGCTGGGGCCCATACGTGTGCCCATGGCTACGCCTTTGGTCTGGAGGAAGTGGGAGGATTCAAAGGAGAAATTGTTAAGGGTGAGGACCAGTTCGGCCAAACGAATGAGAGTGTCGGTGGAAGGGTACTGTTGGGGATGTCTGGAGAGGAAAAAACGGAGGGCTTGGAGGCCCTGGTCATGGCGGATGGAGGTGGAGAGGGATTGGATATCCATGGTGAAGATGAGGTCCTGGGCCTCCTTCACCGCCGCTCCCTCACCACCAGACGCCTGGAGGAAGAACGCCTCATCTTCCGCCTCGGAACACTTCAACCCCAGGGCATCAATGTGGACTTCAACAGCTTCCTCATTTCCCCTTCCCCCACCTCATCCTAGTTTCAAACTTCCAGCTCAGCACTGTCTCCTTGACTTGTCCAGACTTGTCCGACCTGCCTATCTTCTTTTCCACCTATCCACTCCACCCTCTCCTCCCTGACCTATCACCTTCATCTCCTCCCCCACTCTCCCATTGTACTCTATGCTACTCTCTCCCCACCCCCACCCTCCTCTAGCTTATCTCTCCACGCTTCAGTCTCACTGCCTTTATTCCTGATGAAGGGCTTTTGCCCGAAACGTCGATTTCGCTGCTCGTTGGATGCTGCCTGAACTGCTGTGCTCTTCCAGCACCACTAATCCAGTATTTGCTTTCCAGCATCTGCAGTTATTGTTTTTACCTACCTAATCAATTTTTCAATGTATAATTTTAGTTACATCACACTGTAAATTTTTGCTATAAATTCTGTGTTACAATCGAGCCCTACACTATCACCTGATGAAGAGCGTCGCTCCGAAAGCTAGTGTGCTTCCAATTAAACCTGTTGGACTATAACCTGGTGTTGTGTGATTTTTAACTTTGACAAATAAACAACACTGATGTTTGAGGCAGACATGCCTCTGTAAGACAAAAGACCAGGTGTATATTCTGGGATAAAACCAGACTTCCAGGCACAAGAGCAGACACATCAAAGGGCAAACCATCGAGAACCATTTCAAGGTGATAAAGCCACTTCACTCGATACCTATGATTGGTCAAGTCCTTGGAAAGGTCCAAAAAGTTACCAGAAGGTTATAAGAACCCAGGGTGCCCCAGCTCTCCAGCCTACCCAGAGGCACATCTGGATTCAGCAGTGACCAGAGCATCTCGCCCTCTGACTAGAGACAGAGACAGAGAGGCAGGGATCGACAACCCATGAAGGGAGGAACAGACTGAACAGTTTGTCAGCCCAGCAAAGTTACCAGTATCTGGGAAGTATTTCAAGTTTCTAAAGAATCAGATAGTTAGCAATAGAGTTGTTAAAAGTGTGAAATTTAACTCTTATCCTTTCTGTTTTTAAAATAAGTTGCAACCTGGTTTAGCGCCTGCATACTTGTGCTGTGTAGTCCTTTCCTGATACATGCTGAGGTGTCTGAGTAAATTAATATTGTATACACTGGTGTGTGTGTGTGTGTGTGTGTGTTCTTAACATCACCCTGTTGCAGATAACAGTATTGACAAACATCAGGGCCTTCATTGCTTCCAAATACTAATACAAGTCATCTCAAATAAATTCAAGGTTATGATAATGGAAATGCTGGACCTGTCAGATCTCAGAATGAAACTGGTTTATTTGGATCACGCATTTAAATTTTGCCATTAGTTTTAATGGGGTGGTTTGTCACTGAGCTATATTCACGAGACTGAAAATGTTCTTTGACAACAGAAGCTAAGTTAATTCCACAAAAGAAGCAATAAACAAACACAGCTATATATACAGAAGACAGTTAGAAAGCTCTTAACACAAACATTAAAATGGAGTTTCAATCTGTGTCCCAGCAATATTCATTACAGAAGCTCAATCCTAGATGAATATCACTCCTACCTCACCTTGTTAAAATCTTTTCTGAACTGCCTCTTGGCTTTTTCACCCTAGAGGAGAAAGTGAGGACTGCAGGTGCTGGAGATCAGAGCTGAATATGTGTTGCTGGAAAAGCGCAGCAGGTCAGGCAGCATCTAAGGAGCAGGAGAATCGACGTTTCAGGCATCAGCCCTTCTTCAGGAATGAGGAAAGTGTGCCAAGCAGGCTAAGATAAAAGGTAGGGAGGAGGGACTTGGGGGAGGGGCATTGGGAATGCGATAGGTGGAAGGAGGTCAAGGTGAGGGTGATAGGCTGGAGTGGGGTGGGGGCGGAGAGGTCAGGAAGAAGATTGCAGGTTAGGAAGGCGGTGCTGAGTTCGAGGGATTTGACTGAGACAAGGTGGGGGGAGGGGAAATGAGGAAACTGGAGAAATCTGAGTTCATCCCTTGTGGTTGGAGGGTTCCCAGGCGGAAGATGAGGTGCTCTTCCTCCAACCGTCGTGTTGCCATGGTCTGGCGATGGAGGAGTCCAAGGACCTGCATGTCCTTGGTGGAGTGGGAGGGGGAGTTGAAGTGTTGGGCTACGGGGTGGTTGGGTTGGTTGGTCCGGGTGTCCCAGAGGTGTTCTCTGAAACATTCCGCAAGTAGACGGCCTGTCTCCCCAATATAGAGGAGGCCACATCGGGTGCAGCGGATGCAATAGATGATGTGTGTGGAGGTGCAGGTGAAATTGTGGTGGATATGGAAGTGTCCCTTGGGGCCCCAGCTATGCCTGCCTCTTCGTAGGATATGTGGAATAGTCCATCTTCCGCAGCTACACTGGCCCCACCCCCCACCTTTTCCTCCGCTACATCGATGACTGTATCGGTGCTGCCTCGTGCTCCCACGAGGAGGTTGAACAGTTCATCCACTTTACCAGCATTTTCCACCGTGACCTCAAATTCACCTGGACCGTCTCAGACTCCTCCCTCCCCTTCCTAGACCTTTCCATTTCCATCTCGGGTGACCGAATCGACATGGACATTTATTATAAACCAACCGACTCCCACAGCTACCTAGACTACAGCTCCTCCCACCCTGCCCCCTGTAAAAACGCCATCCCATATTCCCAATTCCTTCGTCTCCGCCGCATCTGCTCCCAGGAGGACCAGTTCCAAAACCGTACCACCCAGATGGCCTCCTTCTTCAAGGACCGCAATCTCCCCCCAGACGTATTCGACGATGCCCTCCACCGCATCTCTTCCACTTCCTGCTCTTCCGCCCTTGAGCCCCGCCCCTCCAACCGCCACCAGGACAGAACCCCACTGGTCCTCACCTACCACCCCACCAACCTCCATGTCCAACGTATCATCCGCCGTCATGTCCGCCACCTCCAAACGGACCCCACCACCAGGGACATATTTCCCTCCCCTCCCCTATCAGTGTTCCGAAAAGACCACTCCCTCCATGACTCCATCATCAGGTCCACACCCCCCACCAACCCAACCTCCACTCCCGGCACCTTCCCCCGCAACCGCAAGAAATGCAAAACTTGCGCCCACACCTCCCCCCTTACCTCCCTCCAAGGCCCCAAGGGACACTTCCATATCTGCCACAATTTCACCTGCACCTCCACACACATCATCTATTGCATCCGCTGCACCCGATGTGGCCTCCTCTATATTGGGGAGACAGGCCGTCTACTTGCGGGACGTTTCAGAGAACACCTCTGGGACACCTGGACCAACCAACCCAACCACCCCGTAGCCCAACACTTCAACTCCCCCTCCCACTCCACCAAGGACATGCAGGTCCTTGGACTCCTCCATCGCCAGACCATGGCAACACGACGGTTGGAGGAAGAGCACCTCATCTTCCGCCTGGGAACCCTCCAACCACAAGGGATGAACTCAGATTTCTCCAGTTTCCTCATTTCCCCTTCCCCCACCTTGTCTCAGTCAAATCCCTCGAACTCAGCACCACCTTCCTAACCTGCAATCTTCTTCCTGACCTCTGCACCCCTACCCACTCCAGCCTATCACCCTCACCTTGACCTCCTTCCACCTATCGCATTCCCAATGCCCCTCCCCCAAGTCCCTCCTCCCTACCTTTTATCTTAGCCTGCTGGACACACTTTCCTCATTCCTGAAGAAGGGCTGATGCCTGAAACGTCGATTCTTCTGCTCCTTGGATGCTGCCTGACCTGTTGCGCTTTTCCAGCAACACATTTTCAGCTTTTTCACCCTTGACTACAGAGTCAATTTTATGGTTCTTTTTCAAATCTCCTGGTAACCCTTTTCAGTCCTAACAACTTAAAGACTTTTATATAAGATCTCCTGGCCTAAAAACTTCACAGACCTGAAAACACTTCAGCTGAGCTGAGGCTTCCCAGAACAGAACCTGAAAAACATAGTTCTCCTGCCCAGAGGAAAACTGTTATCATCTGAATTGGGTTTGTCTGAACTGAGCCTTTAAGCTTTTGTTCTGAAGTCAAAGCGAAGCCAATTGCCTTAATGTTTTCACAATGTCGACATATTCTACATTCACACCTCAGGGGTTCCCCAATGCTTTACACTTCAGTCACTGTTCCAAATGTCTGCCTGATGTGGTTTGAGAAGATACCTTCATAAAACTGAAACTTAAACATCTGCCTCTATTTTATAATCCAAAATCAAAAACGGTAATGAAATATTATACATGTTTACAACATCACTCACTATTAAATGTTGCTTGATAATTACTAATTTGTAGCCAGAATACACTGACCGACAACTTCCTTTGTATAGGCTCCTATTAAAGATTAATCCCTCGTTTTTGGGACAGTAAATATTACAGATTTAGGATGTTTGGGCTACTTATTCAGAAAGGAACCTATCTGAGTTGCTGACCCAATTAAATTTCTTCTCATCTGCCAAACTTAATATTCAACAGCATGAATTCTGAAGAGTCATATTGGAAACATTAACACTCCTCTCTCCATTGTTTTCCATCTGCAGAATTCTGCTTTTGTTCACCAGGATGTTGTGGGTAAAGAGAACATGATTTGACTTTTGTTTTCTTGAGTTTAGAAGATTGATTTGTGAACCGATTGAGATGTTTAAAATGTTAAATAGATTGAATAGCGTAACAGAGAGAAACCACTTCCTCTGGTAGGGTTTTGAAGAATCAGAAGGTGTAGCCATAAAATTAGATCGCAGCCATTTGGGAGTGAAATAAATAAACACCTTTTTATATGAGACAATGACATGCTCAGATGTTCCAACTCACACAAAAAGCTGTTTCAGCTGGGAAACACATTGAAGTTTTGGAGATTGAGATCAAAAGGGGTTTTATTCTTTTTTTTAATATATTTTTATTTACCCCCCACACTACCGCCTAAGTGCGGCAGTGCTTATTTTTGGTTTTATTCTTTTATCAGCTGTTGCCCATCCCTAATTACCCTGGAACTGAGTGGCTTATAAGGCCCTTTCAAGGGGCAGTTAAGACTCAAACACATTGCTGTGGGTCTGGAGTCACATGCAAGCCAGAGAAATCAATAATCACTTCATGGTCATCAATAGCGAGATTATCTTTCCATTCTAGATAGGTTAATTAATTGAATTTAAATCATATCAGCTGCTTTCACCTTCCTAAATCTCTAACTATTATTAAGCATTCATGATTGAGTTCCCGTGATTCCAGGTAAGGGTCTTCAGAATTCAGAATGACAGAATATTCGCACTCGCTCTGATGTCAGTCATGGTTTTGAGTATCTGTTTGCTAGTTTTCTTATGGAAATGATATTGATTGTGGCAAATGCTTCTGTTTGGTTCACTTCACCCACACAAAATGTTACCTTCACAAGCTGGTGAGTTTGTCCATCGGTTGGGAGAGTCTATTTCACTCTGGTTTTTGACATGGGTTTGTCTTGCTGTGAATGTCATGTGCTAGTTTGCATTTACACAGATCTCTGGTTTTGCCTCCTTGCTGCTCTTGCCATACAGCTGTACCTGCCTGCTGTTTGACTGTATCCTGGTAAAGTCTCTGACTCTATCCTCACAGCTGGATTTCTTGCACAGGTGAGCCTTTTGTGTGCTGTATGCCTTAAGCAGTCCTTGGAATGGAGAAAAGCTTTTGGAGGACATAATAAACCACAAAGCTTGCTTTCTGACTACAGTATCAATACTGTTTCCTGCAACTAGTACATGCTGATGCTGTTGTCCAGCTATAAGATTATATACAGTATCTGTTATCATCTGCTAACAGTGAGTCAATGCTGAGATCTTTTCTTTTCCCCAAGAGGTCCTTTTAGAATGCTTTGATAGGTATTGAGTTAATTGCCAACTCCATTATGTGCTGTGATAATTCATTGTCTGAAAAATTGCCATTGTTACAGAATACACTGATAAATAGATCTTTACATTCCTGTGGCTTTTGTCTGTAGGGCATCAAATTTAAACAACAAATTCCAAAGTTGACTGTTACTTACAACTGATCATTTTAGCACTTTCTATATCTTTGCAGGATTTTTTTGATCCACTTCAGATTAGTTCAAGGTTTTGATACTGTGTGAACCCCCACCCCCACCCCCACCCCCACCCCCACCCCTGCCATTACCAACATCTGAGTATGTTCACAGTTTGTTCTGTAACTACTTAATTAAGCATTGCCGCGTCCTTTGGTTAAGATATTTGAGCTTGGCTAACAGATTTGTGGATTAAATGAGGTAAAAACAATGACTGCAGATGCTGGAAACCAGATTCTGGATTAGTGGTGCTGGAAGAGCACAGCAGTTCAGGCAGCATCCAAGTAGCTTCAAAAATCGACATTTCGGGCAAAAGCCCTTCATCAGGAATAAGGGCTTTTGCCTGAAACGTCAATTTTCGAAGCTACTTGGATGCTGCCTGAACTGCTGTACTCTTCTAACACCACTAATCCAGATTTGTGGATTTCCAGTTCATGCAGAGAGAGATGTAGTATTTATTCTTCTGCTATCCATCTGTCTTTTCATATTTTATTTAATGCTATGCATCCCTTTTATGCTTCCAATGCTGAATTGGTTGCAATGTTTTGACTTGAAACTTCACTGAGGGTTTTCTGTTAGCTCCACACACCTTTCCTGCGTACATTCCTTCTCTTAGTTGAACAGAGGGCTGAGTTCTGACAGGCACTGAAATTTGCAATGGCCTTTCGATAGGGTGGGTTAGAATCAGCTGTCCGCATACAAGAATCTGGATAACTCGAGTGTGCTCCCAATTTGTGAAGAAACCTTCTTTACTTCTGTTTTCTATATTGTGGGAACTTCTGGGCTGCTGTTATACTTTGTTTACTGCTGTCCCCTAGGTCTTCAAAATTGTACGGCTGATTTCTTCTTTGTTCTGACTTTCGTGGTGGCACTGCGGTTCAGTGGTTAGCACTGCTGCCTCACAGCACCAGGGACAAGGGTTTGATTCCAGCCTTGGATGACTGCGTGGAGTTTGCACATTCTCTCCGAGTGGGTTTCCTCCGGGTGCTCCGGTTTCCTCCCACAGCCCAAAAATGTGTAGGTTAGGTGAATTGGCCATTGCTAAATTGTCCATAATGTTCAAGGATGTGTAGGTTGGGTGCATTAGTCAGGGATAACTATAGGGCGGAGGAATGAGTCTGGATGGGTTACTCTTCGGAGGGTGGGTGTGGACGAGTTGGGCCAGAGGGCCTGTTTCCACACTGTAGGGATTCTATCATTCATGAAAGAAAATCAAATCCCAGCCACACTCCATGAGGTGGTATTCCCTTCTTTTCTGTGTGGAATACAAGTGTGGAATCTATGTGGATTCTATTTGCTTGAGGATTTGGTGTCGGTCTACTTATGGCTAAACTAATCTATACAGCACAGTGTAACCTCTACACTCTGTACCTTGAGTTCAGCCTGCTGAGAGTCTGCGTCAGTGCTGAGAATGTCTGGGTACTTGGCTGATTTACATAGTAAACTCTTAAAGAGAAATCACTGCAAAGGTGATAACATGACAGCTGGCGTGGGTGTGAAGTGTTACCCTGATCCCGTGGTTCAAACTCTGTACATTGAGGCGCAGGGCCAGAGCTGCAGTAATGACACAATTCAGGAGAGCCCAATACTGTCAAATGCCAGTAACTAGCCTGCACTTTACTGTGAGCTATCCAATTGGAAGCACTCTGGGCAAACACTGTACAATTCCCAACCCATCCACTCCACTCTGGACATGTAAAAGAGTCTCTGATCTGCTTGTGAGTGCAACATCATGGTTTATTATGATCCAATGGTACAAAGAACAAGAACATTATAGCGCAGGAACAGGCCCTTCAGCCCTCCAAGCCTGCACTGATCCATATCCTCCATCTAAACCTGCCTCCTATTTTCTAAGGATCTGTATCCCTCTGCTCCCTGCCCATTATACATCTGTCCCTACCACCTCCACCGGCAACGTGTTCCAGGCACCCACCATCCTCTGCGTAAAGAACTTTCCACGCGTATCTCCCATAAACATTTCCCCTCTCACCTTGAACTCATGACCCCTAGTAACTGACCGGTACTGGGCTTAATGTTTGATAAAGCATTTTAATTGTCAGAACAATATCGGCTAATGACATAGCCGGGCGATCCAGCTTGTAGATTTGGAATGAAAAGGAAGCACATTTAAAATCCCAGTATTTAGGAACTTTGATTATAAAGATTACTGTAAAATGCAGGGATTATGGATGTGTAAAATTTAACTCCTTCACATTCCCCACTTTCTCCAATGCTTGCTTGTTTAAACAAACATTGGAAAAACTGTAAGTTAGCTACAAAGATTTGAATGATTTAATTTTATTTCAAAGCACCAAATGCAATGGAAAATTATTTCATTCATTGTTTGCTGCATTCTCTTTATTAAAATTAAAACTAAAATTAAAATTTAAAATCAAAATATTTTTATATTTGGAGCAGTTACACAGTTGAAGGCCAAGAAGTAAAAGTCTTGAGAGATTGGAATTAATGTGTATGTTTTGCCTACTCCTTACTCCCAGCTGGAAATCACGATGCCAACTGCTATCAGCTTGGGGTTGGGCTAATTTGCTGTCACTGTCCTGTTTCCTTGACTGCATCTCTGGTCCTCTTGTTTTCAGGGGCCAGGACAACTAGGAATGTCAAGGATCAATAACTGGGGCCCAGGGCTTTAGGTGGTTGCTGTGCTCAGCAAGGAAGTAGGGAGTCAATATCCCCAGTTTGGGGTGGGCTCACTGTTAATGATTAGGTGTTGGTGTTGCTGTGCTGAGGTTTGGGGGAGTCATTGTAACTGGTTTGGGGGTGGGGCCAGAATGTTAGGGTAGGGGCAGTGCATAGGTCAGAGGGCAGGATCGTGGTGCCTGGGTCAGAGGGCAGGGTTATAGTGCCAGGGTTGGGGCAGGGTGACAGTGCTCGGGTCAGAGGGCAGGGTTATAGTGCCAGGGTTGGGGCAGGGTCACAGTGTTCGATCAGAATGCAGTGACATAGTGCCTGGGTTAGAGGCAGGGTCGCGGTGCCTGGGTCAGAGGCAGGGTCACAATGCCCAGGTTAAAGGGCAGGATCATTATGTGACTTGGTATCAAATTTTTCTTTTATAGCATCCCCATGGAGTGCCTCAAGGAATGTTTTTGAGTGTTCAAGAAGCTATATAAATGCAGCTTGCGGTTGTTGCTGTGCAGTGCCCAACTCATGACAATCTAAATGTGATGGAAAAGATTTTTGCTGTAAATTCAACAACACTGCCAAAAAAAAAAGCCAAATTGTGTTCCAGAATTGAAAATATGATTTTTAAAAGCACTTGCTTAAAATGATAGACGGTCTTGAAAAGATTTTGAAATGCATAGCTATAAACATTGACAATGACAGTTTTAGGAGGGCAGAAAAGACAAAGTAACAGCTGTGAAAATAATGATGGCAGATGTGACTGTGTTTGGATGGAGCGATTTATTTTCAAGTGTTCATTGATGGACATTCAGGACCATTTTTCATTCTCTTAACACTTAACACTGGTATGCTTACATTAGAGAAAAGCGAGGGAGAAATTCTTAAGTCTTTATATTGGCTTCAAGCTACCATGGTATTAAGTTGTCATTTGGTCAAAAGGTTTGAGAGTGTGGAAAATGGAACACATCTACATTTAAAGGTGACCTAAGACTTCAAACTGAGCGAAACGTATCATCGTGTGTGAAATCTCAGAACGTCACACCAAAATTCCACCTTTTGTGGCTGCAATTAGAATCATAGAATCCTTACAGTGTGGAAACGGGCCATTCGGCCCAACAAGTCCACACTCATCCTCTGAAGAGTGACCCACCCAGACTCATTCCCTTACCCTGCTACTCTACATTTCCCTCCGACTAATGCATATAACCAACACTATGGGGAATTCAGCTTGGCCAATTCACCAAACCTGCACCTCTTTGGATTGTGTGGGGAAACTGGAGCACCCGGAGGAAACCCTTGCAGGCAAGGGGGGGGCCGGGGGGGGAAATGTGCAAACTCCATGCAGACAGTCACCCAAGGCTAGAATTGATCCTGGGTCCCTGGGAGGCAGCAGTGCTAACCACTGAGCCACCCGTGCTACCCCATGTTGTTCCAATTCTATCCAAATTGCTTATAAGCAAGGTACATGTCCTATGGAGCATAGGAACAAAATGTGCTGAGGTACGAGTACAAACTTGGGAAATTGGGAATCTCTGTGATAATTCAAGCTTAGCTTAGCAGTCAGGCTCTAACTTAGAACTTCCAGACTGCTAAGCTAGTTAATGAGGCAGAAGTGGGTACTGCAGATACTGGAAACCAGAGTCTAGTTTAGAGTGGTGCTGGAAAAGCACAGCAGGTCAGGCAGCATCCGAGGAACAGGAATATCAATGTTTCAGGCAAAAGACCTTCATCAGAAATGCCTGATGAAGGGCTTTTGCCCGAAACATCGATTTTCCTCCTCTTCGGATGCTGCCTGACCTGCTGTGCTTTTCCAGCACCACTCTAATCTTGAAGCTAGTTAGGGAGTCTAGTTAGCAGGAATCTCCTGGCTGCAGTACTAACCATCAATCAATTGAAAGTGCACAAGTATTAATCACAGTAGCAAGAAACTAATTTTCCAACTACAGCTTGCATGAGAGTTATTGACTCTCTGTAAAAGCATCCAGGTTTGGCTATTAAATACCTAAGAATGAGAACACAGAGTGGAATGCAATAACAGTACTAACTTGAGAATTTGATACAGGGATGGCAGTTTTTATATCTTTTCTTGTGGCTTCCAGAAACTCATGAGTTTGAATTTGACGAGCAAGTGAGTTTTAAAAATTTTAAACTATGTACATGCAGGGAGGTAATGCAACAAATCCTGGGAAGATATGGCATTTCATTAAATTGATGGGTCCAACCTGGTTTAACCAGGTGGACAAAATCTTGGCAAATGGAATTTAATGTAGGAAAGTGCACTTTGATAGACTTCCCTTTGATTCTTCATATCATTTAAATGAAGAGAGATTCCAAACAAAATGAAGCACAGAGGGTGAATGAAACAAAATTAACATGCATGTATTGCAAGAAATTAAGAAGGCAAATGGAATCTTTGCCTTTATTTGAAGCTTAAAAATAGGCAAGTCATGGAGTCATAGGGTTGTACAGCATGGAAACAGACCCTTTGGTCCAACCTGTCTGCGCCAACCAGATACCACAACCCAATCTAGTCCCACCTGCCAGCACCCGGCCCATATCCCTCCAAACCCTTCCTATTCATATACCCATCCAAATGCCTCTTAAATGTTGCAATTGTATCAGCCTCCACCACTTCCTCTGGCAGCTCATTCCATACACGTACCACCCTCTGTGTGAAAAAGTTGCCCCTTAGGTCTCTTTTATATCTTTCCCCCTCACCCTAAACCTATGCCCTCTAGCTCTGGACTCCCTGATCCCAGGGAAAAGACTTTGTCTATTTATCCTATCCATGCCCCTCATGATTTTATAAACCTCAATAAGGTCACCCCTCAGCCTCCGAACCTTCAGGGAAAACAGCCCCAGCCTGTTCAGTCTCTCCCTATAGCTCAAATCCTCCAACCCTGGCAACGTCCTTGTAAATCTTTTCTGAACCCTTTCAAGTTTCACAACATCTTTCTGATAGGAAGGAGACCAGAATTGCATGCAATATTCCAACAGTGGCCTAACCAATGTCCTGTACAGCCAGAACATGACCTCCCAACTCCTGTACTCAATACTCTGACCAATAAAGGAAAGCATATCAAACACCGCCTTCACTATCCTATCTACCTGCGACTCCACTTTCAAGGAGCTATGAACCTGCACTCCCAAGTCTCTTTGTTCAGCAACACTCCCTAGGACCTTACCGTTAAGTGTACAAGTCCTGCTAAGGTTTGCTTTCCCAAAATGCACCACCTCGCATTTATCTGAATTAAACTGCAGATGCCACTTCTCAGCCCATTGGCCCATCTGGTCCAGATCCTTTTCGCAGTCCACTACACCTCCAATTTTGGTGTCATCTGCAAACTTACTAACTGTACCTCCTTATGCTTGCATCCAAATCATTTATGTAAATGACAAAAGGTAGACGACTCAGCACTGATCCTTGTGGCACTCCACTGGTCACAGGCCTCCAGTCTGAAAAACAACCCTTCAATACCACCCTCTGTCTTCTACCTTTGAGCCAGTTCTGTATCCAATTGGCTAGCACTCCCTGTATTCCATGAGATCTGTGAGACATGATTTCCCATGCACAAAGCCATGTTGACTATCCCTAATCAGTCCCTGCCTTTCCAAATACATGCACATCCTGTCCCTCAGGATTATCTCCAACAACTTGCCCACCACTGAGGTCAGGCTCATCGGTCTATAGTTCCCTGGCTTGTCCTTACCACCTTCTTAAACAGTGGCACTACATTTGCCAACCTCCAGTCTTCTGACACCTCACCTGTGACTATCGATGATACAAATATCTCAGCAAGCGGCCCAGCAATCACTTCTTTAGCTTCCCACAGAGTTCTTAGGTACACCTGATCAGGTCCTGGGGATTTATCCACCTTTAACCCTTTCAAAACATCCAGCACTTCCTCCTCTGTAATATGAACATTTTGCAAGATGCCACCATCTATTTCCCTACAGTCTATATCTTCCATATCCCTTTCCACAGTAAATGCTGATGCAAAATACTCATTTAGTATCTCCCCCATTTTCTGCGGCTCCATACAAAGGTCGCCTTGCTGATCTTTGATGGTCCCTATTCTCTCCTTAGTTACCCTTTTGTCCTTAATGTATTTGTAAAACCTCTTTGGATTCTCCTTAACTCTATTTGCCAAAGCCTATCTCATGTTCCCCCCTTTTTGCTCTCCTGATTTCCCTCTTAAACATACTCCTACTTCCTTTACACTCCAAGGATTCACTCGATCTATCCTGTCTATACCTTACATAGGCTTCCTTCTTTTGCTTAATGAAACCCTCAATTTCTTTAGTTATCCAGCATTCCCCATACCTTACCAGCCTTCCCTTTCACCCTGACAGGAATATACTTTCTCTGGATTCTCGTTATCTCATTTTTGAAGGCTTCCCATTTTCCAGCCGTCCCTTTACCTGTGAACATCTGCCCCCAATCAGCTTTTGAAAGTTCTTGCCTAATAACGTCAAAATTGGCCTTTCTCCAATTTAGAACTTCAACTTTTAGATCTGGTCTATCCTTTTCCATAATTATTTTAAATCTAATAGAATTATGTTCGCTGGCCTGAAAGAGCTCCCCCACTGATACCTCAGTCACCTGCCCTGCCTTATTTCCCAAGAGTAGGTCAAGTTTTGCACCTTCTCCAATAGGTACATCCACAGACTGAATCAGAAAATTGTGTTGTACACACTTAACAAATTCCTCTCCATCTAAACCCTTAACACTTTGGCAGTCCCAGTCTATGTATGGAAAGTTAAAATCCCCTACCCAACCTCCCTATTGTTCTTACAGATCGCGGAGATCTCCTTACAAGTTTGTTTCACCATTTCACTCTGACTATTAGGGTCTCGTTTAAAAGAATCTTACAAACTATGAGCAAAGGAACCAAGCAAAAAGTACCTTTCCCCTCTGCACCAAATCCCCACATTGCCTCCAAACTACACACTCACTTGGGCTGTATCTCACTCCAGGTGTGATACCTCCTTCCTGACAGTGCACTGCTTCATCATGATGAGTTGTGTTTACACAGCTGCTCTGTTCAAAAAGTGGGGAAAGTTGTTTGTAAATGGGCCAGCACCAAGGGGAGTATACAAGGTGAGATTCAGTTGGTAACAAGTCACGGATTGGTTTGTGTAGTTATCTCCAATTGTGGATGACAAGAGCCATCAACCTGACAGCAGGTTGACTTCTGGGAAGCTGAACCACCTCTGGGTATGGATAATATGGCTCAATGGCTCAGTGGTTAGCACTGCTGCCTCAGTGCCAGGGACCTGGTTCGATTCCAGCCTCGGGTGACTTTATGGAGTTTGCATGTTCTCCAAATGTCTGCATGGATTTCTTACTGGTGCTTTCGTTTCTCCAACAATCCAAAGATGTGCAGGTTAGGTAAATTGGCCATAGTGTTCAGGAATGTGTAGGTTAGGTGCATTGTTCAGGGGTGATCATAGGGTAGGGGAATGGATCTGGGTGGGTTACTCTTCTGAGGGTTGGTGTAACCTTATTGGGCCAAAGGGCCTGTTTCCACATTGTAGGGATTCTATGATACTTGCAGAAGCCTATGGACAGATGGTGTGTTTTCTATCTCCTGCAACGAAGTACCTAAAGCCTGACGAAAGCCAATTAATTTTCTCTCATCAGCTGATGCAAGCCGTGGTCTTTACTAACCACCGGTGCCTTCTGTGAAGAAATGACAAGAACATGAAGAAGAGAGATTGAAGAACAGAACATCTTGAAGCAAAGGAATTATTTCAGCCAGCTCTGTGAACGGGAGCCATTGCATTGCTTATCCAGTTTGTCCTCTCCACCCAAAACACCAATGTTTTTTGTCTGACATGTATGTATCGGGGAGTTTCAACTGGTAAGGTTATATGTTGACATTTCAAAGTTGTTAACCTGTGATTAGAATCTATTTATTTGTCATAAACAAATTTACTCCGGGTGCTCCGGTTTCCTCCCATAGTCCAAAAATGTCCAGGTGAGGTGGATTGGCCATGGGAAATGCAGGGTTACAGACACAGGATATGGGCTTGGGTCTGGGCAGCATGTTGTTCAGAGAGTCAGTGTAGAATCAAAGGGCCAAATGGCTTGCTTCCACACTGCAGGGATTCTTAAACAAAAATAGTGATTTTGGTTATGTACAGAAATCTGGTCCATGTTTTACCTTAACCTGAGTTATCAGACAGATAAACTAGGCCTGATGAAGGGCTTATGCTTGAAATGTCAATTCTCCTACTCTTTGGATGCTGCCTGATGTGCTGTGCTTTGCCAGCACCACTCTCTCGACAGGTAAACTGGGCCGTTTTGTGTATTTTGATGAAAAAATTTCACTTATTGATGATTGCAGGAATGGTAGGGATTAATTACAGGTGCTCTAACCCAGTGAAATCAATATTTGCTGTCACTATAATTACCCATCCGTGCACTGGAGCTAATACATTTTTTATATTGCTGAACATTCTGTTCACAATTAAACAAAACTCTGCTGACTCTTCAGGAAACCTAAAACTATCCCCATCTTAAAAGACCATGAACATAAAAAAACAGTGTTCTGAGGATTTCAATCAGATCCCACCCCTATCCTGCTAAATTCCATGAGGAGAGATCCAGGGCAGCTGAAATAATTCCTTTGCTTCAAGATGTTCTGTTCTTCAATCTCTCTCCTTCATGTTCTTGTCATTTCTTCACAGAAGGCACCGGTGGTTAGTAAAGACCACGGCTTGCAGCAGCTGATGAGAAAATTTAATTGGCTTTCATCAGACTTTAGGTACTTCGTTGCAGGAGATAAAAACCACACCATCTGTCCATAGGCTTCTGCAAGTATCATAGAATCCCTACAGTGTGGAAACAGGCCCTTTGACCCAATAAGGTTACACCAACCCTCAGAAGAGTAACCCACCCAGATCCATTCCCCTACCCTATGATAACCCCTGAACAATGCACCTAACCTACACATTCCTGAACACTAATGCCAATTTACCTAACCTGCACGTCTTTGGATTGTTGGAGAAATGAAAGCACCAGTAAGAAATCCATGCAGACATGTGGAGAACGTGCAAACTCCATAGTCACCCGAGGCTGGAATCGAACCAGGTCCCTGGCACTGAGGCAGCAGTGCTAACCACTGAGCCATTGGGCTGTATTATTCATACTCACAAGTGGTTCAGCTTCTCAGGAGTCAACCGGATAGTTGCTGTCAGGTTGATGGCTCTTGTCATCCACAATTGGAGATAACTACACAAACCAATCCGTGACTTGTTACCAACTGAATCTCACCTTGTATACTCCCCTTGGTGCTGGCCCATTTACAAACAACTTTCCCCACTTTTTGAACAAAGCAGCTGTGTAAACACAACTCATCATGATGAAGCAGTGCACTGTCAGGAAGGAGGTATCACACCTGGAGTGAGATACAGCCCAAGTGAGTGTGTAGTTTGGAGGCAATGTGGGGATTTGGTGCAGAGGGGAAAGGTACTTTCTGCTTGTTTCCTTTGCTCATAGTTTGTAAGGTTCTTTTAAACGAGACCCTAATATTCAGAGTGAAATGGTGAAACAAACTTGTAAGGAGATCTCCGCGATCTGTAAGAACAATAGGGAGGTTGTGGTAGGGGATTTTAACTTTCCAAACATAGACTGGGACTGCCAAAGTGTTAAGGGTTTAGATGGAGAGGAATTTGTTAAGTGTGTACAACACAATTTTCTGATTCAGTCTGTGGATGTACCTATTGGAGAAGGTGCAAAACTTGACCTACTCTTGAGAAATAAGGCAGGGCAGGTGACTGAGGTATCAGTGGGGGAGCTCTTTCAGGCCAGCGAACATAATTCTATTAGATTTAAAATAATTATGGGAAAGGATAGACCAGATCTAAAAGTTGAAGTTCTAAATTGGAGAAAGGCCAATTTTGACGGTATTAGGCAAGAACTTTCAAAAGCTGATTGGGGGCAGATGTTCACAGGTAAAGGGACGGCTGGAAAATGGGGAGCCTTCAGAAATGAGATAACGAGAATCCAGAGAAAGTATATTCCTGTCAAGGTGAAAGGGAAGGCTGGTAAGTATGGGGAATGCTGGATAACTAAAGAAATTGAGGGTTTCGTTAAGCAAAAGAAGGAAGCCTATGTAAGGTATAGACAAGATAGATCGAGTGAATCCTTAGAATATAAACGAAGTAGGAGTATGTTTAAAAAGGAAATCAGGAGAGCAAAAAGGGGGGACATGAGAGAGGCTTTGGCAAATAGAATTAAGGAGAATCCAAAGAGGTTTTACAAATATGTTTAAGGGCAACTAAGGAGAAAATAGGGACCATCAAAAATCAGCAAGGTGACCTTTGTATGGAGCCGCAGAAAATGGGGGAGATACTAAATGAGTATTTTGCATCAGTATTTACTGTGGAAAAGGATATGGAAGATATAGACTGTAGGGAAATAGATGGTGGCATCTTGCAAAATGTCCATATTACAGAGGAGGAAGTGCTGGATGTCTTGAAACGGTTAAAGGTGGATAACTCCCCAGGACCTGATCAGGTGTACCCTAGAGCTCTGTGGGAAGCTAGAGAAGTGATTGGGCCTCTTGCTGAGATATTTGTATCATCGATAGTCACAGGTGAGGTGCTGGAAGACTGGAGGTTGGCAAATGTAGTGCCACTGTTTAAGAAGGGTGGTAAGGACAAGCCAGGGAATCATAGACTGGTGAGCCTGACCTCGGTGGTGTGCAAGTTGTTGGAGGGAATCCTGAGGGACAGGATGTACATGTATTTGGAAAGGCAAGGACTGGTTAGGGGTCGTCAACATGGCTTTGTCCATGGGAAATCATGTCTCACAAACTTGATTGAGTCTTTTAAAGAAGGGTGGCACAATGGTTTGCACCTGCTGCCTCACAGTGCCAGAGACCTAGGTTCAATTCCTGCCTCAGACAACTATTTGTGTGGAGTTTGCACATTCTCTCTGCGTCTGCGTGGGTTTCCTCCGAGCACTCTGGTTTCCTCCCACAGACCAAAAATGTGCAGGTCAGGTGAATTGGCCATGGTAAATTGCCCGTAGTGTTAGGTGAAGGGGTAAATGTAGGGGAATGGGTCTGGATTGGTTGCGCTTCGGCGGGTCAGTGTGGATTTGTTGGACCAAAGGGCCAGTTTCCACACTGTAAGTTATCTATCTACATTTCTTTCGAACAAAGAGGATTGATGAGGGCAGAGCAGTAGATGTGATCCTCATTGACCTCAGTAAGGCATTTGACAAGGTTCCCCATGGGAGACTGATTAGCAAGGTTAGATCTCATGGAATACAGGGAGAACTAGCCAGTTGGATACAGAACTGGCTCAAAGGTAGAAGACAGAGGGTGATGGAGGGTTGTTTTTCAGACTGGAGGCTTGTGACCAGTGGAGTGCCACAAGGATGGGTGCTGGGTCCTCTACTTTTTGTCATTAACATAAATGATTTGGATGCGAGCATAAGAAGTACAGTTAGTAAGTTTGCAGATGACATACAAAATTGGTGGTGTAGTGGACAGTGAAGAGGGTTACCTCAGATGACAACAGGATCTGGACCAGATGGGCCAATGGGCTAAGAAGTGGCAGATGGAGTTTAATTCAGATAAATGTGAGGTGCTGCATTTTGGGAAAGCAAATCTTAGCAGGACTTACACATTTAATGGTAAGGTCCTAGGGAGTGTTGCTGAGCAAAAAGACCTTGGAATGCAGGTTCATAGGTCCTTGAAAGTGGAGTCGCAGGTAGATAGGATAGTGAAGAAGGTGTTTGGTATGCTTTCCTTTATTGGTCAGAGTATTGAGTACAGGAGTTCAGAGGTCATGTTGTGTCTGTACAGGACATTGGTTAGGCCACTGTTGGAATATTGCGTGCAATTCTGGTCTCCTTTTCTATCAGAATGATGTTGTGAAACTTGAAAGGGTTCAGAAAAGATTTACAAGGATGTTGCCAGGGTTGGAGGATTTGAGCTACAGGGTGGGCTGTTTTCCCTGGAGCTTCGGAGGCTGAGCGATGACCTTATAGAGGTTTACAAAATCATGGGGAGCATGTGTAGGGTAAATCGACAGTCTTTTCCCTGGGGTGGGGAGTCCAGAACTCGAGGGCATAGGTTTAGGGTGAGAGGGGAAAGATATAAAAGAGACCTAAGGAGCAACGTTTTCATGCAGAGGGTGGTACGTGTATGGAATGAGTTGCCAGAGGAAGTGGTGGAGGCTGGTACAATTGCAATATTTGAGGCATTTGGATGGGTATATGAATAGGAAGGGTTTGGAGGGATATGGGCCAGGTGCTGGCAGGTGGGACTAGATTGGGCTGGGATATCTGGTCGGCACGGACGAGTTGGACCGAAGGGTCTGTTTCCATGCTGTACATCTCTATCACTCTAAGCCCTTCGGCCCTCCAAGGCTGTGCTGATCCAGATCCTCTATCTAAACATGCCTTCTATTTTCTAAGGGTCTGTTTCCCTCTGCTCCTTGCCCATTTATGTATCTGTCTAGATACATCTTAAGTGACACTACCGTGCTCGCCTATGCCTCCTCCACTGGTAATGCATTCCAGGCACCCACCACCCTCTGTGTAAAGAACTTTCCATGTATATCTCCCCTAAATGTTTCCCTTCTCACTTTGAATTCATGACCCCTAGTCATTGATTCTCCCACACCGAAAAAAAGCATCTTGCTAGCCACCCTATCTATACCTCTTGTGTTTTTGTAGACCTCAATCAGATCCTCCCATTAACTCTGCCTTTCCAATGAAAATAATGCTAATCTACTCAATCTCTCTTCATAGCTAGCACCCTCCATATGAGGCAACATCCTGGTGAATCTCCTTTGCATCCTCTCCAAAGCATCCACATCCTTTTAGTAATGTGGTGACCAGAACTGTACATGACCTGCCAACTCTTGTACTCAATGCCCCATCTGATGAAGGAAAGCATGCGTATGCCGCCTTGACCACTCTACTGACCTACGTTGCCGCCTTTAGGGAACAATGAATAACAAAAACCCAGATCTCTCTGTACATCAGTTTTCCCCAGGACTTTGCCATTTACTGTATAGTTCAATCTTGAATTGCATCTTCTAAAATGCATCACCTCGCATTTGCCCGGATTGAACTCCATCTGCCATTTCTCTGCCCAACTCTCCAATCTATCTATACTCTGCTGTATTCACTGACAGTTCCCCTTCACTTTCTGCTACTCCACCAATCTTAGTGTCATCGGCAAACTTGCTAATAGATCACATATACCTTCCACCAAATCATTTATGTATATCGCAAACAACAGTGGTCCCAGCATGGTTACAGTTCTCCATTTTGAGAAACTCCCTTCCACTAGTACTCTGTCACCTGTTGCCCAGCCAGTTCTTTATCCAGCCTGGACCCCATGAACCTTCAGTAGTTTGTTTGCAGGCAAGTGGAAGGCCTTTAAAAGTGAGATAACTAGAGTTCAAGGTCTATATGTTCCTGTGAAGGGCAAGTTTGGCGGGAATAGGGAACCCTGGATGACAAGCGATTTATTGAAGGTTTGATCAGAAAAAAGGAGACATGGCTCAGGTATAGGCAGCTGGGATCAAGGGAATCCTGGAGGTGTACAGGGGATACAGGAGTTTACTAAAGGAGGAAATTAGGAGGACAAAAAGGGCGAATGAGATAATCTTGACTGAGAAGATTAGGGTGAATCCAAAGAGGTTCCTTTAATATATTAAAGAAGAAGAATAACTAGAGAGAGAGTCGGACCCATTGAGGAACAAAGTGGACACATATCTATAAAACCTCAAGAGATAGGCGAGGACTTCAATGAATATTTCTCCTCTGTTTTTACTGTGGAGAAAGACATAAAGACTTGGGAAGTTAGTGGCAATTTCTTGGGGACGGTCCATATCACAGTAGAGGTGGTGTTAGATGTATTAGGATGCATGAAGGTGGATAATTCTCCTGATCCTGACCAGATATATTCAAGAACACTGCAAGAGGCTAGAGAAAAAATTGCGGGGGCCTTGGCTGATATTTTGCATCATCGTTAGCAACGGGTGAAGTCCTGGAACACTGGCGGGTAATGAATGTTGTGCCCTTATTCAAAGGAGGGCTGCAAAGGAAAACCTGGGAACAGTAGACCAGTAAGCCTAATATCTGGGGTAGGTAAGTTACTCAAGGAGATTCCTGAAGAAGGGCTTATGCCCGAAACGTCGATTCTCCTGTTCCTTGGATGCTGCCTGACCTGCTGCGCTTTTCAGCAACACATTTTCTACTCTAAGATTCTAAGGGATAAGCTATACATGCATTTGGAAAGACAGGGTTTGATTATGAGTAGTCAGCATGGCTTTGTGAGTGGGAGATCATGCCTCACAAATTTAGAGTTCTTGAAGGTTGATGAGGGCAGGGCAGTAAATGTAGTGTATATGGATTTCAGTAAGCACTTCAGTTCCACATGATAGGCTGTTCATGAAGGTTAGATCACATGGAATCCAGGGTGAGCTGGCAAATTGGATACACAATTGGCTTGATGGCAGGAGGCAGAGGGTAGTAGTGGAAGGATGCTTGTTGGACTGGAGGCCTGTGACTAGTGGAGTGCCTCATGGATCAGTGCTGGGCTCATTACTGTTTGTTCTCTATATCAATAATTTGAATGAGAACGTACACGGCATGATTAGTAAGTTTTGTAGATGATGCTAAAATAGGTGGTGTTGTGGACAGTGAGGAAGGTTGTCAGAAATTGCAGCAGGACCTTGATCAGCTGGGGAAGTAGACCTAGAAATGGCAAATGGAGTTTAATATGAATAATTGTGAGGGTCTTGCATTTTTGGAATGTCAAATCAAGGTAGGAGTTTCATGGTGAATGTTAGGGCCTTAGGGAGTATAGGGGAACAGAAGGACCTTTGGAGTTCAGGTGTACAGTTCTCTGAAAGTGGAGTCACAGGTGGACAGGGCAGTGAAGAAAGCTTTTGGAACACTCTCCTTCATCGGTCAGGGCATTGAGTATAGAAGCTGGGAAGTTATGCTGCATTTGTACGGGATGTTAGTGAGGCTGCACTTGGAGAATTGTGTTCAGTTTTGGTCACCTTGGATGTTATTAAACTGAAGAGCGTGCAGAAGAAAGTTACAAAGATGTTGCCAGGACTCGAGGTTTTGAGTTATAGGGAGAGGTTGGACAAGCTAGACTTTTGTTTAGAGTGGAGGAGACTGAGGGGAGATCTTATAGAAGTGTATAAGGTCATGAGAGGCATCAATAGGGTGAATGCACTCCATCTTTTTCCCAAGGTTGGGGATTCAAGGACGAGAGGGCATCAGTCTAAGGTTAGAGGGAAAAGAATAAAAGGGAACCTGAGTGGCAGCTTTTTTACACAGAGGGTGGTTGGTTTATAGAATGAGCTGTCAGTGGGCATGGTAGCGACAAAGACATTAACAACATTTTAAAAGGCATTTGAACAAATACATGGATAGGAAAGGTTTAGAAGGATATGGGCCAAGTGCAGGGAAGTTATTTGGGTGGAATTGAGAAATAAGAAAGGGATGATCACCTTATTGGGATTGTATTATAGACCCCCCCCCCCCCCCCCCAATAGTCAGTGGGAAATTGAGAAACAAATTTGTAAGGAGATTTCAGTTATCTGTAAGAATAATAGGATGGTTATGGTAGGAGATTTTAACTTTCCAAACATTAGACTAGGACTGCCAAAGTATTAAGGGTTTAGATGGAGAGGAATTTGTTAAGTGTGTATAAGAACTTTTTCTGATTCAGTATGTGAATGTATCTACTAGAGAAGGTGCAAAACTTGACCTACTCTTGGGAAATAAGGCAGGGCAGGTGACTTGGGGCCAGCAACCATAATTCTATTAATT
The DNA here is from genome assembly GCF_047496795.1 of Chiloscyllium punctatum. NCBI lineage: Eukaryota > Metazoa > Chordata > Chondrichthyes > Orectolobiformes > Hemiscylliidae > Chiloscyllium > Chiloscyllium punctatum. The sequence continues at coordinate 16,733,680 of NC_092770.1, read as the reverse complement.
TTAAATAGTGATGGAAAAGGATAGAGCAGATCTGAAAGTTGAAGTTCTAAATTGGAGGAAGGCTAACTTTGACAGTATTAGGCAAGAACTTTCAAAAGTTGACTGGGAGCAGATGTTCTCAGGTAAAGGGACAGGCAGAAAACGGGAAGCCTTCAGAAATGAGATAACAAGAGTCCAGAGACAGTATAGTCCTGTCATGGTGAAAGGAAAGGCTGGTAGGTATAGGGAAAGCTGGAATACTAAAGAAATTGAGGATTTGGTTAAGAAAAAGAAGGAGGCATCTAATTAGATTAGATTCCCTACAGTGTGGAAACAGACCTTACGACCCAACCAGTCCACACCAACCCTCCAAAGAGCAACTCGCCCAGACCCATTTCACTCTGACTAATGCTCCTAACACTATGGGCAGATTAGCATGGCCAATTCACCTGCCCTGCACATCTTTTGACTGTGGGAGGAAACCCTCACAGACACAGGGAGAATGTGCAAACTCCACACGGACTGAGACTGGAATTGAACCTGGAACTCTGGTGCTGTAAGGCAGCAGTGCTAATCACAGAGCCATCATGTCGCCCCAATCTAAATTAAACTCAATCTGCCTCTCCTCAGCCCATTGGCCCACCTGATCAAGTTGGATACAGAACTGGCTTGAACACAGAAGACAGAGGGTGGCGATGGAGGGTTGTTTTTCAGATTGTGGTTGAGCCAATGTTGTTTACAATGCAAAAATGACCTCCCAAATCCTACTGAATTAATAATAAATACATAAAGTACTAGTCATAAAAGGCAAGCACACCAAATACCACCTTCTTCACCCTGTCTATCTGCGACTCCACCTTCAAGGAGCTGTGAACCTGCACTCCAAGGTCTCTTTGTTCAGCAACATTTCCCAGGACTTTACCATTCCATGTATAGGTCCTCCCCTGACTTGCCATTCCAAAATGTAGCACCTCACATTTATCTGAATTAAACTCCATCTGCCACTCCTTAGCCCCTCTGCCCAACTGAGCAAGATCCCATTGTAACTGTGAGGTAACTTCTTCTCTGTCCACTACACCTCCTATTTTAATGTCATCTGCAAACTTACTAACCATACATCCTACGTTGCCTTCCAAATCATTTATATAAATGACAAAAAGCAGTGGACCCAGCATATCACTGGTCACAGGTGTCCAGTCTGAAAAACAACTCTCCACCATCACTCTCTCTCTGTCCTACCTTTGAATTAATTTTGTATCCAAACAGCTAGTTCTCCTTATATTCCATGTGATCTAATCTTGTTAATGAGTCTACTATGTGGCATCTTGTCAAACCCCTTATTGAAGTCCATACGGACAACATCCACTGCTCAATTTTCATCAATCCCCTTTGTCACCCCTTCAAAAACTTCAAGTTAGTGACTCAGGATTTTCCATGTCAAAGCCATGTTGACTATCCCTAATCAGTCATTGTCTTTCCAAATACATGTAAATCCTGTCCTTCAGAATTTCCACCAACAACTTGCTAACCACCAATATTGAGCTCACCGGTCTATAGTTCCCTGGCTTTTCCTTACCACCTTTCTTAAAGAGTGGCACTACATTAGCCAACCTTCAGGTCAGTGGCAACTCACCTGTGACCATCAATGATACAAATAGCTCTGCAAGGGGCCCAGCAATCACTTCCCACAGAGTTCTAGGATCTAGCTGATCAGGTGCAGGGGATTTATCCACCTTTATGCGTTTTACGAAGGTCATCATTTCCTTCTCTTTAATATGGACACTTTTCAAGATATTGTTATTCCTTTTTCCAAGTTTCTGGCATCTGAAAACGGCAGAACTACAATAATCCTGGGGGGCTTCAATGTGCAAGTGAAAATTAGGTTGGCATTGGATCTTAAGAAAAGGAATTTGATGAATGTCTATGAAATTTTCTTTATGGAACAACCTGTGGTAGAATCCACTAGGGAACAAGTAATTCTGGATTTGGTGAAGTGTAGTGAGATAGTCTTGATTAAGGAGCTTAAGGTGAAGGAACCTCTCGGAGGCAGTGACCATAATATGAGAGAATTTGCCCTGCAGTTTGAGAAGGAGAGGCTGAATTGGATGTAACAGTATTACAATCGAGCAAAAGTAATGACAAAGACATGAGGGAAGAGCTGGCCAGAATTGATTGGAAGGGGAATCTAGTAGGGAAGACATTGAAGCAGCAATGGCAGGAGCTTCTGGGAGTAATTTGGGAGGCACAGCAGAAATTCATCCCATGGAAGAAATAACAAACCCTAAGGGAAGGATGAGGTAACCATGGCTGACATGATTTGGAGATGCTGGTGTTGGACTGGGGTGTACAAAGTTTAAAAATCACACAACACCAGGTTATAGTCCAATGGGTTTAATTGGAAGCACACTAACGTTCGGAGCGTTGCTCCTTCATCAGGTGGTAGTCTGACAAGGGAAGTCAGGGACAGCATAAAGAAAGAAAACATATAATGTGGTGAAGATTAGAGAAAATCCAGAGGATTGGGGAGCCTTTAGAACCCAGCAGGGGGGGGCAACTAAATAAACAAGAAGTGGGAGAAAAGATGAATTATGAGGGTAAGCTAGCTAGTAACATCAAAGAACTTTTTTAGATATATATATATATAAAAGTTAACGGAGAGCAAAAGTGGATATTGGACCACTGGAAGATGTGGCTGGGGAACAAAGTAGTGGTGGAGGAACCAAATAGGTACTTTGCATCAGTCTTCAAGATAGAAGACACCAGTAGCATACCAGAACTTCGAGAGAGTCAGGGAGCAGAGGTGAGTGCAGTGGCCATCACTAAGGAGAAGGTGCTGGGGAAGCTGAAAGGTCTGCAGTGAATAGGTAAAAACAAGGACTTGCAGATGCTGGAAACCAGATTCTAGATTAGAGTGGAGCTGGAAAAGCACAGCAGTTCAGGCAGCATCCGAGGAGCAGGAAAATCGATGTTTTGGGCAAAAGCCCTACATCAGGAATAGAGGGATGAAAGGCTTTTGCAGTGAATCGATCATGTGGACCAGATGGATTACAACCTAGGGTTCGGAAGGAAAAAACTGTGGAGGCACTGGTGGTCATTTTTCAGGAATCACTGGAGTTAGAGAGGGTTCCAGAGGACTGGAAAATAGCTATAACATTCCAGGCAGATGGGAGACCCAATAAAAGCAAGACAATGATGAATGGTGTCTGGAGGATTCAGATGGAAGCCACAACAGCTAGTAGGGGTGAGAGTGGTCATGACGGGGGGAGGGGTATATTGTGGGGCAAAAGCTGAGTTGATAGTGTGTAGAATCATTGCAGTGGAGGCAGGGCTATTGAATAGATTAAGGCTGATCTCAATAGAATTTTGGTAGATAAGGGAGCGCAGGAGTATCTAGGATGGACAGGAAGGTTGAGGTCTCGATCAGATTTACATGCTCATGGTGGAACTGCCTTGAGGGGTCGAATGGCCTATTGCTGCTCCTAATTTATCAAATCATATGTAGAGTGTTAGGCGTACCCTGCAGATCAGAAAGCATTTGTGGAGAGAGGCGGAGGAACCATTCATTCCCATTGTGTCTCCACAGGCACAATTTGATATGATGAGTATTCTGCTTTTTTAAAGTTGTGGGTTTGATACAAATCTGGCTTTTATTAGAATATTCCTTCTTTGGCCAATTAAATTCCCTGTTTGCTCATCCTCAGGGAGTAAACTGCACTCTGAACATTGTTTGTTTGGGTGGCCATTCGGCCCCAACCTTGGGGCATTGTAACAACCATGATGGTGCAAATCAAATCGCAAATTGGAGGAACAACACCTCATCTTCCGCCTGGGCAGCCTACAGCCTGGAGGAATCAACATTTGAGCCCTCCAATTTCAAAGAACCTCCTTTACCATCACCCAATTCCCTTGCCAGCTCCCCCACCCCCTTTCCATTCCTCTGATCGACCCTCCCTTCCAGCCACCAACTGGATTCATTCCTCCCATTGACCAACCAGGTCGTACCCTCTACCTGTGTTCACCTATCCCTACCTCATCACCCTGTCTCCCTACCCCCTTTATCTGCAGCTCCCCTTCCACCCACCCTCAGCCCTGAAGAAGGGTTACACCCGAAATGTTGACTTCTCCACCCGTTGATGCTGCCTGGCTTGCTGTATTTTTCCAGCCTACTGCCTGTCTACCTTGGAATCCAGCATCTACTGTTTTTTTTTTCTCTAACTATGATGGTGCCCTCAGCTAGCCATTTTGATCCAGTATCAAATTAATGCTTGAATGGAGAATTAAAGTACTGGAGAAAAGGCAGAATTAGAAACCGGCTCGTGTTGAGCAGAGCTGTTTGTGTGGATAATAATTCACCTCAGGAAGAAAGCGCAGTGTGATAAAACAAATGAGAGTTTGTGTTCATCTCATTAATGGAACTGCAAATAAATATATCTCCATTCATTAGGAATTCATCGCATTCGCCGAATCACAGATAGGTATGTTTTTACTCATTAGCTTCTCCTGTTGTGAAGTGTTCTATCTCTGCTTGTGTAATACTGCAGTGATTCACTGCAACCATGGTCAGGTACAAAGGGAAACTTTCCTCAGCACTGTCAAACAGACCCTCCCTCCAACTTCCTCCAGAGGTTTACCATTCACAACTGACCCTGGCTAGCAGCCTTCTGACATCCTCTGGTTGGCTAATGTGTGACCTGTCATGGTTTATGAAATAAAACCAACAGATGGACTGTTGCAACATTGCTTTTGTCCAGATTTACAGATGACTGGATTAAACTGGTAAAACAGGGTTGTAGCTCACAAATGAAGTAGAGGTATAGAGTTGTTGATTCATAGAGTCATACAGCATGGAAATAGACCTTTGGTCCAACCAATCCATGTTGACCATGTTCCCAAACTAAACAAGTCCTATCTGCCTGCTCTTGGTCCATATCCCTTATTCATGAACTTATCCAAATCTCTCTTAAATGTTGCAACTGCACCTACATTCTACCATTTTCTCTGGCAGTTCATTCCATACACACACCACTCTGTGTTTAAAAAAAAATGTTGTCCTCCATTTCCTTTCTAAATTTTTCTCCTCTCATCTTAAAAAAAAATATGGCCCTAGTTTTAAACTCTTCCACACTAGGGAAAAGACCCTTGAGATTCTCTTTATCTATGCCTCTCATTTTATAAACCTCAAAAATGTTACTGCTCAACCTCCTATGTCCAGTGAAAGAAGTCCCAGCCTTTCTTGTCTAATTTTATTTCTCAACACCCCCTCCCATACCCAGCAACATCCTGCTAAATCTTTTCTGAACAGTCTAGTTAAATAATACCCTTCTCATAACAGGGTGATCAGAACTACAACAGTACTCACCGGCGTCCTGTACAACCTCAATATGATCTCCCAACTTCTATCCTCAAAGATCTGAACAATAAAAGCATGGATGCTAAATGCCTTCTTAACCAGCCTGTCCATCTGTCTACATGCAAAATTCAAAGAATTATGTACCTGGACCCCTAGATCTCCCTGTTCTACCACACTACCCAAGGCCCTACCATTAATTGGACGAGTCCTTCCCTTGTTTATTCTCCCAAAATGCAATACTTCACATCTGTCTAAATTAAACTCCATCTGCCATTCTTCAGCCCATTGTCCCAATCGATCAAGATCTCTTTCTAATCATAGATAACCTTCTTCAGTGTCCACTGTGTCATCAATTTTGGTGTCATCTGCAAATTTACCAACTCTGCACGCTCATCCAAACCATTTATATAAATGACAAACAACAGTATACACACAATCAATCCCTGTGGAACACTGCTGTGCACAGGCCTCCAATCCAAAAGGCAACCCTCTCCCACCACCCTATGGAATTGATATTTTCAACAGCACCAATCCATGATGGGGCCACTGAACAGTCCACTTTGTATCCGAATAAAAGCAAAATATGGTGGACACAGGAAATCTGAATTAAAAATAGGAAAGTGCTGAAAGAACTCAGCGTGTCAGTAGAGAGAGAAATAGAGTTGTGCTTCCAGTCAGACATGACTGTCCTTCAGAAGAATCAAATCCGAAGCCAAAACAGAATTTGCTGGAGAAACTCATCAGGTCTGGCAGCATCAGAAAGGAAAAGCAGAGTCGATGTTTTGGATCCAGACTCAAAACATTAACTTGATTTCTCTCTCCACAGATGATGCCTTACCTGTTGTATTTCTCCAGCTCTTTCTGTTTTTTTTTAAATTTCACTTTGCTTCCTGCTGAATTAGTGAAAAATGGCTGCCAATTCACTGTCACCTGAAGCCCAATTTTACCATATGCATAACCTCCATTCTCATCCTTAATACTCAGGGTGAAGGCTGCTGCCTCCTCTAAATCAAAAGGTTGTGGGTTCAAATGCCATTTGAGAGGCTGAGTACAAAATCACAGTCTGCACTGTGGGGTTTCATCTTTCTAATGAGCTATTTAATTGAGGCCTTATCTGTCATCTCGGATGGATATAAAAGACACTATTTAAAAGAGGAGGAGCGAAACAGGCCTGGTATCTTGGCCCTGCATTTATGCCCAAATCACCATCTCAAAAATAAATGGGCTGGTTGAATTGAGTATAAGGATTAGGGTTTCATTTGGTAGCTGTACAGGACATTGCTGAGGCCACTTTTAGATTATTGTGTTCAATTCTGGTCTCCCGCTATAGAAAAGTTGTTGTTAAACTTGAAAGGGTTCAGAAAAGATTTGCAAGGATGTTCCTGGGACTGGGGGGGTTTGAGCTAGAGAGAATGGTTAAATAGGCCGTGGCTTCTTCTGCTGGAGCATTGGAGCTGAGGGGTGACCTTTTATAGAGGTTTAGAAAATCATGAGGGGCATGGATAAGGAGATTAGCCAAAGTCTTTTTCACTGGGTCGGGGAGTCCAAAACTAGAGAACATAGGTTTAAGGTGAGAAGAGAAAGATTTAAAAGGGACCTGAGGGCCAACATTTTCACGCAGAGGGTGGTGCGTGCATGGAATGAGCTGCCAGAGAAAGTGGTGGAGGCTGGTACGATTGCAACATTTGAAAGGCATCAGGATGGGTATATGAATAGGAAGGGTTTGGAGGGATATGGGCCAAATGCTGGCAAATGAGACTAGATCAGTTTAGGATATCTTGTCAGCATAGATGAGTTGGACCAAAGGGGGTCTATTTCCGTCCTGTACAACTCTGACTCTATGGCTATTATCGCATTGTTGCTTGTAGGAGTTTCCTGTGTCCAAGTTAGCTGCTGTGATTTCTACATTGCAACAATTTAGACCAACTGGACAGGCTGCAAAATGCTTTTGAGGCACCTGGAGGCCATGAAAAGTACATAAGTGTACATCTTTCTTTTCATGCATCGGGGGCTGTGAGATAGTGATCAGAAGCAAGAGGGAAACCAGCCTCAGGTTGGGTTCCTATGTCACTGAGGAAGTTGAGCTCAAATCATGGCTATTGGACGTGGGACCTTCTTGTCCTTGGTTGCCATGCCAATAACCGATAATGTCAAGCTCTCAGTCTGGTTGAACAGTTGATTGAGATTTACTCTTCTCCTGCGAGGCTACCTCCAGCTTCTGACAGTGCATATCAAATTAAATATGCTGATTGCTGTTGTTAGCAAGGTCGCTGTTCCCTATTTCAAAAGTTGCTGCATCAGAAAGGTATTGGCAAAACCAAAGTGATTATAGAGGCATTGGCTGTGTGAAGATGCAGTTGGTAAAGGGACAGGAAACAGAATGTTAAGGGCTGTTTGTCTGATAGACAAATGATAGACAGCACAGTTTACTAAGGGCATAGGACCGCTGTTCTCTACCCTCACAATATCAGGAGGAAATTCGGAATGCTGTTTACACAGGGAAGGTGAGAACAAGGAGCTCACTGCTACAGGGAATAACCGAGGAGGACAGGATAGATGCATTTAAGAGCAAACTGAATGAAAGACAATGGGCTAGGTGGTCATGTCAATACTGATGTGTTCTTTCTGTCAGACATACACCAGAGGGGATGCACGTGCTTCCATATGTGTAACAGGAATATCGTTCAATGTTTTAAAATGTCTGTTTGCCCAGGCCCACAGCAGTTTGTCTCTTTTAGTTTCTTTTTCTTAGTCACCATGCCCGGCCTAACTAATCTCTCACAACCAAACACAACACTTCAGATCGGGTGAGATGAAGAGGAGTGGGTGAGGGCTTATCTGGAGTATAAATACCAGTTGGAACTCGTGGGCCAAAGTAGTCTACCTCTGTGATACATATAGTTTGCATTATTTTGTGATGCATATTAATGTGATATCTACTATTGGGCTTTAGTTTGTGAGGCATAACCTCAAAGTTTGCAAATGACACAAAAGTCAGAAATAAAGTAAATAATGAGGATAATCACATAGCAGGCAAACTTAGATTGGCACAGTATCGTTCTGGTGGATAATGATGGAACCTCTGTAGCTGTTGCCATTTATATGCAGTGGAGTTTTTTTCTCTTTAAGTGCCTCTGAAATTATATTCATCAATCTATGCCATGAATGACAGCATTTACAAGATCCTGTTAGTCATTAACAGATGGTTCTAAAGTAGTGCCAACAAATGAATGTCATTTAAGTGTGTTTTCATCTTTAGAATAATAGGCTGATGTACTGTGGATTTTTTTTTAATAAACCTTGTACCACAGTGCTGCTGTTGTCAGGGAAACCAGACTGCATATTGTAGCACAGACATTCCCACTGGGGGCACAGACGTAAGATTCAATTTATTTGCCATTAAACTATCATTTGGTGCCACAAGAAATGTGTCTATACTACAGCGGTTGGGGAATGGTCTTTATCGGTGCAGGGATTGTGTTTGAAAGTGTAGGAGTCATTCTCCACCAAGCATGGCTCAGCTAGAGAACCAGGAATTATATCATAAGTTAATGGAGGAGACCATTCAGCACATCACACCTGGGCCAATTCTTTGGAAAGGTTCTCCAATCAGCCCCCTCACTACTTCTGCTCTTTTCCCTTGGTCCTGTAAGTCCAATCTTTGCCTTGGATTTAACTAAGGATTTGAAGCTAATTCATGGTAGACTGGTTAGCAAGGTTGGATCACATGGAATCCAGGGTCAGCCAGCCATTTGGATACAAAATTGACTTGAACGTAGGAGACAGAGGATGATGGTGGAGGGTTGCTTTTTGCACTGGAGACCAGTGGGTGTGCTGCAAGGACACTGCTCTATGTCAATTATATAAATGATTTGGATGTCAATATAAGAGGAATGGTTACTAGGTTTGCAGATGACACCAAAATTGGAGGTATACTGGCCAGTGAAGAAAGCTGTCTCAGAGTAATGGCACCTTGATCAGATAGATTAGGAAGTGGCACATGGAGTTTAATTTAGATAGGAAATTGGAAAGGTAAATCAGGGGAGGACTTATACCCCTAATGGTAGGGTCTGGGGAATGTTGCTGAACAAAGAGAACTTGGGGTGTCAGTTTATAGTTCCTTGAATGTACAGTCACAGGTAGACAAAATCGTGAAGATTTGATACACTTGCTTTGAATATAGGAGTTGGGATGTCATAGAGTCATAGAGATGTACAGCATGGAAACAGACCCTTTGGTCCGACCAGACATCCCAACCCTATCTAGTCCCACCTGCCAGCACCCGGCCCATATCCCTCCAAACCCTTCCTATTCTTATACCCATCCAAATGCCTCTTAAATGTTGTAATTGTACCAGCCTCCACCACTTCCTCTGGCAGCTCATTCCATACACGTACCACCATCTGTGTGAAAAAGTTGCCCCTTGGGTCTCTCTTATATCTTTCCCCTCTCACCCTAAACCTATGCCCTCTAGTTCTGGACTCCCCGACCCCAGGAAAAAGACTTTGCCTATTTACCCTATTCATGCCCCTCATAATTTTGTAAACCTCTATAAGGTCACCCTTCAGCCTCCGACGCTCCAGGGAAATCAGCCCCAGCCTGTTCAGCTTTGCCCTATAGCTCAAATCCTCCAACCCTGGCAACATCCTTGTAAATCCTTTCTGAACCCTTTCAAGTTTCACAACATCTTTCCGATAGGAAGGAGACCAGAATTGCATGCAATATTCCAACAGTGGCTTAACCAATGTCCTGTACAGCCGCAACATGACCTCCCAAATCCTGTATTCAATACTCTGACCAATAAAGGAAAGCATACCAAACACCACCTTCACTATCCTATCTTGTCATGTTGCACTGTACATGATATTGGCTAGGCCACTGTTGGAATACTGTGTCCAGTTCTAGTCTTCCTGCTACAGGAAAAATGTTGTTAAACTTGAAAGGGTGCAGAAAAGGTTTACAAGGATGTTGAAGGTTTTAAGCAGTAGGGAGAGGCTGAATAGGCTCCTTGGAGTTTCCTTGGAGCATCAGATGTTGAGGGGGAACTTAGAGGTTTATAAAATCATGAGGGGCATGGGTTGGGTGAAAAGTCAAGGACTTTTCCCCAGTGTAGGAGAACCCAAAACTAGAGGGCATTAGGTTTATGGTGAGAGGGGAAAGATATTAAAGGGACCTAAAGGGCAATGTTTTCATGCAGAGGGTGGTGCGAGCTGCCAGCGGAAGTGGTACAATTTCGAACATTTAAAAGGCATCTGGATGGGTATATGAATGGGAGGAGTTTAGAGGGTTAAAGGACAATGTTGGCAAATGGGACTAGATTAGGTTAGGATATTGGTCAGCATTGATGAGTTGGACTGAAGGGTCTGATTCCATGCTGTACAGCTCCACGACTCCAATAGCCACAAACAGAGCGATAATGTTTCCAATATTCTCTCTGCAATAAAAACAGAGTGCTTCAATTACTCAGCAGATCCGACAGTTTCTGGGGAGATAGTAATGGATTTTGTATATAGAGGGTAATGTTCCTGAAGGTGTTTAATATTCAGGCAGCATTTAGTTCACCCATTCCATTGATGTCACACTCAGTTTGTATGTGGGAATAAAGGGTTCTACTGTAGCTTTCAGAAGCAGGTGTGCCGGTACCAGCTCCTTAAGGTTCTTGTAAATATGCCTGACCAAATATAGTTCTACCTAATGCTAACCTACAGTAAATCTTCCTGTTTTCTGAGGACAGTGCCTCCTCAATAACTACTTGATAAGCTCAAGACAAAGGTGGATTGATGGCTGTGAATAATCTCAAACAACCCTTATCCAGTGCTGAATAATGGTAGAGGTCATTAATAACATAAGGGGCTAATCGTGATCATCCAGGAAAATACCACAGTAAATATTTTAAATTGATGCTCATTCAGCACATCTTCCTTTACAGGACCCAGGAATGGCATTTAAAATGAGTGTTGTTGGAGCTATATTCCAGACAAGTGGGGATAATTGCACCACATTCCTCACTTGAGCCTTACAGTTGGTGAACAGGCTTTGTAGGGGCAGGAGGTGAGTTGCTTCTGCCCTGATCTTAGAGCCACTGTATATATATGTCAAGTCCAGTCGATGGCAACCTCTGGAGAGGATGTTGATAGTGGAGCAATGCAGGTGGTAACACCATTGCTTAATTATGCGGTCTGATGAGAGAGATGGTCATTGCCTGGCATTAGTGTGGCTTGTCTCTTTTCAGCCCAAGCCTTGATATTGTCTGGATTTTGCTGCATTTGGACATGGATTGCTCCATCTGAGGGGATGTGAAGGTGTTGAAAACTGTGCAATCATCGGCAAATTTTTTAAATTTCAAAAATATACTTTATTCATAAAATAATTTGATCTGTACATTTGGTCATGCCATACATATGTCAACACTTACATACACAGATCAGAATTGATCATTGTTATGTACAGGTCTGTACATTTCTCAATCATATGCCCATATATTTAGCTGAGGCGTCAGCAGAGCCCAAATGACTGCGCAGGCCCCCTGTTCTTCTTTAGGCAGGCCGATCTTACACGGTGGTCTTTCCCCACCGCGCCTTGGCGGCAGCTGCCCCAAGCTTCAGCGCATCCCTCAACACGTAGTCCTGGACCTTGGAATGTGCCAGTCTGCAACACTCCAGTCGGGGTCAACTCCTTCAGCTGGAAGATCAACAGGTTTCGGACCGCCCAGAGAGCGTCCTTCACCGAGTTGATGATCCTCCAGGCGCAGTTGATGTTTGTCTCGGTGTGCGTCCCGGGGAACAGACCGTAGAGCACAGAGTCCCGCGTCACAGCGCTGCACGGGACGAACCTCGACAAACACCACTGCATTCCTCTCCAGACTTCTTCTGCGTAGGCACATTCCAGAAGGAGGTGTGTAACAGTCTCGACCCCCCTGCAGCCGCTTTGAGGGCAGCGTGTGGTGCGACTGAGAGTCTGGGCGTGCATAAAGGATCTCACAGGCAGAGCCCTTCTCACCACCAGCCAAGCCATATCTTGGTGCTTGTTGGAAAGTTCCGGTGATGAAGCATTCTGCCAAATGGCTTTGACAGTCTGCTCAGGGAACCGCTCGATAGGATCCGCCCTCTCCTTTTTCCCAAAGGGTCTCAAGGACACTACGTGCTGACCACTTCCTGATGGACTTGTGGTCAAAGGTGCTTTTCTTCATAAATTTCTCCACGAAGGACAGGTGGTACGGAACGGTCCAACTACTCGGAGCGTTCCGCGGCAGCGAGGCCAGGCCCATCCTTCACAACACCGGGGACAGGTAGAACCTCAGTACGTAGTGACACATGGTGTTTACGTACCAGGGATCCACGTACAGCTTGATGCAGCCACACACAAAGGTGGCCATCAGGGTGAGGGTGGCATTGGGTGTGTTTTTTTTTCCCCCATTGCACCGGTCTTTGTACATTGTGTCTCTACGGACCCGGTCCATCTTTGATGTCCACATGAAGTGGAAGATGACCCGGGTGACTGCGGCGGCACAGGTTCTGGGGATAGGCCAGACCTGTGCCACATATAGCAATACTAAGAGTACCTCTCACCTGATGACCAGGTTTTTTCCCGTGATAGTTTCTGTCTCATCTTCCTGATCCGCTCCTCCCAGGTCTTGGCGCACGCCCCAGCCCCGCCGAACCAAATACCCAGCACCTTCAGGTGGTCAGTCCTGACGGTGAAGGGGATAGAGGATTGGTCGGCCCAGTTCCCGAAGAGCATGGCCTCGGTCTTGCCTCTGTTTACCTTGGTCCCCGAGGCCTGTTCGAACTGGTCATGTATGCACATGTGTCTGTGCATGGACAGTGGATCCGAGCAGAAAATGGCAATGTCATCCATGTACAGAGAGGCCTTAACCTGTAGGCCCCCGCTGCCAGGAATAGTCACCCCTCTCAGGCCCGCATCCTTCTTGATGGATTCAGCAAATGGCTCTATGCAGCACAAACAAGGTGGGTGAGAGGGGGCATCCCTGCCTGACTCCAGATCTTACAGGGAAGCTATCTGATTCCCACCCATTGATTGAGACTGCACTGACAATGTTGGTGTAGAGCAGTCTGATACAATTTCCGATTCCCTCCCCAAAGCCCATTTTTGAGAGGACATCCCTCATATATGTATGTGATATCCTGTCAAAGGCTTTCTCCTGGTCCAGGCTGATAAGGCAGGTGTCCACCCCCCTGTCCTGCACGTAGGCGATCGTATCCCTGAGGAGTGCAAGACTCTCAGATCTTCCTGCCCGGTACAGCATAGGCTTGGTCAGGGTGGATCACCGATCCCAGAGCAGACCTGACCCGGTTGGCGATGACCTTTGACAAGATTTTGTAGTCTGTGTTTAACAGTGAGATCGGTCTCCAATTTCTAATTTCCTCCCTCTTCCCCCTTCTGCTTGTAGATGAGGGTGATGATGCCTTTCCTCATGGATTCACTCATGGTACCTGCCCGAAGCATACTGACATACACCTCCAGCAGATCCCGGCCAATCAAGTCCCAAAGAGCAGAATAGATCTCGACCAGTAAGCCGTCGCTTCCGGGAGTTTTATTCTTTTCGAAGGACTCTAGGGCCTTGGTCAGCTCATCCAGAGATAGCGGCTGGTCCAGCCTCTCTCATGTTCTGTTGTCTAGGACCTCTGTGATAGAGGACAGGAACGACTGGGAGGCCGCGCTGTCGGTTGGCTTCGAGTCATACAGACTGGCATAGAAGGATTTACTGATCCTCATGATGTCAGCCGAAGATGACGTTATCAAGCCATCTTCTTCCTTCAGGCTGCTGAGCACGGAGCTCTCTTTGTGCACCTTCTGGAAGAAGAAACGTGAGCACGTCTCGTCCTGCTCCACCGAGCGGACCCTGGACCGGAAGATTATCCTGGAGGCCTCCGAGGCAAAGAGCGAGGCTTACTGGCCCTTCACCTCCTGGAGGTCCTCCGTGACATCGACCCCCATCGTATTCAGCAGGAGCAGGTTCTGCATACTTTCCTAGAGCTGGGACGGTTTTCCCCGCCTCTCTCTCACCTCCTGAACACCTTTTGAGGATGAAGAACCTCTTGATGTTCCCTTTTACCGTTTCCCACCAGTCCACTGGGGACTCAAAGAGGGGCTTCACGGTTCTCCAACCTGCGTAGTCCCTCTTGAGCTCCTCAATGTTTCCCGGGGTCAACAGTTTTGTGTTCAGCTTCCACGTTCCCTTACCAGCCCGCTACTCGTCCTATAGGTGACAGTCGGCCAGCAGGAGGCAGTGGTCAGAGAAGAACACCAGCTTGACATCGGTGGATCTGACCGAGAGCGTTCGGGACACAAACAGGTAATCTATCCTTGAGCGGATAGACCCGTCTGCCCGTGACCAGGTGTATCTACGCTGCGCTCTGTCTGCAGGGGTGCAGAAGACGTCGTGCAGCTTGGCATCTTTGACCGTTTCCATCAGGGCTCTGGCGGTAGCGTCCAGTTTACTGTCCCCCCCCGCCGGATCATCCATCTGCATCAATGATACAGTTGAAGTCTCTGGCCAGAATGACCGGCCTGGATGTAGCCAGCAACAGTGGAAGCTGCTGCAGGACGGCCAACTGTTTACTCTTACCCGCTGGGGCGTACACATTGATTAGTCTCTCAGGAGCGTTTCTGTATTTAACATCTGCGATGAAGAGGCGCCCGCCCACCACCTCCTTAACCTCTGAGATGGTGAAGTTGCCTCCCCGCAACAGGATACCCAGGCCTGAGGAGTGGTTATCGTTGCCCCCCCGACCACACTGATGGCCCATGGGCCCACAAGCTCAACCATCTCCTGTAGCTGCTGAGGTGCGGTATCCCACACTCCTGCAGAAACAGGACATCGGCTTTGACGTTGGCCAGGAAGGCCATCATAGAAACACATCACATAGCCGATTTGATGCTACGCACATTGCTGGCAATTTTAAACCCCATTTTAACAGTTTGCAAGGTTAACAGTGTCCATTTGCTGCTGGTCTTGCCCCTTTTGGGGTAGCTGTGTGTATCCCCATGGTGGCGGCAAACTGCTGGACCTTCCCAGGGCTGAGGTAGCTGTCCGGCTCCACGCTGGAGCAGTTTCCCTGCTCTGGTGTCATCGCGTCGGGCCCAGGGTCCACACAGTCCCGTTCTCCATCTGACAGTGGGGCTGTCACACGACCGCTGCTCCCAGTTACCTGGAGCTGTGAGCTGGTGGGTACCTCTTGGTCTCACCGGGTAGGGGGAGGCCTTTACCCATCCCCTCAGAGGGATCGTCTTTTCCTTCTTGGGCGGTGCTGCCCTCCTTTCTCCCTATGGCACTGTGTCTCTTCCTCTGGTGATGACCCTTCTTGCGCCCGTCCTCACCATCGGAAAAGCTGCCTGTATCCTCGTCGTGTAGGTGTCGCTTCCCCCTTCTGTCCCTTTGGCAGTAAGCGCAGCAGCTGAAGATGGTTGGGCCTAAGACACTATCCTGAGGTACTCCTGCTGATATAACTGACCAGCAACCATAATCATCATCTTTGTGCCAGGTATGACGGTATTCGTTGGGGCATTTTTCCCAGATTCCCATTGACTCCAGTTTTGCTAGAGTCATAGAGATGTACAGCACAGAAACAGAACCTTTTAAACTGATTTGGCAGGGCATGGGGCAGAGAGTAGATGTAAATTCGGGAGCAAGATCCAGTCTCAGAATTGCAAAGGACCCACTCTGTACTACATCCTCAGGAGAATTCCCTCACCACCAGACACCTGGAGGAAGAACGCCTCATCTTCCGCCTCGGAACACTTCAACCCCAGGCATCAATGTGGACTTCAACAGTTTCCTCATTCCCCCTTCCCCCACCTCACCCTAGTTCTAAACTTCCAGCTCAGTAACTGTCCCCATGACTTGTCCGGACTTGTCCTACCTGCCTATCTTCTTTTCCACCTATCCACTCCTCCCTGACCTATCACCTTCATCCCCTCCCCCACTCACCCATTGTACTCTATGCTACTTTCTCCCCACCCCCACCCTCCTCTAGCTTATCCGTTCATGCTTCAGGCTCACTGCCTTTATTCCTGATGAAGGGCTTTTGCCCGAAACGTCGATTTCGAAGCTACTTGGATGCTGCCTGAACTGCTGTGCTCTTCCAGCACCACTAATCCAAGATTCTGTGACAGTCCAGTAGGCGGAAAACACGTGGGCATGATAAAGCACATGGAAGTTCCAGAAAGCTAAATAGTATCTATTTGACTGGTAAGGCACATTAACCGACACAGGGAAATATGATATTGTTGTAATCACTGAGACATGGTTGAAGGAAGGACAGGACTGGCAGCTCAACATTCCAATGTATAAAAGTTTCAGGCAGGCTAGTGCTCTGAAAACTAGTGCTTCCAATTAAACCTGTTGGACTATAACCTGGTGTTGTGTGATCTTTAACATTGTACACCCCAGTCCAACACCGGCACCTCCAAATCAGACCCCTTCTGTTATTGATAACGTCAATCAAATCTCCTCTCAGCCCTCTCTTTACTTGGAAAAACAATCCCAGCTTCTCCAATCTATTTTCAAAATTGAAGTTTCTCATCCCCAGCACCATCCTCTTCCACCAAAGACAGTGGCATTCTGGAATTCTCTCAGTCCAAAGCTGCTGAAACTTGGCGTGCCAATCAAAAACTTTAGAACTGCAATGGATTTTTTTCTTTATTCATTCATGGGATGAGGGCATCGTTAGCTGGGCAGCATTTCATAGCCCACCCTACTTGCCCAGAGAGCAGTTAAGGGTCAACCACATTGCTGTGGGTCTGGAGTTACATGTAGGCCAGACCAGGTAAGGATGGCAGTTTCCATCCCTAAAGTAACCTGTCACTAAGTCACCCTTTTTTTACACATAGAGTCATCGAGTTGTAGAGTCAAACATGTACAGCATGGAAACAGACCCTTCGGTCCAACCCGACCAGATATCCCAACCCAATCTAGTCCCACCTGCCAGCACCTGGCCCATATCCCTCCAAACCCTTCCTATTCATATACCCATCCAAATGCCTTTTAAATATTGCAATTGTACCAGCCTCCACCACTTCCTCTGGCAGCTCATTTTATACACGTACCACCCTCTGTGTGAAAAAGTTGCCTCTAAGGTCTCTTTTCTATCTTTTCCCCTCTCACCCTAAACCTATGCCCTCTAGTTCTGGACTCCCCAATCCCAGGGAAAAGACTTTGCCTATTTATCCTATCCATGCCCCTCATGATTTTGTAAACCTCTATAAGGTCACCCCTCAGCTTCTGCTGCTCCAGGGAAAACAGCCCCAGCCTGTTCAGCTTCTCCTTGTAGCTCAAATCCTCCAGTCCCGGCAACATCCTTGTAAATCTTTTCTGAACCCTTTCAAGTTTCGCAACATCTTTCCGATAGGAAGGAGACCAGAATTGCACGCAATATTCTAACAGTGGCTTAACAATCCTTGATGATAGTACTGCCTTATTCAGAGAAAGCTACCAGAGGGTCAGTATCTCTGACATTTAACTACTTTATGTCAGCCAGGGCTCCCTGATTGAACCAGATTAACAGCCCCAATCAGGGAACTCAGATTCTATGAAGGTCAGCTGGCTGTCCTCATTACAATCACGGCAGTATCATTCTTTCAATTACAGTACAGAATGTGTTTGAACTGAGGGGGACTGAAGAGAGTTAATATACAGGTGAGCCACCATCTAACTAGAACAGGTTTGAGGGTGGCATGACCTACTCCTCTAGTTAAAAGGTAAAGTCATCACAGTGTTACTAGACGATAGGCGTGCTCTCTCATTGGAGAGAGACAAATGGTGGTGGTTTCACCAGAGGGTCACCACGCCTCGGGCAGTGGGAGAGGTTGAGAAAGATAGCCCTGTATAATAACCTCAGCCACTGCAGATATTGGACCTACATTGATGACATCACTCTGAATCACAAACCAGCTGTACAGCCAACTGAGCTAATGTTCTAATTCGAGGCCATGTATTTTTATTCAAATTCTCTTCAGCTTTCAATAAACTAAGAGATTTCTAGCCCAGTTAAATGAACCATATCTCTGATTGACTGCCCCGTGGAAGATGGAGGTGGTGAATTGCTAACAGATTAAATCAAAATGTGATATTTAGGGCAAGCAGCTAGCAATCAACATTGCTTTGCTCTTTAGTTCCAAATGAGCAGTAAACATGGTCATGCAGCCTGATGACTTACCTGTGACCTTTTGTTAATGTCTTTTGTTTCAGAGGTTAATGTAACACTTTGTCTCAACTGGACTGATGTGCAGGAATCTCTCAAACTGCTAGCAGAAACTGTAACCTTCTCAAAATCACCAACCCCATTTAACCTGAAATTCTGAATTGGAAATTATTTGTAATCACTTTGCCTGATGTGTGTAACTAGTTGGTGACTGGAACTGAACAAAAGGTTGGCCCGTGCAGAAAGTAAGGAAGATTTGGATTTCATTGTCATTTTTCATGATCTCGGGATGTCACAAAGTACTTCCTCACTGATGTAACTGTTGCGGTTCAGCCACTGTTGCAATGTCGAAAGTGTGCCAATCAATTAATGCACCGTAAGATCCCAGAAACAGAAATGAGATATTGACCAGATAATCAGTTTCAGGGATGATATTTGAGGGTTTCATGTTGCCCTGGGGTATCCCACCTGCTACTTTTACATATAGCGCATGTTGCATCTTTAACATTCTCTTGAGGGAGTAGATGGGCAATCATATTAGTTGAACAGTGCAGTTCTCTCTCAGCAGTGATTCTCATCTCTCTAGTGTAGCTGGCCCTCAGTACTGACTCTCCGACAGTCTAGTTCTCCCTTACTACTGACCCTCTCACAATGCGGCATTCCCTCAGTGCTGACCCTCTGATAGGGCAGCACTCTCTCAGCACTGACCCTCCAACTGTGCAGTGCTCCCTCAGCACTGACCCTCTGACAGTGCAGCACTTGATCAGCATTGACCCTCCGGCAGTGCGGCACTGCCTCAGTATTGACCCTCTGACAGTCCCGCGCTCCCTCAGTACTAACTCTCTGACAGTGCAGCATGCCCTCAGCACTGACCCTTCCAGAGTGCAGCACTCCATCAGTAATAGCCCTCTGACACTGCAGCAGTCCTTCAGTACTGACCCTCTGACAGTGGAGCACTCCCTCAGTACTGACCCTCCGACAGTGCAGCACTCCCTCAGCACTGACCTTCTGATCGTGCGACACTCCGTCAGGGCTGACCCTCTGACACTGCAGCACTCCTTCAGTACAAAATCACTGGCATTGTAGCATTCCATCAGCACTGACCCTTCAACAGTGGGACTTGGTCAGTGCTGACTTTATCCACACTTGTCATAGCCTTCTAAATTTCTGTTGAAACTCCCCTTAATCACCTTTACTCCAAGAAGAGCAATTTCAGCTTCTCCAAGCTAATGTTGTAGCTAAAATCGCTCATCCTCGCAACCATTCTGGTGAATCTGCTTTGCATCCCCTCGAGAGCCATCCTTCCTAAAGTCTGCTGACCAGCACTGGGTGAGATGTTCTCACTGTGATGTAATCAGAGCTTTATAAAACACTTTATACTGTACCTTACAATAGGTACTGGCAGCATAGATTCATCCTCATCTTCCCTGCATTGACTCATAGACATTATATAAACTCATCTTGTATTTCTTGAATGCAGAAGGTTAAGGGGATATTTGATTTGAGGTTTTTAAAGTTTTGAAAAAGATTGATAGGGAAGATTGAGAGAGACACTCATCACTAAGGGAGCCCAAGACATGTTAAAACCAGAGTCTGGATATTCAGAAGAGTGGAGAGGAAACATCTTCTCACAAAGTGTGGTAGAAGTGTGGAGCTCACTTGATGAAAAATGCTAAATCTGAGATTGATGGATTTATTATTCTAAACAAGGCTGTAATGGGACATGGAAGCCAAGAGTCCTCAGAGGATTGTAGAACCTCAACCACTGTACATGTTCAAGGCAGGAATCAATAGATTTGTGGAGAAAAATGACACCAAGGGATTTAAGGATAGTGTAGGAAAGTGAGATTGACGGTGGAATTAAGAGACAGAGGGTTGCCACTCTCACCTCACCACTGGAATTCAGGTCTTTTGTCCATGTTTGGATCAAGGCTGTAATGGGGTGAGTGGCCCTGGAAGAATGCAAACTGGGCATCACTGAGCAGGTTATTGCTGAGCAGGTGCTGTTTGATAGCACTGTTGATGACCCCTTCCATCACTTTACTGATGACCGAGAGAAGCCTGATTGGGCACTAATGAGTTGGGCTAGATGCCTGTACTATAACTGTACTGGAACAGCTTGGCTAGCGGGGGGGGTGGCAGGTTCTGGAGCACACATCTTCAGTACAATTGTGGGAATATTATCAGGGCCCATAGATTTTGCAGTATCTATTGTCTCCAACTGTTTATTAATATATTGTGGAGTGAATCCAATTGACTGAAGACTGGCTGGGGACCACTGGAGGAGAGAGAGAAAGAGAGCGAGAGAGAGAGAGAGAGAAAGTGAGGACTGCAGATGCTGGAGGTCTAGATGGATCGTTCACTTGGCATTTCTGGCTGAAGGTTGTTGTGAAAACTGTAGCCTTATCTTTTACATGGCAGGTGGCTTGTTGGACTAGGAATATGATTCTCGCTTTGTATCTTCTAGCAGATGCAGACATGCGAGTGGTCCAAGGTTCAAATCCTGGACAAATCTTCATTTCTTCATCGAGGGCTGAAAGGCCTGTTCTGCGCTGTATTCTATTGTTGAGCTAGGCTCTTCCACCACGGAGGATGAGGATATTAGTGGGAAGGATGAGGGTATTAGAGGGGCCTGCTCCTCCAGTGAGTTGTTTAATTGACCACTAACATTCATGACTGGATTTAGCATGTCTGCAGAGCTAGATCTGATCCATTGATTGTGGGATTGTTTAGCTCTGTCTATCACTTGCTGCTTATTCTGGTTTACATGCAAGTAGTCTCCTGCACCTAATTGTCTATTGTCTAGTCCCGTTTGGTGGCTTCACCCAGGTTGACACCTCATTTTTACGTCTGCCTAGTGCTGATTCTGGCATGCCCTCCTGTACTCTCCATTGAACATATAGGCCAGACCAGGGAGGGATGACAGATTTCCTTTCCAAATGGACATTAGTGAACTAGATGGGTTTTTTAAACGACAATCAACAATGGCAACATTGGTTTCAGACGTTTTCATTCCATGTTTTTTTTAATTAACATCATATTTCACCATCTGCTATGGTGGGCTAAGAACCATCGTCCCTAGAAAATTAGCCTTGGGTCCTGGATTACAGGTTCAGGAACATTACCACTGACAAGGAGTATGTTAGAATAACTAAACCTGGACATGGCAAAACCATGAATGAAGGATTCAGAGATGGATGAGATGAGAGACAAGCAAAGGCTGATTTCGTTGTGAAGCTGTAGCCTCCATTTAATGTATGAAAACCTTCTGGTACTCAGATCTCATTTGCATCATATTAAGTTCATGCATGTTCTTAGTGACTGGGCTATTTAAGATTGAAGCTTATCTTTGAATAAGATTAGATACAAAGTGGTTTGGGATAGTGTTGACTTTGGACTGGGGTCTGCACTGTGTTCCATTGCTGTAAAGCTCAGTTTTTCTCTGGCCACTATCATCCTGTACAGGTTAGTTGTCCTTATCTGCTGTCCTCATATCAGTAATCTGGAGTCAGGTAGTTCTAACTCTTTATCACATTATTGTGGCATAACTCAAAGTGCTGCTCCTACGCTGATCACGTTCTCAGACTCTATCTCTGAGTGTTCGCTCTATGTCATGAGTATATCAGCAGTTATTGCACTGCCTGGTAATGGAATGAATTACTCCACACACACAGTGAGAACTGACTGGCTTATTGTCAGATTGTTACTGGGGAATCTTTTGGACTTGGTGGCAGAGTTTGACTGAAATTGGAAGCTTCATACTTCCCAATATTTAATTGGAGGAAATTTCTGCTCATCCAATACCAAATGTTGGATAGTCACAGAATTAGAGAATTGTTACAGGATAGAACGAGTTGAAAAGTGTAGCCCTGGAAAAGCACAGCAGGTCAGGCAGCATCCGAGGAGCAGGAGAATTGACGTTTCAGGCATAAGCCCTTCATCAGGAATTTCCTATGTCAACATAGAAAGAGGCCATTCTGTCTATGGTGCCTGCACTGGTTCTGATTAGATTAGATTCCCTACAGTGTGGAAACAGGCTCTTTGGTTCAACAAGCCCACACTGACTCTCCAGAGAGTAACCTACCCAGTCTTATTTCCCTCTGACTAATGCACCTAACACTGTGGGCAATTTAGCATAGCCAATTCACCTAGCCTGCTCATTTTTGGATTGTGGGAGGAAACCCATGCAGACACGGGGACAATGTGCAAACTCCACACAGACAGTCGCCCGAGGCTGGGATTGAACCTGGGACCCTGGTGCTGTGAGGCAGCAGTGCTAACCACTGTACCACCCATAATGGTTCTCAAAATGACAGCTCAACTAGTGCCATTTTCCTACCTTCTCTCCAAAACCCTGCACATAATTCCTTTTCTGTTCACTCCCATTTGATAACTCATTTGAACGTACCCCCATCACATTCTCAGGTGGTACATTCTAGACCATAACCACTCACTGCATGAAACTCTTCCTCAGATCACTTTCTCCTCTTGCCAGTTGCTTTAAATCTGTGCCCACTTGTTCTCAGTCTTTTCATAGTTAGTCTCTTCCCATTCTGTCCAAGTTCCTCATCATTTTGAATACCTATTGCAGACCACCTCTCAATATTCTCTTCCGCAAGGAAAACCATCCTAACTTCTCCAAACTTTCAAAATAACTGAAGTTCCTCATCTTTGGAACCATTCTTGTGAATCTTTTCTGCACCCTCTGTAAAGTCTTCCCATCATTCCTCAGGTGTGAGACAGAACTGGAGGTAATATGTGAGCTGAGGCTGAAACAGTGTCTTATACATGTTTCATGTAAACTTATTATAGAGATACTTTGATATTCTGATAGTTTTACTGTTTAGTAGCAGTGACGTAGTTGGGAGGGTGATGGTGAGATAGATCTGAGTGTTAATACCGTAATAAATGAGCTCAGTAAGAAAGTGTACACGCTGAGCATCACAAAAATGTAATTATTATGTAGATAGTGGTTTGCTGAGGTGGGTTTGTCAGGGAAAGTGTTCCAAATGGAATTAATAGCAAAATCTGCAATTAAAGAACCGCACCACAATGTTATCAGAAAGAATATCCGATAATTGAAACAGAACCGTGGTTTGCAAAGTTGCTCAATCAATAATGTTATCACAAAGTGTTGAGAGGGATGACTGATTAAAAATAATGAGCATTTTGACACCATTGTGTGTGTTGGATTTTGAACAGACTTTTTTCCAAACCAGTGAATGTTCAATGCAATTATCTACAAATGTTCACAATTTGCAAATTCATTTCATCGAAGAGCAGGTCCAGTTAAAACTCTAGCAAAACTAACTACCTAACTAAATTTTATTAATCGCTTCTGATTGTGTCCCCTCATTGGGTAACTGATTAGTTTTGGAGAATCAGTCTCTGGGTGTCTGATGGGACCTTACCAACAGAAGGTGGCCAGTTAACCCACCAGGCCTGAGCTAACTCATTGAAAGAACTCTACAATTAGTCTTACTCTGCTCTTTCTACATAGTTCTGGAAATTTCACCTTTCCAGAATTTTTTCAATTGCCTTTAGAAAGTTATTGTTGAAATTACTTCCACTGCTTTTTCGGACAGTGCATTCCTCATCACAACTTGCTGCGTATAAACATCTTACCATAACTCCCAATATGGTGCTTTATGCCAATTGCCTTAATTCAGTTATTGTCTCTGATACAGTTACAACATTTAAAAGACGTTTGGATAAGTATATGAATAGGAAAGGTTTAGAGGGATATGAGCCAATTGCAGGCAGATGAGACTAGTTTAGTTTGGGAACATTTAAAAAAAAATTCATATTATGCTTTATTCATAAAAAAACTTTATAAACATACATAGTCACAAACGCAGTTCGATACTGTATAGTAAAATATCAAGGAAACAAACAAACACTGGAGTTTGACTCCATCCAAACAAACCAAAGGCATCTCTTCCTTGAACAAGACTATACTTCTTGTTGGGGTTTGTCCTGAGGAACTTCGTGATGCTGGACTCTGTGCTGTCCAATCTATTCCCCAGGAAGCACACTGAGACAAACATCGACTGTGCCTGGAGGACCATCAACTCGGTGAAAAGACAGTCTTTAGTCTTCCTGAAACTTGTCAGTCTTTCAGAGCATGGAGTTGACCTTGAATGTTGCAGATTTGCACACTCCAAAATCCAGAACTATGTGCAGAAACGAGGCGCATGAAAGCTTGGTGCAGCTGCCGCCAATTCGCGGTGGGGAAAGACCACCGTCTGAGGGCCTCCTGCTGACATTTAGTTTGGGAACATTGTTGGTATGGATGAGTTGGACTGAAGGGTCTGTTTCCATGCTGTATGACTCTGTGACTCCATGATTTATGACTCTAACTTAAATGTCCTGACTGCTGCATTGGAAGCTGACACCTCTCATGTGGCTAGGATCCCATCTGAGACAGTAGCGAAGCTGATGAATATGCTAATCATGTCCTAACTTCTATTTTAGGTTTTACTGTGTACTGGAGTTAATCAAAGTCTCAAGACTTGTATCAGGATGTCTTAGCTCCTCTGTTCTATGACATTGAGGCACAGTTAAATCATCCTTGCTCACTATTGTTCATAATTTAATTTATTGATTAATTACAATAACAGCACTGCTCTTTACATTAGATGAATGCCCCAATCTTTACACTTTCTTGTAATGATTTTTTTTATACCAGTGTCAATCTTGGAGTTAGTTTCTAGATGTGTGGTCATGACTCACGGGGAAAGTATTCTGGAAATCAACCTCCACTATTCCCAGAGTCGTCATAAAGTAAAAAGATTTAGTCAAACTAACCAAAGTGCACAAATTACCTGACTAAAGAAAAACATTCCTCACGCTTCAGTTCTTAATGAGAAAATAACTGTTTATTACAAAGAAAATTGTCTTTAACCCAATGGCAATTATGAAATGTCAATTCAAATTTATAGCTATACAATTTAAACTCTAGCCTTTATAAATTCCTCCATCTTGCACACAGACTGACAAGGCAAAGATGTTATGGTTGGAAAAGGAAAAGTAAAGCCAAGGAAATATAATTCTGTAAACCCAGTCTGAACGACTAGATTAGATTACTTAGTGTGGAAACAGGCCCTTCGGCCCAACAAGTCCACACCGCCCCGCCGACGTGCAACCCACCCATACCCCTACATTTACCCCTTACCTAACACTACGGGCAATTTAGCATGGCCAATTCACCTGACCTGCACATCTTTGGACTGTGGGAGGAAACCGGAGCACCCGGAGGACACCCACGCAGACACTGGGAGAACATGCAAACTCCACACAGTCAGTCGCCTGAGATGGGAAGATCTGATGAGCTACTTTCTTTCAATTCCTTTCAATTCCTTTTCAGTCCTTTGCTCTCCTCTATTCACGGGTTGAGAATTTGCCTTGAATTCCTCGTTTAATCAGGGATTGGCAGAGGGGGATAAAAGAGACCAAGCCATTACTGGAGACTTGTTAGTACAGAGAGGGAGAGACACACAGAGTGGTTTATTTTTTTATTTCTCTTTGCAGGCTAGGTGGTTCACTGCTGCACTGGTCCCACACAAGACATCATTTCAAACCAATCAGAACATTGTTGTCAAGCAGTTTTACCTTAGTTCAACTCTGTGCTATTCCAGCGAAAAATAATACCTCATACAATTCAGTGTCCTCCAGTAAACATGAATTTTCAACACTGCAGTCAAGTCTTTGTGCATCTCCTTGGTCTAAAGCAGTACCTTCCCTATTTCTCTGCGTAGTGCAGAATTAAAATACATTTTTAAAAAAATGTATTCTTTACAGTGTAGGAACAATTGCTATTTATGGTCTTTTAAAGTATCTCTGTAGACAGAAAATGTAGTCACACTCACAGCTCAGGCTACTGAAGCTTTCTCTGAGTCTACATCCAGCCTTAACCAATCAAGAGCAGTGACCATCAATAGCAAAGGCTTATGTCACTGAACACCAAAATACATGAACGCAAAGTCGACATATATTTTAGATATTGTTACGTCGCTGGAGGCACGCTGGAAATTGAGATTCTAGTCCCAGAAACATCACAAAAGTTAAAGATTTTATAAAAGTACCCAGGTTTCTCCAATTGGCCTGCCTAGTTACAGGTAAACTGTAGACAAATAACTCTACTTGTCAAAACGTTCCCTTATAAAACACCCCCCAGACACACAAGAAAAAAATGGATATTACAGAGGGAAAGACTGGAAAAGCAGTCCAATTGTCCTTGTGCACAGGGATTACTGTAAAGACTTGCTTCTCATCACTCTTCCTTCCCCAGGCACAGGGCTATTGGTTCACACACAAACAAAGTGAAATAACTTAACTGAGGCGGGTATCCTGTCACCCTTTATTTCCACATGAACAGTCCTTGACCATATAGTACTGCCTAATACAATCAGGTACCAGAGTTTTGGTATCCCTAATGCTCAACATTTGTATGTCAGCCAGGGCTCCCTGATTGGGCCAGATTAACAGCCCCAGTCAGGGAACTCAGATTCTACAATGTCCAGTTGGTTTGACCTTATTATAATCACCACACAAAGTCTCTGGGTTAACATTTTAAAGCCAAAGTTTAAAAAACTGGTGAGGAAAATAAACTGACTTCCTTCAAGTTTGACATTTTTTCATTGCAGAGGAAAAGTTAGCTCTTCCTTTTGGAGGTCCAATGGTTTCGAAGTAGTCATTCACATTTAAGTGGTAGCCAAACACATAAGTGTTGGCAGGCAGAACACCTTTGCCATTAAAACTGGTCATTATTCCACAATGTAATCAGCCACTTACTGCCAGCTGGCTTTCCCTTTGCACACAGCTCTAGGTTCTGGCTTGTCTCTAATAACCTCCCCATTGCTTGAACAAACTGCTGTGTAAACAGCACATACAATGAGTTTCAAGTAAATTGCTTTTTAAAAGCACAGTATTCCTTTCTACAATCATTGGATTTAAAAATAATCCTTAATTAAAAACAGAAAAAGATATGGTCTTTACAAAATGCATTAAGTACTTGCACATGCATAAAGAGAACTGTAATGACTGTAATGAGATTAGCCAGGTGAACCTCATAGCATATGAGTTCCCAGATTGGGGCTGTTAACCTGGTCCAATCAGGGAGCCCCAGCTGACAGATTTAAACAGGTGGGTCGGGGATTCTGCTCATTCTAGGAGCTGGCTCTGAGCTAGCTGGGCTAGTGTAATGTTCTATGCATGTGTAAATAAAGGCTGACTTGCTGACAGGATACTGGTCTTTGTGGAGTTCCATCAGTGGTGATGAGCTTGGGATTGATGATGTAACCATGCAAAAGCACCTACTAGCTGAAGCCCAACTGGATTTCACACAGGCGCTACAACTGGCTTTATCATTAGAAAATGTGACAAGTGGACCATATGAGTTGCAGAGTATGCTGATGGAAGTGAACACCTTCACTAGGCTGACTGAGCTTGGGGAATATCACTCACTCAGGACATATCCTGGATAGTGGAACCCCAGGTCAGCCCACAGCAAAACCCAAAACAAAGCCAAGCCTCAGCCAAATGATTTCGATTTTGACTTGATTTATTATAGTCACATGTACCTAAGTACAGGCAGATCATAGCAAAGAAGGCTGTATAGATCATAGGTGCTTAGATAGAGCAAGACATACGGGTTACACTGCCCAAGAGCTGTGCAAAATAAGATCTACATTAATTTCAAACAATGTTGATCTTGTTAAAGAGTCCATTCAGCAGTCTAATAATGGCAGGGAAGGAGTTGTTCTTGAACCTGTTGATGCGAGTGTTCAAGCTTCTGTATCTTCTGCCTGATAGAAGAAGAGGTTGTAGGAGAGTTTTACCGGGGTGGGAGGGGTCTTTGCTGATGTTTGCAGCATTTCTGAGGCAGTGTGATGTGGAAATGGAGTCCATGGATTTGGTGGAGGGGGGGATTCCTTGATGGTCTGGGCTGTGCACACAAGGGCAGAGCAGTTGCCATACCAGGCCCTTCTGCCCCAAATAGTGTGTTTTCTATGGTGCATCTGTAAAGATTGGGGTGAGGGTCCATAGGCCAAATTCCCTAAGCTTCCCAAGGAAGAAGAGGTGTTGTGCCTTCTTGACTATCGCATTTACTTGAGAGATCTGGACAGATTGTTGGCTATCATCACTCTGAGGAACTTGACGTTCTCCACCCTCTCAGTCTCAGTTCTGATGATGTAGACAGACAGTGTGTTCTCTTCCTTTCTTTCTGAAGTCAATGGTCAGTTCTTTTGTTTTGCTGACATTGTTCTCATTGCACCTTGACACCAAGTGCTCTATCTCCTTTCTGTTTGGGACTTACTGTTGCCTGATATGGCGGTATCATCAGCAAACTTGTACATGGCATTTGTTTGGAATTTGGCAACTCAGTCGTGGGTGCACAGGGAGAACAGTAGGGGCTGATAACTCATTCTTGGAGTGGTTCCAGTGTTGAGGGTTATTGTAGAGGAGGTGCAGTCATCTGTCTTCACGGATTACCGTTTGTGGATCAGAAAGCTGAGGATCCAGTTGCTGATGACAGGGCCAATACTTAGGCCTTGGAGTTTTGAGATTCATCTGGAGAGGATTATAGTGTTGAAGGGATGAGTGCAGGGCTAGGGAAATGGCATCCACTGTGGACCTTGGTTGACAAATTGTAGGGAATCGAGGAAGAAGACTAGAGTTGATGTGGGCCATGCCTCTTGAAGCTCTTCATGATGATAGAGGTCAGAGCCACTGCATAGTAGTGAGTAAGGCATGTTACATGTGCTTTCTTAGGTGCAGGGATGATGTTGGTCTTCTTGAAGCAGCTGGGGACTTTGGCTTGTAGAAGGGAGAGGTTGAAGATGTTGGTGATTACATCTGCCTGTTGATCTGCACAGGATCTAAGTGCTCATTTGGGTACTCCGTCCGGGCCTGTCGCTTTTCTTGAGTTGGCTCCCAAGAAAGACCGATCTGATGTCTGCAGTGGTGACCATGGGCACAGGTGTGCCCGGGGCTGATGGGGCAGGTGACACCATGTGCTGGCATTCTGCTCGAACAAATCAAAGAAAGCATTGAACACATCAGGGAGGGATGAGTGTTTGTCCGCTATCTTGCTCTGATTCATTTTGTATCCCATAATGTTGTTTAGGCCTTGCCATAGGCAGTGGGAGTCTGTTTGGTAGGTTTGGGCCCCTCGCTTGGGCCAGTACAGCCTCTTGGCATCCCTGATGGCTTCGACAGGCCTTATCTGGATCTCCTGTTTCGGTCTGGATCACCTGACTTGAGTGCTGCACACCTGGCCTTTAGTAGGCAGTGGTTTCCTGGTTCATTCAAGATCTTCCAGTTGGGGAAGATCTTCTTTGGCACACAGTCCTCCACGCACTTGCTAATGAAGCCTATGACGGACTCGGTTGCCTGTTGAGTTCTTGAACATGGTCCAGTCTACCGAGTCCAAGCAGTCCCAGAGAAGCTCTTCTGTTGCCTCAGACCAGTATTGTGCTACTTTCTGTGAAGGATCCTTCAGTTTCAGCTTCTGCTTGTAAGCTGGGAGGAGGAACACAGTGCTGTGACCTGATTTTCTGAAGTGTGGACGGGGGATGGAACGTCTTTGATGTTGTGTAGCAGTGGTCCACGAGCCCCTGCTCGAGCTACTCAAAGAGGACAAGGTCATGCTGCTCATAGCTTCAGGTCAGATTCATCAGTGGCCTCTTATTCTGAGTGGATGGTTGGAACATCGTTCGGGAGGCCAAGCGGCTAATGCAGCTGCCTTGAGCTGCCTCCTACTGGCAGATATACCACTGGTGGTGCCACCATTGGAAGAGTCCATTCTGGTTTTAAACTTTCTGAATACCCTTCCAGTCACCGCTGACAATATCAGACTGTGGAGCCAAAAAAAATCCTGTTCTAGCGAAACGATAACGGTGGGCGGCACGGTGGCACAGTGGTTAGCACTGCTGCCTCACAGCGCCAGAGATCCGGGTTCAATTCCCGCCTCCGGCGACTAACTGTGTGGAGTTTGTACGTTCTCCCCGTGTCTGCGTGGGTTTCCTCCGGGTGCTCCGGTTTCCTCCCACAGTCCAAAGATGTGCAGGTCAGGTGAATTGGCCATGCTAAATTGCCCGTAGTGTTAGGTAAGGGGTAAATGTAGGGGTATGGGTGGGTTGTGCTTCGGCGGGGCGGTGTGGACTTGTTGGGCCGAAGGGCCTGTTTCCACACTGTAAGTAATCTAATCTAATCTAATCTAATAACATCTGGTGGTGATGGGCGAGACAAAATGGCCGTCACAACTGGAATTGAAACATTTCTGGACCTGGCAAGGCCAGGTCACCATAGAGGATGATATATTATTATGGGGAGCAAGGCTGCTTATCTCAAGCAAAGGTCATCCAGGGATGACCAAAATGAAGATGTTGATGAGAAGTTATGTCTGGTGGCCAGGATCAGATGCAGGCATAGCCACATTGGTGGGGCTGTGTCCAGAGTGCCAACAAGGACAAAAATAACTGCCAGCCGCTTCCCACATTCATGGAATGGCCGGGTAAACCCTGGACTCGGTTATACGTTACCTATGAGGTCCTTTCATGGGCTCAATGTTCCCGGTCATTGTGGATGCCCACTCAATAGTGGCTGGATGTGCAGAGAGTTCATGCTTCAAACATGAGGACAACAACAGAAAAACTGCGAGTTTTACACAGGCTCCCAAGGTTGTTGGTCACCAACAATGGCCCATCATTCACTAGCGGGGAATTGCAGTATTTCTTGAAGTTGAATGGCGTTCAAAAATTTCAGGTCAATCGGAAACTAGAAAACATGATAAACAGGGAAGAGACCAGTGACAGCTTTCAGGAGAATCAGTGAAATGGGCAAACGCATGTAGATGTAAAGTCACACAGAGGAGTGGGAAGTGATTCATTTGATCAGAATGAATTAGGCAATAAAAATGAAAACATGACCCTTTTAAAGTTGGAAGGTGTTGGTAACGTCACTGGATTAGCAGTCCCGGAGCAGAGACTATTGTTTGGGTTAATGCCTGAGCAAACCCCATTTTAATGGCAGTTTTATGGAATTTAATTTCAAGCAGTGTAAAAATGAATCTGGAATTGAAAGTTAGCCCCAGTGATGGTGATCATGAAACTATGATCGATTGTCTTTAAACCCCACCTGCACCATTACGATCCTTTAGGGAGGAAAAATCTGCCATTCCTGCCCAGTATGGCCTACACGTGACTCCATGTGTGGTTGGTAGACAGGTTAGGGTAAAAATCTGGGGTATGTGGGACTTGAACCCAGACCTTCTGGCCCAGGTGTAGGGACTTCAAGAGCTCCTAAATAAGGAAGGCTTCAGCCCTGGGTGATCTCGAGAAGCCAACTTTCCAGAGTACACCCTAACATAGCGAATTAGCAAAGGTATGATGGGCCGTATGGCCTCCTGCTGTACCGTCTGGTTACTGAATTTTTTCCTAGTTCACTTCAGAGGGTAATTAATGTCATTTCTGCTGATGGGAGACCAAATCACTTACAGGCTCGGATGGGGTACAGGATGTCTCATTTTATTAAGAGTCATCATTGAAGCAGTTGGACATTAATGACATCATTAATGATACCTCCATGGCCATTAAGATATCAACCTTATAATTCCATAATGTTGTCAAATTCTTCAATGGGTTTTGGCCTCCCATTCTTTGGATCACTTAATGCAAAACCATGACCTCTAAACTGTTCTTTTGAGTGCATCCATCAGTGTGTTTATACATTCTGTCTTCTTCCATTAAATGTCTCAGGTTCCCCCACCCTGCATTAGCAGCACTTACATTTGGTGATGGATCTACAAACCTTTCAAATCCTAGAAGGGATAAAAGACCACAAGATAAATTAATTCTCTATTTACATCAATGTTGGGACAGTGCTGCTCTGAACAGAGCCCAGAAGATGACACTTTTATTAACAACCGGATTCTGCAATGTTACTCTGGTGTGATGTGTCTCCGAGAGCAGCAGGACTAATGATTAGCACCACACTTTAATGTGGCAGTGACACTATTATTAAGTGTCAATGCCTTTTCAAATTGCACCCATAATGGTAATTAAAGAGGAACCAATGTTATTTTGATGTGTAAGCAGCATTGTATCTAATGAATACTCTCCTTGTTGCAGCCTGTTTCCTGCGATCAATTTTCTTGCTAGTTATTAAATCTCAGACTGACCAACAGGGATGCTGATTACGGATTGGAGTAGCGCACATGTCATTTTAATGAAAGCTTAGAAAATGCAGCGTGATCGAACAGGCTAACTGTGATCTAACTTATATAAGTCTTATTTTATAAGAGGAGAATGTATAACATGTTTTTTAATCTAAACCTGTTATGCAGACAAAAGCTTTTAATAAAATTGATGTTGTACTAGGGGCATCTTTGTTCTAGATATTTAAATCAAACTGTTCCGGGGTATTAATGCACACACCTCTGGAGCAGCTCAGAGGCTGGGATCACATACACATCGCTCATTTGATTGCAAAGGCCAATAGTGTTACATCATAATTTGGTTACTTTCACCTTTGATGAGCTTAACAATGTGTAATTGTACCTGTTTTGAACCTGATCAGTGCTGGGAAGATTTCTGTGCAGTTTAGTGTCAGAAGTGTTGCAAATTTTACAGATTTTTTTTTGTGACTTATGTATTAGAAATCAAAATGTAACAATGGATGGCCAAGGTCTTTTTCCCAAGACAGGGGAGTCCAAAACTAGAGGGCACAGGTTTAAGGTGAGAGGAAAGATTTAAAAGGGAACTAAGGGGTACATTTTTTTCATACAGAGGGTGATGTGTGTTTGGAATGAGCTGCCAGAGGAAGTGGTGAAGGCTGGTACAATTACAACATTTAAAAGGCATCTGGATGGGTACATGAATGGGAAGGGTTTACAGGAATATGGGATGAGATTAATTTAGGATATTTGGTTGGAATGGACGTGCTGGTCAAAAGGGTCTGTTTCTCTGCTGTACATCTCTATGACTCTATCTTTTGGAATAATAGAAATAGTATCAAAAATGGCATTTTGTGTTGAAGAGTATAGAAGACAAATGAGGACGTCTCTTTAAGTTGTGCTTTCTTTCTGTAAGCATTCACCCTCTTAAATCTGACACTATTATCACCATTATTAAAAGAACCAAATTGATCATTCTGTCCTTAAACTACCACTCCACCTTCGGTCTCCCTTTTCACTCCAAAGTGTTTAATGCCTCTGAAATGAATCACCATATTCCATAAACTCCACGTTTGGATCCCTGTAATTGGTGTTCCAAACCAAAAAATTCTCCTCTTCCTTCTTCATCTGTCTGCAGCCTTTGTCACAGCTGACCACTTTATCCTCCTCCAACACATGTCATTGTCCATCTGGGCTGGACCACTCTCATCCAGTTCCATTCTTCACTGTTCCAATTGTACTCAGAGAATCTCCTGCATTGGCCTCCTCTCTCTGTTCTACAACAGTAACTCAGTAAGCCCCAAAGATCTGTCCTTGATCCTGATTCTCACCTACACATTACCCCTTGATGGGAACACCTGAAATACAATTCCACATGTACATTGATGAAAACAGTTCTCTCACGCTACCTTGATGCTCTATTGCCTGTGATTTACATATTGACTTCTGCAGCACCCAGTATTTTATGAGCAGGGATTTCCTCAGTGTAAACATTTGGAAGGCTGAAACCATTGTCTTCAATCAGCGCCACCAACTCTGCTCCCTTTCAACTCCAATCCAGAAACCAAGTCACTTTCCTTTATGGTTAAAGTTTATTAACTATTCTTTCTTATAGCTCCATCCACCGACCAGCTCCCCAGACTCCCCCTATACATCTATCCAGTCAATTACTTAGTTAATTACTCCAGCCTCCTATTCAACTCCTTTTTCCAGTAACATTGCCTCGAAACCTACTCTATCTCCCAGTGTGGCAATTCTCTGAGGCTAAATTGGAATAGTCAGTGTCACCAAACCCAACTTTCTAACCAACTCCACATCCTTTTAATTGGCATGACCACCTTATTTCGTCACTTGTGAGTCCACACCAGTCTCAAATCCTCTTCAGTTGAAATCTTCATCTATATCCTTGTTAGCTCCAAACTCAACTATTTCAATACTCTTTAGGCTGACCTCCTATCTTGCAATCTCTGTAAACTTAAGATTATCAAACACTCTGCAACTTGCATCATAACAGAGATGTAGAGATAAATCCAATCATAGCAGGTGGTGAAATTTGGAATTCAATAAAAGCCTAGAATTAAAAGTGATTCTAATGGTGAGCATGCAGCCTTTCTTGACTGTCATAAAACCCCATTTGGTTCCCTGATGTCCTTTAGAGAAGGAAATGAGGTCCTCAAGGGTAGTAATATCTGGATTACTCCCAGTACTATGAGCTAGTGAGGGCAGGAATAGGAGGATAGAGCAGATGAATGCATGGCTGAGGAGCTGGTATATGGAAGAAGGATTCACATTTTTGGATCATTGGAATCTCTTTTGGGGTAGACGTGACCTGTATAAGAAGGACAAATTGCACCTAAATTGGAAGGGGACTAATATACTGGCAGGGAAATTTGCTAGAACTGCTTGGGAGGATTTAAACTAGTAAGGTGGGGGGGGGTGGGACCCAGGGAGGTAGTGAGGAAAGAGATCGATCTGAGACAGGTACAGCTGAGAACAGATGTGAGTCAAACTGTCAGGGCAGGCAGGGACAAGGTAGGACTAATAAATTAAACTGCATTTATTTCAATGCAAGGGGCCTAACAGGGAAGGCAGATGAACTCAGGGCATGGTTAGGAACATGGGACTGGGATATCATAGCAATTACGGAAACATGGCTCAGGGATGG
This sequence comes from Chiloscyllium punctatum, assembly GCF_047496795.1. Classification (NCBI taxonomy): domain Eukaryota; kingdom Metazoa; phylum Chordata; class Chondrichthyes; order Orectolobiformes; family Hemiscylliidae; genus Chiloscyllium; species Chiloscyllium punctatum. The sequence goes on along the minus strand of NC_092770.1, from coordinate 16,698,347 downwards.
GCAGGACTGGCAGCTTAATGTTCCAGGATACAAATGCTACAGGAAGGATAGAAAGGGAGGCAAGAGAGGAGGGGGAGTGGCATTTTTGATAAGGGATAGCATTACAGCTGTGCTGAGGAAGGATATTCCCGGAAATACGTCCAGGGAAGTTATTTGGGTGAAACTGAGAAATAAGAAAGGGATGATCACCTTTTTGGGATTGTATTATAGACCCCCCCAATAGTCAGAGGGAAATTGAGAAACAAACTTGTAAGGAGATCTCAGCTATCTGTAAGAATAATATGGTGGTTATGGTAGGGGATTTTAACTTTCCAAACATCGACTGGGACTGCCGTAGTGTTAAAGGTTTAGATGGAGAGAAATTTCTTAAGTGTGTACAAGACAATTTTCTGATTCAGTATGTGGATGTACCTACTAGAGAAGGTGCAAAACTTGACCTACTCTTGGGAAATAAGGCAGGGCAGGTGACTGAGGTGTCAGTGGGGGAGCACTTTGGGGCCAGTGACCATAATTCTATTAGATTTAAATTAGTGATGGAAAAGGGTAGACCAGATCTAAAAGTTGAAGTTCTAAATTGGAGAAAGGCCAATTTTGACGGTATTAGGCAAGAACTTTCGAAAGCTGATTGGAGGCAGATGTTCTCAGGTAAAGGGACGGCTGGAAAATGGGAAGCCTTCAGAAATGAGATAACAAGAAACCAGAGAAAGTATATTCCTGGTAGGTTGAAAGGGAAGGCTGGTCGGTAAAGGGAATGCTGGATGACTAAAGAAATTGAGGGTTTGGTTAAGAAAAAGAAGGAAAGCATATGTCAGGTATAGACAGGATAGATCGAGTGAATCCTTAGAAGAGTATAAAGAAAGTAGGAGTATACTTAAGAGGGAAATCAGGAGTGCAAAACGGGGACATGAGATAGCTTTGGCAAATAGAATTAAGGAGAATCCAAACGGTTTTTACAAATATATTAAGGACAAAAGGGTAACTAGGGAGAGAATAGGGCCCATAGGACAAAGATCAGCAAGGCGGCCTTTGTGTGGAGCCACAGAAATGGGGGAGATATTAAATGAATATTTTGCATCAGTATTTACTGTGGAAAAGGATATGGAAGATATAGACTGTAGGGAAATAGATGGTGACATCTTGCAAAATGTCCATATTACAGAGGAGGAAGTGCTGGATGTCTTGAAATGGTTACAAGTGGATAAGTCCCCAGAACCTGATCAGGTGTACCCGAGGAGTGATTGCTGGGCCTCTTGCTGAGATATTTGTATTATCGATAGTCACAGGTGAAGTGCCGGAAGACTGGAGGTTGGCAAACGTGGTGCCACTGTTTAAGAAGGGCGGTAAAGACAAGCCAGGGAACTATAGACCGGTGAGCCTGACCTCGGTGGGCAAGTTGTTGGAGGGAATCCTGAGGGACAGGATGTACATGTACTTGGAAAGGCAAGGACAGATTAGGGATAGTCAACATGGCTTTGTGTGCGGGAAATCATGTCTCACAAACTTGATTGAGTAACAAAGAAGATTGATGAGGGCAGAGCAGTAGATGTGATCTATATAGACTTCAGTAAGACGTTCAACAAGGTTCCTCATGGAAGACTGATTAGCGAGGTTGGATCTCATGGAATACAGGGAGAACTAGCCATTTGGATACAGAACTGGCTCAAAGGTAGAAGACAGAGGGTGATGGTGGATGGTTGTTTTTCAGACTGGAGGCCTGTGACCAGTGGAGTGCCACAAGGATCGGTGCTGGGTCCTCTACCTTTTGTCATTTATGTAAATGATTTGGGTGCAAGCACAAGAGGTACAGTTAGTAAGTTTGCAGATGATACCAAAATTGGAGGTGTAGTGGACAGCGAAGAGGGTTACCTCAGATGACAACAGGATCTGGACCAGATGGGCCATAGGCAGATGGAGTTTAATTCAGATAAATGCGAGGAGCTGCATTTTGGGAAAGCAAATCTTAGCAGGACTTATACACTTAATGGTAAGGTCCTAGGGAGTGTTGCTGAACAAAGAGACTTGGGAGTGCAGGTTCATAGCTCCGTGAAAGTGGAGTCGCAGGTAGATAGGATAGTGAAGATGATTCAGGAGAAGAGTGACAGTAATAGGGTGATTGTTATGGGAGACTTTAACTTTCCTGATATTGATTGGGAAAGCTATAGCTCAAGTTCGTTAGATGGGTCAGTGTTTGTGCAATGTGTGCAGGAGAGTTTCCTGACACAATATGTAGATAAGCCAACAAGAGGTGAGGCCATACTGGATTTGGTTCTGGGTAACGAACCAGGCCAGGTATTAGAACTAGAGGTAGGTGAGCACTTTGGGGACAGTGACCACAATTCGGTGATTTTTACTCTAGTAATGGAGAGGGATAAGTGTGTACTACAGGGCAAGAGTTATAGCTGGGGGCAGGGAAATTATGATGCGTTGAGGCATGACTTAGGATGTGTGGATTGGAAAAGTAGATTCCAAGGCAAGAGCGTAATTGATATGTGGAACTTGTTCAAGGAGCAACTATTGAGTGTCCTTGATAAGTACGTACCTATCAGGCAGGGAGGAAAGGGTCGTGTGAGGGAGCCGTGGTTTAATAAGGAATTGGAATCCCTTGTTAAATGGAAGAGGGCGGCCTTTGTAAAGATGAGGCGTGAAGGTTCAATAGGGGCAATTGAGAGTTATAAGGTAGCCCGGAAGGACCTGAAGAGAGAGCTAAGAGCAGCAAGGAGGGGACATGAAAGGTCCTTAGTTGGTAGGATTAGGGAAAACCCTAAGGCTTTCTATAGGTATGTTAGGAATAAAAGAATGACTAGGGAAGGAATAGGTCCAATCAAGGATAGTAATGGGAAGTTGCGTGTGGAGGCTGAAGAGATTGGGGAGGCGCTGAATGAATACTTTTCGTCAGTATTCACTCAGGAACAGGACATTGTTGTCGATATAAATACTGAGGCACGAATAAGTAGAATAGATGGCTTTGAGATATGTAGAGAAGAGGTGTTGGAAATTCTGGCAAGGGTGAAAATAGATAAGTCCCCTGGGCCTGATGGCATTTATCCTAGGATTCTCTGGGAAGCAAGGGAGGAGATTGCAGAGCCATTGGCCTTGATTTTTGTGTCCTCTTTGTCGACAGGAGTAGTGCCAGAGGACTGGAGGCTAGCAAACGTGGTTCCCTTGTTCAAGAAGGGGAGTAGGGATAATCCTAGTAACTATAGGCCAGTGAGTCTCACTTCTGTTGTGGGCAAAGTCTTAGAGAGAATTGTAAGGGATAGGATTTATGCACATCTGGATAAGAATGATGTGATCAAGGATAGTCAGCATGGTTTTGTGAAGGGCAGGTCGTGCCTCACAAACCTTATTGAATTCTTTGAGAAGGTGACTAAGGAGGTAGATGAGGGGAAAGCGGTAGATGTGGTATATATGGATTTTAGTAAGGCGTTTGATAAGGTCCCCCATGGTAGGCTACTGCAGAAAATACAGAGATATGGCATTGAGGGTGAGTTGGAGGTTTGGATTAGGAATTGGCTCTCTGGAAGAAGACAGAGGGTAGTAGTTGATGGCAAAGGTTCATCTTGGAGTGCCGTCACTAGCGGTGTTCTGCAAGGATCTGTTTTGGGACCATTGCTGTTTGTCATTTTTATAAATGACCTGGAGGAAGGGTTAGAAGGTTGGGTGAGCAAGTTTGCGGATGATACGAAAGTCGGAGGAGTTGTAGACAGTGAGGAAGGATATGGCAGGTTACAGCGGGATATAGAGAAGCTGCAGAGCTGGGCAGAAAGGTGGCAAATGGAGTTCAATGTAGCTAAGTGTGAAGTGATTCACTTTGGTAAGAGTAATAAAAAGATGGATTACTGGGCTAATGGTAGACTACTTGGTAGTGTGGAAGAGCAGAGGGATCTTGGTGTCCATGTACACAGATCTCTGAAAGTTGCCACCCAGGTAAATAGTGCAGTGAAGAAGACATATGGCGTACTGGCTTTTATTGGTAGAGGAATTGAGTTCCGGAGTCCTGAGGTTATGCTGCAGTTGTATAAGACTCTGGTGTGGCCGCATCTGGAATATTGTGTGCAGTTTTGGTCGCCATACTATAGGAAGGATGTGGAGGCACTGGAACGGGTGCAGAGGAAGTTTACCAGGATGTTGCCTGGTATGGTAGGAAAATCCTATGAGGAAAGGCTGAGGCACTTGGGATTGTTTTCATTGGAGAAAAGAAGGTTTAGGGGTGATTTGATAGAGGTGTACAAGATGATTAGGGGGTTAGATCGGGTTGACAGTGAGAACCTTTTTCCACGTATGGAGTCAGCTATTACAAGGGGGCATAGCTTTAAATTAAGGGGGGGTAGATATAGGACTGATGTTAGGGGTAGGTTCTTCACTCAGCGAGTCATAAGTTCATGGAATGCCCTGCCAGTAGCAGTAGTGGACTCTCCCTCTTTATGGGTATTTAAGCGGGCATTGGATAGGTATATGGAGGATAGTGGGTTAGTGTAGGTTAGGTGGGCTTTGATCGGCGCAACATCGAGGGCTGAAGGGCCTGTACTGCGCTGTATTCTTCTATGTTCTATGTTCTATGTTCTATGTTCTATGAAGAAGGCGTTTGGTATGCTTTCGTTTATTGGTCAGAGTATTGAGTACAGGAGTTTGGAGATCATGTTGCAGCTGTACAGGACATTGGTTAGGCCACTGTTGGAATATTGCATGCAATTCTGGTCTCCTTCCTATCAGAAAGATGTTGTGAAACTTGAAAGGGTTCAGAAAAGATTTACAAGGATGTTGCCAGGGTTGGAGGATCTGAGCTACAGGGAGAGGCTGAACAGGGTGGGGCTGTTTTCCCTGGAGCATCGGAGGCTGTGGGGTGACCTTATAGAGGTTTACAAAATTATGAGGTGCATGGATAGGATAACTAGGCAAAGTCTTTTCCCTGGGGTTGGGGAGTCCAGAACTAGAGGGCATAGGTTTAGGGTGAGAGGGGAAAGATATAAAAGAGACCTAAGGGGCAACGTTTTCACACAGAGGGTGGTGCGTGTATGGAATGAGCTGCCAGACGATGTGGTGGAAGCTGGTACAATTGCAATATTTAAGAGGCATCTGGATGGGTATATGAATGGGAAGGGTTTGGAGGGATATGGGCCGGGTGCTGGCAGGTGGGACTTAATTGGGTTGGGATATCTGGTCGGCATGAACGAGTTGGACCGAAGGTTCTGTTTCCATGCTGTACATCTCTATGACTCTATGACTCTATCTCCTCTGGCCTCTGGGTGTATTCTATACTCATAGTAATCTGGTTGATTTTTAACTACCCTCTGAAATGGTCCCAGCAATCTACTCCGGTCAAGGGGAGATGAGGAACATACAATAAATGCTGGCCCAATCAGTGATGTCCACATTCCAAGAACAAATTTTTTATAAACTCACACCAATTCCTGCTCACTCCACTCCTGTGTTTGCTAACTCACATTGACTCCCAGTCCTACAATGTCTCTGTCTAGAACTCTCATCCCTACATTCAAATCCCTCCTTGGCTTCACCCCCTTCCAAATCAAAACACAGCAGGTCAGGCAGTATCCGAGGGGCAAGTGAGTCGACGTTTTGGGAATGTGGAGGTACGGGAAGGGGGCTGAGAGATAAACAGGAAGGAGGGGCTGGGACTGGGGGGAGGTGGCTGGGAAGGCAATAGGTGGATGCATGTGGGGGAGATTGTGATAGGTCAGTGGAGACGGTGGAGTGGATGGGTGGGAAGGAAGATGGACAGGTAGGACAGGCCAAGAGGGTGGTGCCGAGTTGGATTTGGGATGAGATGGGGGGGAAGGGAGAGATTTGGAATCTAGTGAAGTTGATGTTGATGCCTTGTGGTTGAAGGGTTCCAAGGCAGAAGATGAAGTGAGGCCAGCCATTGGGTGGCTAGAATCTGGCGGTGGAGGAGGCCCAGGACTTGCACGTCCTTGGTGGAGTGGGAGGGGGGAGTTGAAGTGGTCGGTCACAGGGTAGTGGGATTGTTTAGTGTGTGTGTCCCAGAAATGTTCCCTGAAATGCTCCGTGAGTTGGCATCCTGTCTCCCCGATGTAAGACACCACTTTGAGAGCAACGGACACACAAGATGATGTGGGTGATTGTGCGGGAATATCTCTGCTGAACATGAAAAGATCCTTTTGGGCCTTGGATGGCAGTGAGGGGAGGAGGTGTGGACGCAGTGGCATGCTTCTCAACTCTGACTCTCCAGCATCTGCAGTCCTCACTTTCTCCCATTCACCTCCTGCCTAGCTGTGCAATACCCGCCAGCCCACAACCTTCTGAGATCTCTCCATTCTGCCAATTCTGGCTTCTTAAGCTTCCTACATTTCTTTGGCCCATCACTGGCACTTATACCAAAACCCTAAGTTCTACAAATACCTCCTTGAAACTTCAGATCTCTCTCATCCTTTAAGACACTTCTTTAAACCTTTCCAAACATTTCCTTTTGTGGCTAAAACTCAAAGTTTTTATTTGATAACGCTCCTGTAACGTTGAGATGTTTAACATATGAACATGGAAATAAGAAATAGGTATAGCTCATTTAAACTCTCACTCCTCCTCCAGCACTCAGTAAGGTTATGACTAATTGATTGTAACTGAAATCTGTAAATCTGTATTCCCCACTACTCCAGATGACATATCACCTTCTTACTTAACAAGAAACTATCGCCAAAAATCTCACTCAAGGGCGAAACGATTTCACCTAATTTCTAAATGATTGACCCCTAATTTTAGAAGCAGCGACATGGTTCAACTTGACACAGTTTTACTATGCGAAAGTGAGGACTGTAGATGCTGTAGATTAGAGTCAAGAGTGTGGTGCTGCAGAAGCACAGCAGGTCAGGCAGCATCAGAGAAGCAGGAACATTGAAGTTTCAGGCAAAAGCTCTTCATCGTGAATGAGGCTGGGAGCCTTCTGGATGGAGAGTCTATGTTCAAGTCACCATCTAAATGCAAGTTGCTTTGGTTGGTCTGTCTGTTTGGAATTAATTAGACTCTGAGTTTGACATTCTGTCAGCTCTGTAGAGAGCATTCGAAACTGCCTCTTTAATTGGGTTATGACAAATCTGGGCCTGCACCAACTCCCAGTGTGTTCTGAAATGGTCTGAATGTTCCAGTGATTGACTATACTATTAAATAATAAATTGTCGGTTTTATTCTTAGCAATAAAAACGTAAAGTTGCCATAGTCTTGCTAGACCACAGGGCTACTCTCTCATTAGAGAGAGAAAGCTGGTAGTGGGTTAACCTGGGGTTTGGCATCTTTCAGGTAAGGAGAGAGGTTGGGCAGGAAAGTCCTTATGGTTACCTCAGCTGGTGTGGAGAATGAACCCATGCTGTTGGTGTTGATCTGTATTTTAAACCAACCATCTAGTCAACTGAGCTAACCAACCCTTCGCAATGTCCACTGGGAAGACTGTCAGGTGACATCATGAGATGATCACAAATGAAGAGATTGATTTGTTTGGGAGGTCGTGTTAAGTTGCCCTTCTTTGATACATGTGGGAGTCACAATCCAGCTGGGGTTACAGAAAGTACACCAAATAAAATACTTTTCAGTTCATCAATCCTGTGGTCAATGCCAGCTCTTCAATTGGAGCTCTCTGTTTTAATACCAATTCTCTTACTTTTCCATGTGTCTATTTTTATTACCCCTTTTCCAATTATTCTTTCAATATGCTAATCGTTGCAGTACAAAGACACACTGTTCTTTGCTCAAGAGTTTGATGTGTTTGCCCTGTTTCACTGAGGGTCAATGGTTCATACAGTTACACAATCCGCTATTGTTCAATGAGTATCCCACTGGTCTCTGAGAAGGTTGTGGGTTCTAGTCCCATTGTAAAGACCCATACAAGGCTGTTACTGAGGCTGGATAGGCTGGGACATTTTCCCTGCAGCATAAGAGGCTGAAGGGAGCTCTTAAAGGTTTATTAAATCATGAGGGGTGTAGATAAGCTGAATAGACAAGGTCTTTTCCCCAGGGTAGGGGAGACCAAAACTAGACAGCATAGGTTTAAGATGAGAGGGGAAAGATCTAATAGGGACCTGAAGGGCAACTTTTTCACACAGAGGGTGATGCAGATATGGAAACAGCTGCCAGAGGAAGTAGTCGTGGCAAGTACAATTATATCATTTAAACCATATTTGGACACATACATGAATAGAAAAAAGGTTAGAGGGATATGGCTAAATGCAGGCAAATGGGATTGATTTGATTTGGGAATCCTGGTCAGCATGGACAATTTAGAACAAAGAGGTAAAAACAATGACTGCAGATGCTGAAAACCAAATACTGGATTAGTGGTGCTGGAAGAGCACAGCAGTTCAGGCAGCATCCAACGAGCAGCGAAATCAACGTTTCGGGCAAAAGCCCTTCATCAGGAATAAAGGCAGTGAGCCTGAAGCATGGAGAGATAAGCTAGAGGAGGGTGGGGGTGGGGAGAGAGTAGCATAGAGTACAATGGGTGAGTGGGGGAGGAGATGAAGGTGATAGGTCAAGGAGGAGAGGGTGGAGTGGATAGGTGGAAAAGAAGATAGGCAGGTCGGACAAGTCAAGGAGACAGTAACTGAGCTGGAAGTTTGAAACTAGGATGAGGTGGGGGAAGGGGAAATGAGGAAACTGTTGAAGTCCACATTGATGCCCTGGGGTTGAAGTGTTCCGAGGCGGAAGATGAGGCGTTCTTCCTCCAGGCGTCTGGTGGTGAGGGAGCGGCGGTGAAGGAGGCCCAGGACCTCCATGTCCTCGGCAGAGTGGGAGGGGAGTTGAAATGTTGGGCCACGGGGCGGTTTGGTTGATTGGTGCGGGTGTCTCGGAGATGTTCCCTAAAGCGCTCTGCTAGGAGGCGCCCAGACTCCCCAATGTAGAGGAGACCACATCGGGAGCAACGGATACAATAAATGATATTGGTGGATGTGCAGGTGAAACTTTGATGGATGTGGAAGGCTCCTTTAGGGCCTTGGATAGAGGTGAGGGAGGAGGTGTGGGCACAGGTACCTCTTCCCACCCTATCTCTTGCAAAAATGCCATCCCGTATTCCCAATTTCTCCGCCTCCGCCGTATCTGCTCCCAGGAGGACCAGTTCCACCATAGGACACACCAGATAGCCTCCTTCTTTAGAGACCGCAATTTCCCTTCCCACGTGGTTAAAGATGCCCTCCAACGCATCTCGTCCACGTCCCGCACCTCCGCCCTCAGACCCCACCCCTCCAACCGTAACAAGGACAGAACGCCCCTGGTGCTCACCTTCCACCCTACAAACCTTCGCATCAACCAAATCATCCACTGACATTTCCGCCACCTCCAAAAAGACCCCACCACCAGGGATATATTTCCCTCCCCACCCCTTTCCGCCTTCCGCAAAGACCGTTCCCTCCGTGACTACCTGGTCAGGTCCACACCCCCCTACGACCCACCCTCCCATTCTGGCACTTTCCCCTGCCACCGCAGGAACTGTAAAACCTGTGCCCACACCTCCTCCCTCACCTCTATCCAAGGCCCCAAAGGAGCCTTCCACATCCATCAAAGTTTCACCTGCACATCCAATATCATTTATTGTATCCGTTGCTCCCGATGTGGTCTCCTCTACATTGGGGAGACTGGGCGCCTCCTAGCAGAGCGCTTTAGGGAACATCTCAGAGACACCCGCACCAATCAACCAAACCGCCCCGTGGCCCAACATTTCAACTCCCCCTCCCACTCTGCCGAGGACATGGAGGTCCTGGGCCTCCTTCACCACCGCTCCCTCACCACCAGACGCCTGGAGGAAGAACGCCTCATCTTCCGCCTCGGAACACTTCAACCCCAGGGCATCAATGTGGACTTCAACAGCTTCCTCATTTCCCCTTCCCCCACCTCATCCTAGTTTCAAACTTCCAGCTCAGTTACTGTCTCCTTGACTTGTCCGACCTGCCTATCTTCTTTTCCATCTATCTACTCCACCCTCTCCTCCTTGACCTATCACCTTCATCTCCTCCCCCACTCACCCATTGTACTCTATGCTACTCTCTCCCCACCCCCACCCTCCTCTAGCTTATCTCTCCATGCTTCAGGCTCACTGCCTTTATTCCTGATGAAGGGTTTTTGCCCGAAACGTTGATTTCGCTGCTCGTTGGATGCTGCCTGAACTGCTGTGCTCTTCCAGCACCACTAATCCAATTTAGAACAAGAGCCTGTTTCAATGCGGTATGACTCTTTGACTCTTTGGCTATGCCCCTGGTGTAGAGATTAGTGCTACATTGTTAAAGGTGCTGCCTCTTAGCTGAACCAGATAAATTGACTTGGATGTGAAGGGGTGCAATTGTGAAATAAAGCAGGAGATTCCTGACACTTCTCATGAAGTGCAACCAAATTATCCAGTCATTATCATAATGTACATTCTGGGATCTTTCTATGTGCAAATTAGTCACAGTTTTTCCTGCATTGCAACCAGAATTCCACTTCAAAAAGAATTTGATTGTCTGGAAAGCGTTTTCCCATAGTTGTGAAAGACGATATAGCATAATTACGAGTCCGGTCGTTTTCTCTTCATAGTTTATCAGATTTTCAGATTTCATCATGAGAAAAAGCTAGGGGATTCCTGTCACATGTGGTTGCGAAAGGTGCTACAAAAAGGAAGGTTCCTTCCATCGTCATTATTTTGGCCTGCTGATTTCTTGAACGTAAAGTATGACCTTCATCTGTTTTTGTCCAGAATGTGCAAGACCACTTGAGGTATTCTGTGAGAAACCAAGGTGCCGGATTTTCCAGTTCTTTATTCAATAGTGTTTCTTCATTTTGAAATTATTTCTGGTTCTTTGCTCTTGTTTCAATCATGTTACCTGTCCCTGGACTGAATCTATATGAATTGTTATGAGTAAAGGAGTCATTATTCTGTTTTAATCCAATCTGGAGCCTTTAGTGATGACACATGTTGAATCATAACAAATACATTGTCAGTTTAGGAGCTATTATTAATCAACGCTAAACCCCAGAAAGAACCATTCAGCATTCAGATCTCAAAGAGTATGATTAACATTAGTTTGGGTCAAATTGGGTAACTTGACATTCAAAAATTACAGCATTTATATTATTCGAGTATTATGCAACGGACTGGTAAAATAAAGGCATTAAGGATCAAGTACTGAGTAACAATATAAAGACTGATTTCAAGCCATTTCAATCCAGCCATGTATGATGATTAGATGTAATGACTGATGCAGTTTCTCTAATGCTCATTTGATGATATCCACTTTCAAATTTTATTCTTTCATGGATGAGGGCATCACTGTGTGGACCACCATTTATTGCCCATCCCTAATTGCCCAGAGGCAGTTAAGGATCAAGCACATAGGTGTGGGTCTGGAGTCACATGTAGGCGAGACAAGCAGGATAAATAGCATTAGTGAGTCAGATGGGTTTCTCCTGACAATCAGTAATGGTTTCATGGTCATCATTAAACTCTAATTTCCAGATTTATATTGAACTCAATTCCACCATCTGCCACGCCAGGATTTGAACAGAGGTCCCCAGAACATTACCTAGGTCTCTGAATTAATAGTTTAGTTATAATAACACTACATCAACATCTATCCTTGCAGCATGAGACGTTCAGTAAATTGGAGCAGAATTCCATTCTTTATTGTATAACAAGGACACTGAAGTGTTAGAGAATGTGCAAAAGGATTGATGAGGATGGTATCAGGATGAGCCAGTTCCGAAAGTCTGGTCAGACTGGGACACTTTTAACTCAAAGACCAAGGGTATAACCTCCATAATGATTGTAACGAGGTCAACCAGGTGGACCTCAGATAATAGGAGTTCCCTGATTGGGGCCGTTAATCAGGTCCAATCAGGGAGCCCTGGCTGACAGATAATAAACAGGAGTGTCAGAGGTTCTGTTCACTCAGAGATCTGGCTCTGAGGGAGTTGGATCAGTGTCAAGGACTTTCCACGTGTAAATAAAGGGGGACTCGGGGATGGAATATCAACCTCTGTGGATTATTTCAACTCCCAGGTTACGAAATGGTTTGTCAGGGTAGATAGACAGAAGGTGCTTACACATGTGGAGGATATCAGAACTGCAGACCATAATGAGCAGATAATCACTGAGAAATCCAATTGGGAATTCAGGAGAAACGACTTTATTTAGAGAGTGTTGAGAATGTGAACCTTGCTACCATAAGACATAATGGAGGTTGTGTAAGGAAGTTCGTATCTGAAAGAGTTAACTGGCAGGCACAAGATAATCTCTGACTGTCAGAACATAAAGAGCTATTCCTGGGAGGAGCTAGCCAGTTCTAGTTTGGTTCCAGTTAAGTGCTGAGTCTATGTAGTTAGCAGTAACATATACTTACTCTTAAGGATAGCCTGAGAGCTTACAAAGAATTCTGGGACAAGTTGGAAGTAACTCGCTATTCAGTACCACCTAATAAACCTATTCTACCCACCTCTGCAGAACCATTTGTATGGCCACCCTTCCCCACTTTGTATCAGTGTTTAGACAAATACCTCAAAGATTGATTGGTGGTAGTTAATCCACCCAAGGCATTCCATGCAGTTCTGGTAGGACAAGACCTCAAGATACAACGAGCTGGTATTCAAAAATGTTACTGAGTAGTTTAGATGTATTCAAAAAGAGAGACAAACACTTGAAGGCAAAAGTAATAGAAGTGCTAAGTATATGTAGCTAGCCATAATGTTTACCTACTTTTTAAGTATAGCCTGGAATTGTACAAAGAGCTCTCATGTGACTCAGAAGTAATGTTTGGTCTATTTGTTGATGGAGTTGAGATGAGTACAAACTAGGGACATTCCGACAGTTCAAAATGCTGCCCTGGACCTGTTGGCTGAATGGTTTGTTTCTGCCCTGCAAAACCCTGCCATTCTATACAACAAACTTTTCTTTACAATGGAAGGCATTGCCACCGGTCCAATACCAATCACAGCAGTATACAGTAGTGGACACTGTGTGCCTAACCAGAAAAATAAATGTGCAAGAGACTCATCATCTGACAATCGCTAATACAATAATTCTAACATGAAAACCAATCAAAACTAAAACAGCTTAAATTAAAATTAAATCATTATGTTGTTATCTCTGTTGGTTAAACAATCCATGTCCACCAGTCACAATGGGATTGGTACATTTATGATTGATATTTAATCTAATTTATCATTGATGTGACTTTCCATTTTTTGAATTACACACTGAATAACATCAGAATTTTAGCTATAATCCTTGTTTTGCGCAAATTTCCAAGGCTGACCCCAATTTTCTCATCCTTCTTTACTCTCAGCCATTTTCAACTGAAGACTAAAAAAAGGAATGTGTTTAAGCCTTGTGCCTCCCTCGAATGACCAGAGTGCTGGCAGTTTTGCATTTGTCCTGATGAGTGGAAGATGAAAAGCTTGAGAAAGGTGTTTCTCTTTCCATCCATACTTGTCCATGTGCTAATGCAAGATCTTGGGCAGACCAAAGTTTAACCACTTGTCTTCAGATTCCTTTGGGGAATTTGACTTGTCAGCGTGGCTCTGTTTTGACCTTTCCCTGTTTGGAATGTTTCTGCTGTGATTTCAGCCTAGTAAATCATCTACTCCTGAAGAGGTGAGTCGATGTGTGTTTGAATCTTGGTGAGGAGACAACCCAAACTCCATCCCCATTAGTTGCTGTTCATAATGAGGACTACTTTCCCAATTTGGGTTCCCTGCTCTTGATGTTTCACCAAGCAGGGAGCAGGTTGGACAATTCTGCTTAGCCATAATTCCTGAATGTTTTCACCTCCCCCACCTTCCCACCATTGGCCACCCAACCTGTGCATCTTTGTGATGCTCTCCCCTCTCACAGTCATTGGAAAGGGAGCCCACCTCTTGTTACTCAGCTGGTGATTCTTGACTAGTTAGTCAAATATCCCTTCCCCAAAATCTACAATATTCATCAAACTAAGAAACAAACGCTATCCAAACAAAAGTAGTAAAACCCAGAAGGGTCTGTTGCCCCTCATGAACCTTTGTCTTTTTTTCTCTCAAAGTGGAGTCCTGAAGACAACTTCTCCACATCTGTCTGTCAAGCCTTGACGAATCTTATATGTTTCAACAAGGTTGCCTCCTGTTCTTCTAAATTCCAATGAATACTGACCTATCCTACCCAACCTCTCCTCATAAGAAAATCCCTACATGCCTGGATCAACCTAATGAATCTTCTCTGGATTGCTTCCAATGGTAAGATATCTTTCCTGAAATAAGGGGACAAAAACTGCTCTCAATATTCTAGATGGAGTCTGACTAGTGCTTTATACTGTTTTGGAAAGCTTTCCCCAACTTTAAATTCTTTTCCCTTTGAAATAAAGGCCACCCTTCCATTTGTCTTTCTTATCACCCATTGAATGTGGATGCAACATGTTGTGACTTATGCACATGGACTCCTGGGAGTCTGAGGAACTACCAGTTGCCAGAAGCCCTTACGGGACAATATGGATGACCCTGCTTTCTCAATTTCCTTGTTTCTTGTCACTCACCAGCGTCACAGTTCCTCTGGGATCTATCTCCTCTTCCTTGCTGCAGTTTTGATGTCATTGTGTCCCAGAGACATTCAGCGAAAAGTCTTTCCTGTTCCTGTTCCTGTCATCTCAGATCACAAAGAGTGACGACATCTTCAGAAACAGCTCCATTGGCTTTAAAGTAGATGTCCTAAGAATGAATGAGCTTTATTGTCATGCGTACTCAAATGCATTCACAGTTGCTGCATTACAGCACCATCTTAGGTACAAAGGAACCTAGGTACAGATATTTAAGATCAAATTCTTAGGAAACAACAAAAAAAAGTGAAAGTAAAGAAATAAATAGTCCAGCGTTATAGGCCGTATGAATAAATGAGTAAAATAAGGAAGTAAAATGTTCAGCATTTCGGTCGATCTGATCCAGCCCATGACGGCACCGAGCCTGAAGGCAGACGTCTCCACCTGTACTGAACCCACCAGCATAGAGGGCTCACCACTTTAGCTGCCATCTCCTTGCCACTGGGCCCACCTTCGCTAAGATTGGAAAGCTGCCATGTAAACCTAATTGTCCCTGCTGCTCCGCAACCCTCCACAATCTTTGTTCTCCTCCAATCCTGATCTGTTGCACAACTGCTGGAGCCCTGAAACTCTGGAATCCCACACACACAACCTCTCCTCCACTAGGATAATCTTTACAGTATATCCCTTTGTTCTAGGTATTTATCACCAATTACTGATCTTTGGTGTGGGACCAAATATTAATTAATAACACTCTTACGAAGAACCTTAACATGAGTTCCTGCATTAATGGTGCTATACAAATGCAAGTTGTTGTTTGAACATCTTGGGGGTTGTGGCTGGTTACCAACAAGAATCCAATCATGGAATTTGTCAATTATGATAATATTGTAGAATAATGTCTTTCATTAAGATATAATTTGAGTCAGTTGCCCACAGATTCCTCCTTGATCTGAGGTCTGGCTGAGAAAAACTATTTGGCAAATGCACAAACTTGAAAAATTGCTCCTCAACACTTGACAGGCAGGGTCCATATTTATACTGTACCTCTCACAGTAGCGATCATGAGTGCCTCTTGTCACTGAATCGTAGTGTGTTCACTGTTGATGGTTTCAGTGTAGGCAGAGTCATACAGTCATGGAGATGTACAGCATGGAATCAGACCTTTTAGTCCAACTTGCCCATATCAACCAGATATCGTAAATTAATTTACTCCCATTTGTCAGCACTTGGCTCATATCCCTCTAAACACTTCCTAGTCATGTACCATCTAGATGCCTTTTAAGTGTGGTAATTGTACCAGCCTCCATCACTTCCTCTGACAGCTCATTCCATACACACACCACCCTCTGTGTGAAAACATTGCCCCTTAGGTCCCTTTTAAATCTTTCCATTCTCACCTTAAACCTATTTCCTCTAGTTCTGAACTCCATTAACTCAGGTAAAAGATCTCATCTATTTATCCTATCCATGCCTCTCATGATCTTGTAAACCTTTATAAGGTCACCCATCAGCCACCGACACTCCAGGAAAAACAGCCCCAGCCTATTCAGCTACTTAGATTCATAGAGATGTACAGCACGGAAACAGACCCTTCGCTCCAACCCGTCTATGCCGACCAGATATCCCAACCCAATCTAGTCCCACCTGCCAGCACTCGGCCCATATCCCTTCAAACCCTTCCTATTCATATACCCATCCAAATGCCTTTTAAATTACAATTGTACCAGCCTCCACCACTTCCTCTGGCACCTCATTCCATACATGACCACCCTCTGCGTGAAAACTTGCCCCTTAGGTCTCTATTATATCTTTCTCCTCTTGTCCTAAACTTATGCCCTCTAGCTCTGGACTTCTCCGACCCCAGGGAAGAGACTTTGTCTATTTATCCTATCCATGCTCCACATGATTATATAAATTTAAAAATCACACAACACCAGGTTATAGTCCAACAGGTTTAATTGGAAGCACACTAGCTTTCGGAGCGTTGTTCTCATTCCTTCATCAGGTGGTAGTGGAAGGCTCAATCCTGACACACAGAGTTTATAGCAAAAATTTACAGTGTGATGTAACTGAAATTATACATTGGAAAATTGATTGTCTGTTAAGCCTTTCATCTGTTAGAATACTATGATAGTTTCACTTCTTTCATGTGTAAATCACAAAACCTTTTTTTAAAAAGTTGCATTCTCAGGTTAGCTGTTAACAATGGTGGGAGCTAGACAATATGTTGAAGGTGGATTAGTGGTGCTGGAAGAGCACAACAGTTCAGGCAGCATCCAACGAGCAGCAAAATCGACGTTTCGGGCAAAAGCCCTTCATCAGGAATAAAGGCAGTGAGCCTGAAGCGTGGAGAGATAAGCTAGAGGAGGGTGGGGGTGGGGAGAGAGTAGCATAGAGTACAATGGGTGAGTGGGGGAGGAGATGAAGGTGATAGGTCAAGGAGGAGAGGGTGGAGTGGATAGGTGAAAAAGAAGGTAGGCAGGTCGGACAAGTCCGGACAAGTCAAGGAGACAGTGCTGAGCTGGAAGTTTGAAACTAGGATGAGGTGGGGGAAGGGGAAATGAGGAAGCTGTTGAAGTCCACATTGATGCCCTGGGGTTGAAGTGTTCCGAGGCGGAAGGTGAGGCGTTCTTCCTCCAGGCGTCTGGTGGTGAGGGAGCGGCGGTGAAGGAGGCCCAGGACCTCTATGTCCTCGGCAGAGTGGGAGGGGGAGTTGAAATGTTGGGCCACGGGGCGGTTTGGTTGATTGGTGCGGGTGTCTCGGAGATGTTCCCTAAAGCGCTCTGCCCAGTCTCCCCAATGTAGAGGAGACCACATCGGGAGCAACGGATACAATAAATGATATTAGTGGATGTGCAGGTAAAACTTTGATGGATGTGGAAGGCTCCTTTAGGGCCTTGGATAGAGATGAGGGAGGAGGTGTGGGCACAGGTTTTACAGTTCCTGCGGTGGCAGGGGAAAGTGCCAGGATTGCAGGATGGGTTGTTTGGGGGCGTGGACCTGACCAGGTAGTCACGGAGGGAACGGTCTTTGCGGAAGGCGGAAAGGGGTAGGGAGGGAAATATACCCCTGGTGGTGGGGTCTTTTTGGTGGTGGCGGAAATGTCGGCGGATGATTTGGTTTATGTGAAGGTTTGTAGGGTGGAAGGTAAGCACCAGGGGCGTTCTGTCCTTGTTACGGTTGGAGGAGTGGGGTCTGAGGGCGGAGGTATGGGATGTGGACGAGATGCGTTGGAGGGCATCTTTGACCACGTGGGAAGGGAAATTGCGGTCTCTAAAGAAGGAGGCCATCTGGTGTGTTCTGTGGTGGAACTGATCCTCCTGGGAGCAGATCCGGCGGAGGCGGAGGAATTGGGAATATGGGATGGCATTTTTGCAAGAGATAGGGTGGGAAGAGGTGTTATCCAGGTAGCTATGGGAGTCGGTGGGTTTGTAAAAAATGTCAGTGTCAAGTCGGTCGTCACTAATGGAGCTGGAGAGGTCCAGGAAGGGGAGCGAGGTGTCAGAGATGGTCCAGGTAAATTTAAGGTCAGGGTGCATTGTGTTGGTGAAGTTGATGAATTGCTCAACCTCCTCTTGGGAGCACGAGGTGGCGCCAATGCAGTCATCAATGTAGCGGAGGAAGAGGTGGGGAGTGGTGCCGGTGTAATTACGGAAGATCAACTGTTCTACGTAGCCAAAAAAGAGACAGGCATAGCTGGGGCCCATATGTGTGCCCATGGCTACGCCTTTGGTCTGGAGGAAGTGGGAGGATTCAAAGGAGAAATTGTTAAGGGTGAGGACCAGTTCGGTCAAACGAATGAGAGTGTCAGTGGAAGGGTACTGTTGGGGACGTCTGGAGAGGAAGAAACGGAGGGCTTGGAGGCCCTGGTCATGGCGGATGGAGGTGTAGAGGGATTGGATATCCATGGTGAAGATGAGGCGTTGGGGGCCGGGGAAACGGAAATCTTGGAGGAGGTGGAGGGCGTGGGTGGTGTCTCGAACGTACGTGGGGAGTTCCTGGACTAGGGGGGATAGGACAGTATCAAGGTAGGTAGAGATGAGTTCAGTGGGGCAGGAGCATGCTGAGACAATGGGTCGGCCAGGGTGGTCAGGCTTGTGGATCTTGGGAAGGAGGTAGAACCGGGCAGTGCGGGGTTCCCGGACTATGAGGTTGGAAGCTGTGGGTGGGAGATCTCCTGAGGTGATGAGGTTCTGTATGGTCTGGGAGATGATGGTTTGGTGATGGGGGGTGGGGTCATGGTCGAAGGAGCAGTAGGAAGAGGTGTCCTCGAGTTGGCGTTTGGCTTCAGCGGTGTAGAGGTCAGTGCGCCAGACTACCACTGCACCCCCTTTATCCGCTGGTTTAATGGTGAGGTTGGGATTGGAGCAGAGGGATTGGAGGGCTGCGCGTTGTGAGGGTGAGAGGTTGGAGTGGGGGAGGGAGGACGACAGGTTGAGGCGGTTAATGTCCCGGCGGCAGTTGGAAATGAAGAGGTTGAGGGCAGGTAATAGGCCAGCGCGGGGTGTCCAGGTGGATGCAGTGTGTTGGAGGTGGGCGAAGGGGTCCTCGGAAGGTGGGTGGGAGTCCTGATTGTGAAAGTAAGCTCGGAGGCGGAGGCGACGGAAGAATTGTTCGACATCACGGCGTGTATTAAATTCATTGATGCGTGGATGGAGGGGGATGAAGGTGAGTCCTTTGCTGAGGACTGATCGTTCGTCCTCAGTGAGTGGGAGGTCTGGAGGGATGGTGAAAACTCGGCAGGGCCGGGAGCTGGGATCTGGTGTGGGTGTGGAGCTGGGAGTGGGGGCGGAACCTGTAACTGGAGTGGGTGTGATGGTGGGGGGAATGGGGGTGGAGGCATGAGCAGGGTGTAGTGTTCCCCTCGGGGTTCTGGGGGGTGGGGATAGTGACAGTGGGATCTGTGGGGGGCGTGTCAGCAGAATGCAGGTGAGTGACGCTGGTGGGGGCGGAAGTGGTGGTGATCATGGCAGTAGGGGTGGTGGACGTCACTGAGCGTGTGGCATCAGCGATGATGTGAGGGCCGGAAGTGGCTGTGGGAGAGGCCATGATGGGGGCAGAAGTGACATCATCACTCTGCGTGGGGGTGGTAGCTGCGTCAGCCGCATGGCTAATGGTGTTTCCGAGGCCAGGGGAATCTTCTGGAATGTTTGAGGAGCGCTGGTTATGGAGGTGAGTGGATAAAAGTTTGTTGTACTTACAGTTTTTGATGTTTGAGATGGAATTGAAATACTGTTTGTTGAGAGTATGAATTCTCCTGAGGATGTAGTACAGAGTGGGT
Organism: Chiloscyllium punctatum; assembly: GCF_047496795.1. Taxonomy (NCBI): domain Eukaryota; kingdom Metazoa; phylum Chordata; class Chondrichthyes; order Orectolobiformes; family Hemiscylliidae; genus Chiloscyllium; species Chiloscyllium punctatum. The sequence continues at coordinate 16,678,571 of NC_092770.1, read as the reverse complement.
CCTTTGCAATTCTGAGAGAGTGTGGCCCTCAGCTGAGGCAGGGCTGACTGGAGAGAGGTTAGGTGCCGGCGCATTGCTGTGATTGTGGAGCGGAGGATCTTGAAGGAGAACTGTTGCTGGTGTTTTTGAATCTGTAGTCTGTACTGTTTGTCCTGTTCGGGTCCAAACTCTGCTGGTTTAAAGGTGGTCTGGAGTCCGTGTGGGATGAGTTGGTTACGGAGGCATGCACTGAGGAAGCAAATGTGGCTGTGGTACAGAGTTTGTCTCACAACATGGTTGAAGAGCTTCAGAGCAGAGGAAATGACCTGGGAGTTGCAGTGGGAGAGGGACTCCCTGAGATTCTTGTAGAGAGAGGAGGAAAACTTCTTCAAGGCAGGCATCCTTGCAAGAGGATTCACAGTAGGGTTAAAATCAACAAGGTAAAAACAATGACTGCAGATGCTGAAAACCAAATACTGGATTAGTGGTGCTGGAAGAGCACAGCAGTTCAGGCAGCATCCAACGAGCAGCAAAATCGACGTTTTGGGCAAAAGCCCTTCATCAGGAATAAAGGCAGTGAGCCTGAAGCGTGGAGAGATAAGCTAGAGGAGGGTGGGGGTGGGGAGAGAGTAGCATAGAGTACAATGGGTGAGTGGGGGAGGAGATGAAGGTGATAGGTCAAGGAGGAGAGGGTGGAGTGGATAGGTGGAAAAGAAGATAGGCAGGTCGGACAAGTCCGGACAAGTCAAGGAGACAGTGCTGAGCTGGAAGTTTGAAACTAGGATGAGGTGGGGGAAGGGGAAATGAGGAAGCTGTTGAAGTCCACATTGATGCCCTGGGGTTGAAGTGTTCCGAGGCGGAAGATGAGGCGTTCTTCCTCCAGGCGTCTGGTGGTGAGGGAGCGGCGGTGAAGGAGGCCCAGGACCTCCATGTCCTCGGCAGAGTGGGAGGGGGAGTTGAAATGTTGGGCCACGGGGCGGTTTGGTTGATTGGTGCGGGTGTCTTGGAGATGTTCCCTAAAGCGCTCTGCTAGGAGGCGCCCAGTCTCCCCAGTGTAGAGGAGACCACATCGGGAGCAACGGATACAATAAATGATATTAGTGGATGTGCAGGTAAAACTTTGATGGATGTGGAAGGCTCCTTTAGGGCCTTGGATAGAGGTGAGGGAAGAGGTGTGGGCGCAGGTTTTACAGTTCCTGCGGTGGCAGGGGAAAGTGCCAGAATGGGAGGGTGGGTCGTAGGGGCGTGTGGACCTGACCAGGTAGTCACGGAGGGAATGGTCTTTGCGGAAGGTGGAAAGGGGTGGGGAGGGAAATATACCCCTGGTGGTGGGGTCTTTTTGGAGGTGGCGGAAATGTCGGTGGATGGTTTGGTTTATGCGAAGGTTTGTAGGGTGGAAGGTGAGCACCAGGGGCGTTCTGTCCTTGTTACGGTTGGAGGGGTGGGGTCTGAGGGCGGAGGTGCGGGATGTGGACGAGATGCGTTGGAGGGCATCTTTAACCACGTGGGAAGGGAAATTGCGGTCTCTAAAGAAGGAGGCCATCTGGTGTGTTATATGGTGGAACTGGTGAAGGTGTTAGCCCCCTGTGTTCTCTGTCTATGACCTGATGTTTAGATTGATTCGAATCTAAAAAAGTGAGATAACGGAGTTTTACATGAATTCATGCAGTTTTTGAGCTCAGAGTTCTATATGAATGCATGCAGTTTTTGAGCAAAGTACAATGTAACCCTACAAGTACAAATTCACCCCACAAAATATATGTGTGCATGTGGATCTTTGTCTGTCTGTATGTGTGTGTTTGTCTGGGTTGGGGGTTGTAAGTGTGAGAAAGCATATGTGTGTGTGTAGTGAGTGCAGAGTGTCTTAAGTCTGTGAGAGTGTGTGTTTGTGTGTGTGTGTGTCTGTAAGGGTGTGTGTGGGTGTCTGTGTGCGCGTCTGTGTATATGTATGTCCGTGTGTATGTGAGAGTAAAAACTTTGTTATCTCACTTTTTAGACTAGAATCAATCTAAACATCATGGCATAGACAGAGAACACAGGGGGGCTAACACCTTCAACATATTGTCCAGCTATCACCATTAGTGTTGCTGAAAGAGCCCAGCAGTTCAGGCAGCATCCAAGTAGCTTCGAAATCGACGTTTCGGGCAAAAGCCCTTCATCAGGAATAAAGGCAGTGAGCCTGAAGCATGGAGAGATAAGCTGGAGGAGGGTGGGGGTGGGGAGAAAGTACCATCGAGTACAATGGGTGAGTGGGGAAGGGGATAGGTCAAGGAGGAGAGGGTGGAGTGGATAGGTGGAAAAGAAGATAGGCAGGTAGGACAAGTCCAGACCTGGGAGTTGCAGTGGGAGAGGGACTCCCTGAGATTCTTGTAGAGAGAGGAGGAAAACTTCTTCAAGGCAGGCATCCTTGCAAGAGGATTCGCAGTAGGGTTAAAATCAACTAGGTAAAAACAATGACTGCAGATGCTGAAAACCAAATACTGGATTAGTGGTGCTGGAAGAGCACAGCAGTTCAGGCAGCATCCAAGTAGCTTCGAAATCGACCTTTCCGGCAAAAGCCCTTCATCAGGAATAAAGGCAGTGAGCCTGAAGCGTGGAGAGATAAGCTAGAGGAGGGTGGGGGTGGGGAGAAAGTAGCATAGAGTACAATGGGTGAGTGGGGGAGGGGATGAAGGTGATTGACCAATGAGGAGAGGGTGGAGTGGATAGGTGGAAAAGAAGATAGGAAGGTCGGACAAGTCATGGGGACAGTTACTGAGCTGGAAGTTTAGACCGTCCCCTCCGTGACTACCTGGTCAGGTCCACGCCCCCAAACAGCCCACCCTCCAATCCTGGCACTTTCCCCTGCCACCGCAGGAACTGTAAAACCTGCACCCACACCTCCTCCCTCACCTCTATCCAAGGCCCAAAAGGAGCCTTCGACATCCATTAAAGTTTTACTTGCACATCCACTAATATCATTTATTGTATCCGTTGCTCCCGATGCGGTCTCCTCTACATTGGGGAGACTGGGCGCCTCCTAGCAGAGTGCTTTAGGGAACATCTCCGGGACACCCGCACCAATCAACCACACCGCCCCGTGGCCCAACATTTCAACTCCCCCTCCCACTCTGCCTAGGACATGGAGGTCCTGGGCCTCCTTCACTGCCGCTCCCTCACCACCAGACGCCTGGAGGAAGAACGCCTCATCTTCCGCCTCGGAACACTTCAACCCCAGGGCATCAGTGTGGACTTCAACAGTTTCCTCATTTCCCCTTCCCCCACCTCACCTTAGTTCTAAACTTCTAAACCCATTGTACTCTATGCTACTTTCTCCCCACCCCCACCCTCCTCTAGCTTATCTCTCCACGCTTCAGGCTCACTGCCTTTATTCCTGATGAAGGGCTTTTGCCCGAAACATTGATTTCGAAGCTCCTTGGATGCTGCCTGAACTGCTGTGCTCTTTCAGTACCACTAATCCAGAATCTGGTTTCCAGCATCTGTAGTCATTGTTTTTACCTTGTTGATTTTAACCCTACTGCGAATCCTCTTGCAAGGATGCCTGCCTTGAAGAAGTTTTCCTCCTCTCTCTACAAGAATCTCAGGGAGTCCCTCTCCCACTGCAACTCCCAGGTCTGGACTTATCCTACCTGCCTATCTTCTTTTCCACCTATCCACTCCACCCTCTCCTCCTTGACCTATCACCTTCATCACCTACCCCACTCTCCCATTGTACTCTATGCTACTTTCTCCCCACCCCCACCCTCCTCCAGCTTATCTCTCCATGCTTCAGGCTCACTGCCTTTATTCCTGATGAAGGGCTTTTGCCCGAAACGTCGATTTCGAAGCTACTTGGATGCTGCCTGAACTGCTGTGCTCTTTCAGCACCACTAATCCAGAATCTGGTTTCTCGCATCTGCAGTCATTGTTTTTACCTCGCTATCACCATTGTTAACAGCTAACCTGAGAATGCAACTTTTTAAAAAAAGGTTTTGTGATTTACACATGAAAGAAGTTAAACTATCATAGTATTCTAACAGATGAAAGGCTTACCAGACAATCAATTTTCCAACGTATAACTTCAGTTACATCACACTGTAAATTTTTGCTATAAATTCTGTGTGTCAGGATTGAGCCCTCCACTACCACCTGATGAAGGAATGAGAACAACGCTCCGAAAGCTAGTGTGCTTCCAATTAAACTTGTTGGACTATAACCTGGTGTTGTGTGATTTTTAACTTCGTACACCCCAGTCCAACACCGGCATCTCCAAATCATGATTATATAATCCTCTAAAACCCCTCTATAACCCCTCAGCCTCCGCGCTCCAGGGAAAACAGCCCCAGCCTATTCAGCCTCTCCCTATAGCTCAAATCCTCCAACTCTGGTAACGTTCTTGTAAATCTTTTCTGAACCTTTCAAGTTTCACAACATCCTTCCGATAGGAGGGAGATCAGAATTGCACACAATATTCCACAATAACCAACGTCCTGTACAGTCGCAACATGACTTCCCAATACTCAATGTCCTGACTACTTTGAATGGATTATGGATACACTGGGAGGGGAACTTGCAGGTTGTAGTGTTCCCATAGATCTGCTGTCCTTGTCCCTCTCTGTGGTGCAGCTCGTGGGTTTTGAAGGCGCTGTTAGCGGAAACTTGATGAGCGGCTGTAGTACATCTTGTAGATGGTGCACACCAACATGGCTATGTGTAACTGGGTGTAATAGGCCAATTGTAAAAATTATGTTATCACTCATGAGAAAGAGCTGCGCTAAGAACCATAAATAGAAGATAGTCATGAAACCATTTGATAGAGAATGCAGAAGAAACTCCTTTTGTTAATAAGTATGAGAATGTCGAACACACCAGTAGTTGAGGTGAATAGGTGAAAGACATTTAAAGGGAATAGACACAGGAAGGTACAAAAGGAATGATGCATCTGTTGTGTTCTGCCTCACTGAGATAGTGTGCTGTAAATCTAGCCCCACTATCCCTGAAGTTGTCACAAAGTCAACAGATCTATATTGTAAAAGTAGATTAAATTCCCTGGTTTATCTGTGTTTTAGACCCAAGGTGAAGCTTTATGACTCTGTGATTCTAATAGTATGGAGTAGGTTTCTGTATTTCGCAAAAAATTATATTTATTGCAAATAAATAGACTTTAGCTACAGATAAACAATTATAAACCAGCAACTTATTAGTTAAATTTCTAACCCTTTTGTAAAAATCCCTCCATACACACATACAGACAGACACAGACAAACACACAAAAAATGGATGTTCTGGGAGGAGGGAGAGACTATGAAGGTAGTTCAATGGTCCCTGAGCACAGGGTTCACTGGGATGATCCTTTTCACTTGCCAAGACTTGCTGCACCTTAATTGTCTTCTCCAGGAACTTTTGACATGCCTGCAGGAGGCACAGAGCAGCTGGTTCTCATTTATAAAGTCTCTGATCTATTGGTTAAATGGCATCTTTACAACAATTGATAAGGCTTAATGGACTGGCTTTCTGCATGCTTTAGATGCTTTCTACTGCATTGAAGAGACAGCACGTTCCTTTTGAGAGGACTCATTGTTTCTGACCCGAACATTCAAATCCACAAGCTGTTTCAGTTCCTTGGCAGACAATCGCATAGTCTTTAGCAGGCAGGAGGCCTTTGTCATTAGCAGCTGCTCACTATTCCACAGACCGAACAACTATTTGTTGCAGGCCAAATCACCCATCATTTACATCCCCAGGCTTCAACTTATCTGTAGTTGCCTCCCCACATTACTCGAACGAACAGCAGTGTAAACAGCACTTACAATGTGTATCAGGGCGCAGGTTTTCAAAAAGTACAGTGATCCTTTGCATAATCATTAGAGTGGTGCTGGAAGAGCACAGCAGGTCAGGCAGCATCCGTGGAGCAGGAGAATCGATGTTTCAGGCATAAGCCCTTCATCAGGAAACTTCTGAAGGTGAGGAACCTGACAAAGGGCTTATGCCCGAAACATCGATTCTCCTGATCCTCGGATGCTGCCTGGCCTGCTGTGTTTTTCCAGCACCACATTTTTCAGCATCTATATTTGGGGCAAGTGTTGGAGTCAATGCTTGTCTGGCCAAGCCATGGGGCTTATGCAGCAAAATGGAGTTGAGGTGAAGATCAGGTCAGGTTAAATGATAGCTTGACTTCAATGTAATGAGTGGTCTCTTAATGGTTCCATATTTCAGTATAATTCAGGAATGAGAACAATAGTGGAATATGATAAATCATGAGGTTATTAACTTAAATTTGTTCATAGGATGTAAGCGTCATTGGCAGGGCCAGCATTTATTGTCCATTCCTAGTTGCCCTTGAGAAGATAGTAATTAGTTGTTTTAGAGTAATAGAGATGTACAACATAGAAACAGACCCTTCGGTCCAACCCGTCCATGCCAACCAGATATCCCAACCCAATCTAGTCCCACCTGCCAGCGCCCGGCCCATATCCCTCCAAACCCTTCCTATTCATATACCCATCCAGATGCCTCTTAAGTACTGCAATTGTACCAGCCTCCACCACTTCCTCTGGCAGCTCATTTTATACACGTACCACCCTCTGTGTGAAACAGTTGCCCCTTAGGTCTCTTTTATCTCTTTCCCCTCTCACCCTAAACCTATGCCCTCTAGTTCTGGACTCCCCGACCCCAGGGAAAAGACTTTGTCTATTTATCCTATCCATGCCCCTCATAATTTTGTAAACCTCTATATAAGGTCATCCCTCAGCCTCTGATGCTCCAGGGAAAACAGCCCCAGCTTGTTCAGCCTCTCCCCATAGCTCAAATCCTTCAACCCTGGCAATATCCTTGTAAATCTTTTCTGAACCCTTTCAAGTTTCACAACATCTTTCCGATAGGAAGGAGACCAGAATTGCTCACAATATTCTAACAGTGGCCTAACCAATGTCCTGTACAGCTACAACATGACATCCCAACTCCTGTACTCAATACACTGGCCAATAACAGGAAGCATACCAAATGCCTTCTTCACTATCCTGTCTACCTGCGACTCCACTTTCAAGGAGCTATGAACCTGCACTCTAAGGTCTCTTTGTTCAAATTGTTGAACTCCTGCACTCTATTGGTATAGGTACACCCAGAAGGAGGCCATGGCATAGAGGTATTATTGCTGGACTATTCATCCAAAGACCCAGATAATGTTTTGGAGATCCATGTTTGAATGCCACCATTTGAATTTGATTTTGAAAAAAATCTGGAATTAAGAGTCTAATGATGATGAAGCTATGAATTTATTGTTGGAAAAACCCATCTGGTTCACCATGTCCTTTAGGGAAGGAGACTGCCATCCTTACCTGGTCTGGCCTACGTGTGACTCCAGAACCACAGCAAGGTGGTTGACTCTTAACTTGCCTCTGGGGCAATTCAGAATGGGCAATAAATGCTGCCTATCCAGTGATGCCCACGTTCTGTGATTGAAGAAAGAAAAACAAAACCTTCAGGGAGGGAACTTCAGGATTTTGACCCAGTGACAGTGAAGTAACGTGACGTATTGCCAAGTAAATGCTTGAAAGGGAACCTGTAGCTGTTGACGTTCCAATGTATTTGCTGTCCTTGGTAAAAAGATACAAATATTTTGGAGACAAAGAGTTAACTGTTTGTGAACACACCTGGCTTTCCTCAGAATGTACACCCTAGGGGCATGTTTGTGCAGAAAATTTGGATCGTTGTCTCATAAAAATAATCTATAAGAATGGTAACAGAAGTTGGTACCATCAAGAGAAACACAGAACAAGTCTGAACTATTAACTTTGGAAAAGAGAAGGCTAAGAATGACTTGGTTCAGATCTTTAAATTGAAGAATGGGTTGTACAGTTAGTTTGGATGCAGACAGACCGTTTCTAAGTGTGGGAAAATCTAACACCAGAAGAGTAGATAAAAGTTAGTCACCGGTCCATCCAGTCGTAAAACAAAGAGCAATTTCTTACAAAGAGAGTGATTGAAATGTGGAGCTTCTTACTACAGGAAGTCATTGAGACAAACAGCTTTGGTGCTTATGAAAGGAAAGTCAATGAGAAAAAGAGGTAGAAAGATTTGCTGAGAGGTGTGATGAAGTAGATGACATTGGAAGAGACTCATTTCTTACTAATGATTGGATTGAATGCCCTGTATTATTCGATGCAGTTCTAACAAAACTTAGAACAAATTCTTGGAATATTCCTTTTTTCATTCAAGCAGTCAGAGCCACTCAGTGTGGGAGTTGCATCTTTTCCTGAGTTTAAGTTTTCGTGCTTAAAGGATATCCCAGCAATACCTTTGGAGAACATCACCTGAGAGTGCGGGATTGAAGAGCTCAGGATTCTGCTTCCACCTGCTGAGGTTCACTTTGAAGTTCATGAAAATGAAAGAGACAGTGTGCAGGGTCTTTGGTTATCAGGAAGGTCATTAAGTCTGATTACTGCTGTCAGCGGCCACCCCGAACCATCAAAGGTTTTGTTAGTGGCTAGAATTCAAAGTGCTGTTCCGCCCTCTCTGTGCTGGAATACTCCTCGTTATTTAGATCAGACAAATATTTACTCCATCAGTTACTGGGAGATTCCTGGGTACCCGAAGCAGTTATTTAATAATCAAAGGATCATTTTCCTCACCACCAAAATCAACATTCTAAGATGATGATAAAGGCAAAACTGGCAAATGGAGAGAAAGAACTCATCAGCAGAATTGGTGACTTGAGATAGGGACAAAACAAATTGTTAGAAATGCTCAGAGGTTGGGTAGCATCTGAGAAGAAAAATAGAATTAAGTTTCGGGTTGATTACCCGAAGGAAAGAATTAGAGATGTTGTTAACCAGTGGATGGGGGAGATGCAGGAAGATTGAGGGAAACGGTCCTGATAGGGTAGAAGATAGGGAGTATTGGAGTATTTTCCAAACCCACAGTTGCTGTCATCTAGAAGGATAAGGGCAGCAGATACAGGGAGATTCACCATCTGAAAGCTCTCCTCCAAGCCATTCACCATCCTGACTTGGAAATATATAGGAAATGAAAAGTGTGACGCTGGAAAAGCACAGCAGATCAGGCAGCATCCGTGGAGCAGGAGAGTTGATATTTCGGGCATAAGCCCTTCATCAAGAATGTGGGGGGGGGGGGGGCGGGGAGAGGGCAGCTGAGAGATAATTAGGAGGGTGGGGGGGTTGGGGCAAGGTAGCTGGGAAGGTGATAGGTAGATGCAGATAGGAGGTGATAGTGATAGGTTGGGAGGGTGGATGGAGTGGATAGGTGGGAAGGAAGATGGACAGGTAGGACAGTTCAAGAGGATGGTGCTGAGATGGAGGGTTGGATCTGGGAGGATAAGGAGGGAGAGGAGATGAGGAAACTGGTGAAGTCAACATTGATCCCATGTGGACAGATAATGTGACATTCTTACTGCAGTCGCCCGGTGGCTATGATTTGGTGGTGGTTCAGGCCCAGGACTTGCGGAGTGTGGGGGGGGAGGGGGGGGGTGGGGGAGCGGGGGGAGTTGGAATAGTTGGCCACAGCACAGTGGGGTTGTTGGGTGCATGTGTCCCAGTGATGTTCCCTGAAACATTCCGCGAGTTGGCAGACGTGGCTGTGGTAGCGGGTCTGTTTCAGGATGTGGTTAAAGAGCTTCAGGGCAGATGAGATGACCTGGTGGGGGGGGGGGGGGGTGCAGTACAAGAGAGAGAGAGAGAGAGACTCACTGAGGTCCTTGTAGAGGGAGAAGGAGAACTTCTTCAAGGTGGGAAATATATTGCTGTCCCTACAGTGTCACTGGGCCAAAATCCTGAAACTCCCTCCCCAACAGAATTGTACCTGCAATGGTTCCATAAAGCAGCTCACTACTACCTTCTCCAGGTCAGTTAGTGATGAGCAATAAATGCTGGGCCAGTCAGTGATGCCCACACCCTGTGAATGAATAGTCAAAACTATTAAAGAAAGGTAAAAACAATGAGTGCAGACACTGGAAACCAGATTCTGGATTAGTGGTGCTGGAAGAGCACAGCAGCTCAGGTAGCATCCAAGTAGCTTCGAAATCAACGAGCTTCGAAATTGGGCTTTTGCCCGAAACGTCGATTTCGAAGCTCCTTGGATGCTGCCTGAACTGCTGTGCTCTTCCAGCACCACTATTAAAGAAAGGTGTTTGCCCTGGAAGTGATTAGATTAGATTCCCTCCAATGTAGAAACAGGCCCTTCGGCCCAATAAGTCCAAACCAACCCTCCAAAGAGTAACCCACCCAGACCCATCACTACAGGCAATATAACATGGCCAATTCACCTGGCCTGCGGGAGGAAACCCACACAGTCATGGGGAAAATGTGCAAACTACACACAGACAGTTGCCCAAGGCTGGAATTGAACCTGGGACCTTGGTGCTGGGAGGCAGCAGTGCTAACCACTGAGCCACTGTGCCACCCCAAATTAATGACTGATGACTTTCCATATGAAGTATAGTGGATATTTGTGATGGAAATTATTGAGCTTTTCTTTTTTATGATGCCCAGGCTTTGCCACCATGCAGGCTGAGGGAACAGCCTTGTCACTGAGTGCTCTTGGTTGTCTTTCTGTGTCCATTTTGTTAGTCAGCCAAAGTTGGTGGCTGCCTTTCCTGAGCATATACAGTGCTCTTCATCAAGAGGTAAGTTGCCTGCCACTGTCCATTCAAAGCAGAAGAGTTTGCAGACTGTTTCCAGCGATAGGAAAAAGTGAGGAGAAACTGACAGTTTCCAGCGATATGTTGATGAGGCTGATTAAAGATGGTGACATCGCTCATACATGGAACATTGAAGTGGGTATAACATCGTGACTGGCATACATGTTCTCTGTTGAAGGTTCATCCTGCCACTGACAAGGGAGCAATTAATCTTACAGCCTGCACTATGATCGTTCCATGTGTGCAGAACTCTGGACACATCACGTTTTCTGCAGTGATTGTCAGGTCAGGTTGGTGACAGTCGCTGTAGTTTGGATGGTGCAATGAGACCTTGTGCCAATGTTTGCTGAGGGGCAAGTTGCTGGTAACACAAGGCCCATGGTGCTTGCTTAAAGTTCCAGTAGCTGCTGGCCAGTTCTTCAGCACCATGAGAACTCTGGGATCATTTGCCAAGAAACTCCGTTAGGTCCAAATGCTCAGGAACAAAAATACTTCTTCATATGGCAGAATATCATCCTGAGTGTCGAAATAGGTATCTTCATCCTCAGGTTGGAGCGTATGTTTTAATGATGGTGATAAAATCTTCATCTGATGGTAACCGAAGACTAAAGCCAGAGGCCAACAATGTAAGGTAGTCACCAAAAAATCCAATGGGGAATCCTGAAGGAACCTCTTTACCCAGCGAGTGGTGAAAATGCAGAATGAATAAATGGAGTGTAAACTAGGGGACTACTGCAGGCACTGGTGAGATAAGTTGTTGAGGGGAAGCTGGATAAGCAAATGGGTGGACAGGGTTATAGTAATGGAATGAGATGAAGTAATTTGAGCCAGGCGTCTGAAGGAATATAAATGTTGTGAATCCAGCTTAATCTTATGTGCTACTAATTTTCCGTCAAAGAAAAAAACCTGAAGTATGATGGACTAGTGAAGGGGGAAGGGCAGAGCCATGGGACTAAAGAGGGTGTTCCTTCAGAGAAAAGTCATGGGGTGATAGTAAATGGAGAAGAGTCAGAGTTAGAGAGGTGGGGTAGGGGGAATCTCCCTTAAGAGATATCCATTACAGAAATGTTAGATCTATAAGCAATCTGGATGCAACTATGGTCAGGAGATTGCAGAAGTCTATGAATGGAGGATTAATGATTTTGAGCCTCTCCTAGCACTTCAAGTAACTTCTCCATTTCCTGTCCAAGTGTCCTCCTTATCCATCTTGATCTATCTGCAGATCTGTTACAGTTAGCCTCACCATTCTCCTCCAATTCCTCCACTCTACCATCTCGCTGTATGGGACTCCGATCATCTGGTTCCAGCCCGACCTTTTCAGTCACGGTCAGGGAATCACCTGCAATGGTTCCTCTTCTCACTCTCACACTGTTATCTCTGGTGACCCTGAGGATTTGACTGGGCTGCCTTCTTATTCTCACTTACCTCCTGTTCCATGTAGACATCATCCAAAAACACCTGGATGTGGATTCAGCTGAGGTGTACAATTTTTGTTTCTTTGCCCAAGACAGGACATCATTATTTTTGAAGTGGCTAAGAAAAAATTAATCAACTGATTCCTGGGAGGAAGGAACTTATTTATCAAGAAAAGCATGTCAGTTTGATCTTTATACATTGGAGTTTATCAGATAAAAAAGTGATCTGATCGAAACACAGAGGATTGGAGAGGGGATTGACAGAGTGGATGATGAGAGGGTGTTTCCCCTTGTGGGGGAATCTAGATTCATGGGACCTCTAAATGAGCAGGGACAGCTCACTGTGTTATATGAACTGCTGGTCATGATGAATTTCTCTGTCACTATCCTGGTCTAACTAGAAGAATCTCTTATGGTTAACAAGACCTGGTTTATTGCATGTAACAAGGGGCTACAGGCTATGTTGATGTAATAAACATTGAGGGGGACCAGGCATTCAGTGTCACTCCTTTGAGATCCAATGCGGTCCTGTCCACAAGTCCACATGACATCGTCCAAGTGCACTGTGTAAACAATATTGTGACTCTGCCTGCCAGCTGGTCTGCTGTGGATCTCTGAACTCCACACTGAAAGCAATTGGTTTTCTGTAAAGTATGCATCATAATATTTAGAGTGTCTCACTGTTTAAAATAAACAAACCGTGGAGTTAATCAATCATTGATGATTGATTATTAATGCCAACTAACATTGGCATGACATTACCCTGCAGGGTTCTGGTCACTGAAAGATGGTATGTCCACCTTTGTGAGACTCCATGTCAATCTGAGGCCTACAGATTTTTGCTACAGTCCTCCCCAACTCATGCATCCTCTCACCCACTGACTGATTCAGGGCAGTTTCAGTTTCGTTGGTAAGTTGCCACAGACACCAGTGCCTCATCAACTTTCTTGATGATAGGAAGATGAAGACTATAAAGCAGCATGATACCATCATTGATCTGGTCAAATAACAGAACAGATTTAAAGGGCCGAATGGCTTACTCCTGCCAAAGCTATAAAAGAGTCCATGGCACTATTTCGAAGAATAGAGGCAGAATTAGCCTCTGTGTCCAATTCAATATTTATCCTTCCATCAATATCATAGTGAAAGATCATCTAGCAATTATCACACACTGCTGTTTGTGAGATCTTGCTGTGTGTACACAGTTGTAAAAGAACTGCTATATACATGCAAAGGTGTTATTTTTTCCTATCTGTCCCCCGCACTAGGATACGGTGTTGCAAAGTTAACCTCCATCCTGCCTCTCACTACTGTGATAGGTCTTTAGGGCTTGCTGGATGTAATCTGTTTTGCTGTTGCTGAGCACAAGGTAATACTGGGCCAATTGAAGCAGCCAGTGAACTGATGCATGCGAGCTGTTGAGATGCAGATGACTGGGGTCCTGTCCAGGTGCTACTGTCTTAACTTCCCTGTTTTCGGATGGGGAGGGAGGTGGAGTGGGGTTAGAAATGGGGTGGGCGGTAACGATTTAAGATACCTCACAACCGTCTGATGTCACTGAAGCAAATAAGGCATTGCCGATGTACTGACTGAGGGTCAGACAATCCTGGATAGGCTGTGAAAGCTGAATCTAGAGTGAGGAGCCACGCAAGACAACCAGGACGATATTACTGAGTGAAGATTCCATGTGGATCGAGAGAAGCCGGATTCTCAGAGCCTGAAAACGACAGTCTCTCTGGATATCTCCCTCATGTCTCTGATCACTGTTAAACACCGGGGCTCTGAGGAGATTATGGAATCATTACAGGAAATCACAATTTGAATGCTCAGTCTAGGATAACACTCCAGTCCAGGGAATGCTGCATTGTCAGAGGTGCTGTCTCTCAGATGAGGTGTTAAGCTGAGGTCTAATTTGGTCTCTAGGGTCAATAATAATGATCCCATTTAGAAGGAGTGGAGGTGGTCTTGGGCTCAATATTCAAATTATACTAACACATTGATTGCCTGCAGACTTTGAAACCTTGCTAACCACCAAGGTTGTGTACTTTAAGGGGTGATAGCATGTTTTACTGAGAAATAGACTCACCGGGTGGGAAATGCACCCAATGTGTTGAAACCTTCTTTAAATGTAAGGTCCTGACTTGTTAACTCCTGAACTTGCCAGAATATCGTTTACAGTCTATTCAGCACCACACACATCTCTGTCAGGTCACCATTCATTGGCTCACTTTAATGATGAAATGTAGCAGATTTTATCAACTTTGTAGGAACTAGTCATCGCGTCACAGAGTCATGCAGCATGGAAACAGACCCTTCGGTCCAACCAGTCCATGCTGACCGCGTTCCCAAACTAAACTAATCTCACCTGCCTGCATTTGGCCCATATCTCTCTAAATCTTTCCTATTTGTGTAATTATCCAAATGTCTTTCAAACATTATGACTGTGCCTGCTTCCTCTGGCAGCTCATTCCACACATTAACCACTGTCTGTGTAAAACAAGTTGCCCCTCACATTGTTTTTAACTCTTTCTCCTCTCATCTTAAAAATATGCCCCATAGTTTTGGGGAAAAGACCTTTTCTGTTCACCTTGTCTATGCCCCTCATTATTTTATCAACCTCTATAAGGACACCCCTCAATCTCTTATATTCCAGTGAGAAAAGATTAGATTCCCTACAAAGTATGGAAACAGGCCCTTCAGGCCAACAAGTCTATACTGACCTTCTGAAGAGTATCCCACCAAGACCCAGTCCCCTATATTTATCCCTGACAAAATGCACCTAACACTATGGGCAATTTAGCTTGGCCATTTTACCTGATCTGCACATCTTTGGATTGTGGGAGAAAACCCACACAGACACAGGGAGACTATGAAAACTCTACACAGACAGTTGGCCAAGGTGGGAATTGAACCAGGGCCCCTCGTGCTGTGAGACAACAGTGCTAACCACTGAGCCACCCCGGTCTATTCAGCCTCTCCTTATAACTCAAACCCTCCAGTCCCATTCTGTAAATTGAATTATTGACAATTGCAGATTTCTGTGATAGACAATCAAATTGGGAAATCACTTTGGTTTCACAATAATTCAAATGAACTTATATAAGCAGTAAAAATAGAACTGCACCATTTAGGATATTAATGTTTGGTTATTATCGATCAGCGCTGTCAGTCCAAGCTTTGTGGCAAGTCTGATAAAACGGTGGCAATCAGAGGATCATGGCCTTTTGTTATAGATCTTCACAGGTTGAATGTTCTTGCTTGACTGCTCCTGTCCAAATGAGATGGATCACGCCATTACATCACTACTGGCTTGGGTTACTAAGGTGACAAGTTGTTATAAATAATCCAGAGCCTAACAGCTTGCATTGCAAACCCATCTTTGTCCTTCCCTTTCCACATTATGGAATCTAGGTATGGTGTTAATTGTAAGTCTGATTTGTAAACTGTAATTAACTAAATGATCACCTGTTAGAAAATATGAGATGACTTGATAACTTGGTGCAGTCAGCCATCAAAGCAGTGAATTGCAGAAATACTCAGTGACAGTGACAGTGGAATGACAGCAGTGTCAAGGACATTGTCCAATTTTAAGCCCAATAATAGATCAGCTTGAGTTCACACATTTGCCTTGTTTCCCACTGACTTGAATTCCTCAATATCCTGTATTCCATGTAATTGTATGTGCTCCTGTTTTGTCATAAGTATTTTCTCCAGATCTTTTAGATTAGATTACTTACAGTGTGGAAACAGGCCCTTCGGCCCAACAAGTCCACACCGTCCCGCCGAAGCGTAACCCACCCATACCCCTACATCTACATCTACCCCTTACCTAACACTACGGGCAATTTAGCATGGCCAATTCACCTGGCCTGCACATCTTTGGACTGTGGGAGGAAACCGGAGCACCCGGAGGAAACCCACGCAGACACGGGGAGAACGTGCAAACTCCACACAAGATCATGAATGATACAGGCAAGGTTTCAATTCTTGGCCATTCCCAGTTAGAATGATCAACAGATGTTAAGGACCAGTTGGAGAGAGGGGAATTTATAACAGTGGCTTTTTCATTTCAACTGCATAATTCACTAAAACATGATTTCAAAACACAATGACAAGGCACAGCTAGTCTGGTCCCATCACAATGGAACAACAGGAATGTCAAAGCTATTGTCCAATTTTGAACCCAAAAATAGATCAGGATACTGCCTCACACCCAGTGGATTAGTGACACTGGCAATCTTGTTTAAATTAGGGTGGTACCTAGCCTTCCCAGTATCAGGGTCAAAGATGTCACTGAATAGCTGCAAGAGTGCCTGAATGGTGGAGGTGAACAGCCAGCAGTTGTGGTCCACATTGTTACCAGCAAGATATGGTCTGTGGTTCTGCAGTCAGGATTTAGAGAGCTCAAACTAGGCAAGTATTCACTGACATAGTAAGATAAAACACATGAATGTGCAATTGGAAAAATGGTGCTAGAGGGAAAGCTTTATATTCCTGGGACACTGGGACCAGTGCAGGGAAATGGGACCTGTACAGGCCCAGATGGGTTTCTCTAAACAGAGTCAGGACTGAAATAAAAACAGAGGGAGGGAAATACTCTGACTCATTTGAGATTTTTTGAAAAGGTGACTGAATATATTGATGAAGGTAGTGCAGTTGACGTGATTTACATGGACTTCAGTAAGACATTTACAGGTCCCAAATAGGATGCTGTTCCAAACGGCAAAATGCTACCAGATCCAAGGCAATTTGGCAAACTGGATTCAAAATTAGCTGACAAATAGGATGCACAGGGTGATGCTGGAGGGTGTTTTTGTTACTGGAAGCCTGTGACCAGTGGTGTACCACAGGGATCAGTGCTGTGATCCTTGATATTTGTAATCTGCATTTTTGACTTGGGATGTGAACGTAGATGACTTAATCAATAAATTTGCAGATGACACTAAAATTGGGGAGTTATTGTTAGCAAGGAGAATGATCTCAGTCTATAGTCTTATGTTGATCAGGTGCTAAATTGGACAGAATAATAGCAGATGAAGTTTAATCCTGATAAGTGGGAGATGATGCATTTCAGGAGGTCTACAAGTCTATCGATCCTTGAAGGTGTCAGTACAGATAGACAGGGTGATGAAGAAGGCACATGGAATACTTGCCTTCATTAGCCAGGACATAGATTGTATGAGCATCTGTGGCCTAGCCAACGGATATTGGTTAGGCCACAGATGGAATACTGTGCGCAGTTCTAGTCCCTACACTATCAGAAAGACGTGATTGTACTGGAGAGGGTGTAGAAGAGATTCACCAGGATGTTGTCTGGGATGAAAAGGCTTAGCCATGAGGAGAGACTGGATAGGCTGGATTTGTTTTCCTTGGAGCAAACCAAGTTGAGGGGGATCTGATTGAGATAGACAAAATTATGAGAGGCGTAGAGAGAGAGGAGATAGTGAGAATCTTTTCCCCATTGCAGATGAGTCTAAGTCAGAGAGCAAGTGTTTAAGTGAGAGGTAAATGGTCTAGGGAGATCAATGAAAGAATTTTTCATCCAGAGAATGGTAGAAATATGGAACATACTGCCTGAGATGGTGATGGAGGCAGGTACTCTCATAACAATTATAAGCATCTTAAAATGTTGGGCATAGCAGGCTATGGAAAGTGCAGGTAAATGGGATTAGTGCAATTTGGTGTTTGTTGGTCGGCATAGCCATGGTGGGCTGAAGGGCCTTTATCTATGCTGTGTAACTCTATGAGAAAATACTGGCGAAAATCTGAAAATCTGGCAGCATCTGTAGAAAGAGGAACAAAGTTAGCATTTCAAGTCTGATATGACTTTTCTACAACAGAAGAATACCTGGAATATAAAGCTAGTGATGGTAATGGTGACCATGAAAGTATTATTGATTGTTGTAAAAGATAACCTGGAAAAAATGATGCTCCTGAGGCTAGTAATCTCAAGGTTAATGCTCTGGATTGATGGATTCAAATCCCATGATAGTAGCCTATGGAATTCTCCTAATCTGAGCGAAGTACCATTCTTGTATTTTCATGAGGTCTAGCCCCTGGGACTCAATCTTTGCTGTCAATAAATTGGCCAATTTGTTTAACATGCCTGGAAATCTTCACAGGTCATGAGCTGATTTTCATGGGACACTCCACAGTCTGCTACTCAGAAATTCAGCACATCTGCTGGAAGTGACCCACAATTAAACAAATACAGCATTATTTTGACATAGCTGGGCAATGTTTGTGTTTGCAAGGATTTTTTTTTGTTTCACAGCGCTGACTCATGACTCTCATTTCCTGCTGCTTGACCTGCTCTTTTTGTGTTGGTTTGTCATGTTTCTTTTTAGAATATTTACGGCTTGCAAGATGAACAGGTTAAGCTGTTCTTCTGTGTTGGCTTTGCCCTTTTCCTCTCAGGATTTGATTGTGATTCTTCCTGGTTTCTGCTTCCAGCACAATCTGAATCGTTCTCTCTGAAGTCACATTTTGCTTGAATGAAATTAAATTTGACAAAGACTTACAGAGTCATAGAGATGTGCAGCATGGAAACAGACCCCTCCAACCAACTCTTCCATGCCAACCAGATATCCTAACCTAATCTAGTCCCATTTGCCTGCAGATCCCTCTAAACCCTTCTTATTCATGTACCCATTCATATGCCTTTCAAATGTTGTAATTGTACCAGTCTCCACCCCTTCCTCTGGCAGCTTGTTCCATACATGCACCACCCTCTACATGAAAATGTGGCCCCTTAGTTCCTTTTTAAATCTTACCCCTCTCAGTTAAACATATGCCCTGTAGCTTTGGACTCCCCTACCCCAGGGAAAAGAGCTTGCCTATTTACTCTATCCATGTCCCTCATGATTTTATAAATTTCTATCAGGTCACCTCTCGACCTCTGATGCTCCTGGGAGAATAGCTCCAGCCTATTTAGCCTCTCTCTATAGCTCAAACTTCCCAGTCCTGGCAACATCCTTGAAAGTCTTTTCTGCACCCTTTCACATTTAACAATATCATCACTGTTCTGGAAATGACTCTCTGAGTTTGTTTTTGTCTAAAGTCTTCACAAAAGTAATTAACACCTATGTGCCAGTGGTTTGAAATCCAATCTCTCAAAATGATATTAATATCACAGCTGTCATCATAGAGACTATGTCTGTTTGAACTTTTACATTGTTCCTTTTTTTATTTGTTCATGGGAAATGGACATTGCTAGCTAAACCAGCTTTTATGCATGTCTCTTGTTGTTCAGAGGCACAGAGTAGAGTCAACCACAGACACACAAATAGAAATTGCTGGAAAAGCTCAGCAGGTCCGGCAGCATCATGAAGAGAGTTAATGTTTTGGGTACAGTGCCACTTTCTCAGAGCCAGTTTCTGAGGAAGGGTCACTGGACCCGAAACTTTAACTATGATTTCTCTTCACAGATGGACCCAGACCTGCTGAGCTTTTCCAGCAACTTCTATTTTTGTTTCTGATTTACAGCATCCACAGTTCTCTCAGTTTTTGTTCAGTAGAGTCAACGACGTTGTTATAGGCTTGGAGTGGTATGGAAGCTAAATCAGGTAAAAATGACCAGCTTCCTATATTAAAGGAATTAGTGAACACGATAGGTTTTTAGAACAACAACAGGAATAATAGCGTCACCATTAGACTAGCTTTTTTTTTCTTTTATTAATCCAGATTTCCACTGAATTAAAATTTCCGGATCTACCATAGTGGGATTTGATCCCATGTCCCTGAATTTCCTCCCCAATAACATTACCACTATGCTACTGCCACATCAGCTTAATGCTGCTTTATGATGTTTCTTAGCATAAATTACATCTATGTCTTTTGTTTTCCCTACTCTTTCTGTGTCTCATGGTGAGCACTCTCTATGGCAGCAACATTCATTGTGAGCTGTAAACATACCAGCCAACCAAAATCTGTATTGGGTGCAGTTTTCAGGACATCGGGAGATCATATGGCGTCAAGGGACATTGCTCACTCATATGTAGGAAATCTGCTTCTGAAGACCAAGCCAGACTCCAGTGCAAAACACGGATGCCCAATAAGATGGCATAACATCATAACGCTGGCACCAGGGAGATTGTACAAAAGGTACACAGAGGTACTTGAACATACAAATGGCCGGCACATGAATCTGTACAAACCAAAGATGAATCAGGATCTTCAACATCTGTGAATGCAGCTGGGGAGTGCCAAAACATATCAACCCTAGCAGCAGAGGGAGCCTCTCCATCCACATGATGCTCCATCTACTTCAGATGAAATAGCAACAGACATATTCCTAGCACACAGGGAAAATTACACTCTTGAGATGGATCACTTCTTTCAGTTTCCTATTGTTTGATTACTTAGCAACACAACAAGCACAGCCATTGCTGATACAAGGAGTGCTATTTTCAGTTTATTCAGTATGGATGATGTTTGACAGTGGACTGCAGTTCACTGGCAACTCATTTCAAGATAATGTGTACTATGTGGAAGCGACTCAAACCACATGATCACCCTACTATCCACACTTAAACGGTTTGGCAGAATGTATGGAACTATCAAAACCAATGATTGTTATATTACCGGCCTCCCAATAGCGAGTGTGAGGTCGAGGTACAAATATGTAGAGAGATCATAGAAAGATGTAGGAGCAACAGGGTGGTGGTGATAGGAGATTTTAATTTTCTCAACATTGACTGGGATTCACTTAGTGTTAGATGGAGCAGAATTTGGAAGGAGCATCCATGAGGGTTATCTAGAGCAGTACGTAAATAGTCCAACTCGTGAAGGGGCCATACTGGATCTGGTATCAGGAAATGAGCCCAGCCAGGTGGTTGATGTTTCAGTGGGGGATTACTTTGGGAATAGTGATCACAATTCCATAAGTTTTAGGATACTCATGAACAAAGATAAGTGTGGTCCTAAAGGAAGGGCGCAAAATTGGGGGAAGGCCAACTGTACCAAAATTCGGCTGGAGCTGGGGAATGTGGATCGGGAGCAGCTGTTTGAAAGGAAATCCACATTTGATATGGGGGAGACTTTTAAAGAGAGGTTGATTAGAGTTCAGGAGAGATATGTTCCTGTGAAAATGAGGGATAGAAATGGCAACATTAGGGAACCATGGATGACAGGTGAAATTGTGAGATGAGCTAAGTGGAAAAAGGATGCGTACATCAGGTCTAAGTGACTGAAGTTAGATGAAGCTTTGGAAGAATATTGGGAATTTAGGACCAATCTGAAATGAGGAATTAAGAGGGCTAAAAGAGATCATGAGATATCCTTAGTGAGAAGGGCTAAGAAAAACCCCAAAGCTATTTATTCATATTTAAGGAGCAAGAGGGTAACAAGGGAAAGGGTTGACCCAATCAAGGACAAAGGAAGAAAGCTATGCGTGCAGTCAGAGAAAATGGGTGAGATTCTTAATGAGTACTTTGCATCAGTATTCACCAAGGAGAGGGACATGGTGCATGTTAAGATGTTTGTTCCTTGGAATAATGTAAATGTGTTGTATACTTTGTAATACACCTTTAAATTCTAGTCTGTCCCATAAAATGGATTTCCCTTTAGCCTTGGGGCAACCTTAGCATCTGTCGCTTTTCCCACCCCCACCCCACCGTGCAATCTCTTTCTTACAGCATACAGCTCATCCCTTTTCCAGCCTCCTTTAGTTCCAAAGAAAATTCATTCTGGAATCAAAATATTAACTCTCATTCCCTCCACACAGGTCTTCCCAGACCTGCTGAGTTTCTCCAGCATTTATTTGACACCTCCAGCATCTGTAATATGTTGCTTTTGTTTTGTTGCATTTTTATTGAATGTGTACTGTTTACAAATAAATCAAGAATTTTGTGTTTATTAAATAAGCCTAGGTCTTTTTCTTTAAAACCTGAGAAGGATAAAACACTTAATTGGCCATTTTGGTAACTAGGAAATATAGTTTTATTTCAGGATATGTCCCTTGGAGGAATGGGACAAACAGAGCGGGCTCATAGAAGGGCAAAACTGGGTAAATAAAGTATTCCTGGGTACTCAGTAAACCTGAGTGAGTTGTCGCAGTACATGTTATAGATGGTACACACTGCTGCCACTATGAATTAGTGGTGAAAGGATTGAATGTTGAAGTTGTTGGACCAAGTACCAATCAAACAGGCCAGGATGGTGCTGAGTTTATTGAGTGTTGTTGGAGCTGTACCCATCTGGACAAGTGGGCATTATTCTTTCACACTTCTGACTTGTGCCTTGTTGATAGTGGCTAGGCTTTGGGGAGTTACTTGTCACTGAACTCCAAGCCTCTGACCCAAAACTCTGGTGAAGAAGTAGGAAGGGGTGGAGAGGCAGTAAGGAGCAGGGATTCAGTGAGTGAGCTCTGAAGTGTAAGTTAAAGGTGGCTGGAAGTCCTTCTACCAATGGTGAAAGAGGTCACAAAGGAGCCATTGGACTGAAGAAAGCAGAGATCCCAGAGACTGGAAGAATTCCCAAATAAATTGCAGTCCGGGAAGGATTTAGTGAATATTGTAAGGACAGGAGCTGAGAAACAGCAATTAAGAGTCCTTGAAGGGAAACAAGGGCATCATGGGGCCTTGAGTCTGAACTCGGATCAAGTTTTTAATAGATTACAAGAAAATCAGCGAATTGGATTGTATGGGAAAGCTTGAGACTATATTAAAGGTGATGATTGTGTTCCAGGATTTTAATCACAGAACAATCGCCTGATAGTTGCTTTACTGGACGTCAGTGTAGCAACAGATTCCAGTCTATGGGGTGGACATGATTGTGATATCAGGTTAAAATTCCACCATCAACATTGGTGAGGCGGGGGATGAAACAAATGCCTGTATATTGGCTGACCATGATATGAGGCGAAACTGAGGACTGCAGATACTGGAGATCAGAGTTGAGAATGTGGTGCAGGTCAGGCAGCATCTGAGGAGCAGGAGAATTGACGTTTCGGGCAAAAGCCCTTCATCACGATTATCGGCTTTTGCCCAAAACGTCGATTTTCCTGCTCCTCAGATGCTGCCTGACCTGCTGTGCTTTTCCAGCACCACACACTTGACCATTATATAACCCTCAATAATTGATATCAATGTCCTTCCTTCCAAGGCTGGAAGTATTTCATGTAGAGGTGAAACCCTCTTACTCTACTTTTGCTCCCAATCTAAATCTGTGCAGTGTGCTCCTCAGTTAAAACTTAATCTAACTGTGTGGCTGGGCTCATCTCTCAAGACTCATCCTTTTCTTGATTTACATCCGTCCCAGCATTGATCTTGATTCTGGGTCTAACATGTGTTTGCAGTGAAACTACAGGAGTGTAATAATGGAGCTTAGTTAAATATCTCGGATATAATTCTTGCCACGGTTGGTGGTTCTCAAAATTTTCATAAATATTATTTGGATTGTCACAGAAATAGAGACACAATTAATTTGTTATAATTCAGTGAACCCAGACTTCAATCAGACTAGAATCGACCGTTATAAACAATCTTATACAGAAACAGTGTTGAAACAGGCAGCAGCAATTGATGTGTAAAGTATTACGTGATTTGTTTACTAAAACCATAGCAATTGCAACCTGTGCATGCCACTTTATTTTGTTGGTTGATGCACATTCTCAGGATAAAGACACAGTGTATTCTCATTGTTTACAGCCATTATGGCAACAGGCAATAATTCATCACAAATCCTTTCACTGCTTCAAAGAATTTCTAACCTTGACCATGTCTGTTTCTCAAATATCAAAGCAAAGGGGGCTGTAGAATTTAGTTCCTTTCAATCAGCAAACTTTTCCTAACCCTTTAGTGACAAAACTGTGGTGGCCCATTTTAAAATTGTCAACCTGGAGTCAGGGAGTAATGAGATTGGATTGACCCTTCATTTCACTCCTTGATCACGGTTTTAAATGTCGTGTAAAATTAGGTGGAGAGTGAAATCGGTTGAGAGTAAAACAAGGCATGTGGGAAATTTTATGTCCACATGAGGGGGGCTTTGGTTTAACATCACGTTGAAAAGACAGTATGTTATTAATGAAAATGATGTACCAGCCTGATTTATTTTGCTCAAGTCTCTGCTATACTGTCTTCTACAATCATAGCTTGGTTACAGCACAGAACAAGCCATTCAGCTTGGCCTCTCACTACTGGCTGTCTTCAAAACAAAGTCCAACTCACCTGCCTTTTCCCTATATCCTTGCAATAAATTTTTTTCCTTCAGATAACAAGCTCGTTCCCCTTTGAAAGTCTCAAGTGAATCTACTTCCACTTCACTCTGAGGCAGTGCGTTCTACAATATCTGGTCAGTGCGCAAAACCTTACACCTCATGCTGTTGGTCCTCTTCCATTCAGCTTAAAACAGTGCCCTCTGGTTCTCAATCCTTCCACCAATGGGAATAGTTTTTCTCTCGCCACTCCAACCAAACCTCTCATTATTTTCAACACCTCAATCAAAGCTCCTCTCAAACTCCCCTGCTCCAAGGAGAACAGAACTCAGTTTCTCCATCTATTCTGGTTACTAAACTTTCTGGACCAAGGCTCAAGAAATTTTCTGCACGTTATCTAAAGCCTTTACTTCCTTTCTAAAGTGTGGTGCCTGGAATTGGACATAATAACATCTCTTCAAGATTCAGTCCAATTCCCTTCCTTTCATACTTTCTATCTCTATTTATAAAGCACATGATTCCATATACCTTGTCAAGTATTTTCTCAATCTGCCCAGTCTTTTTCAATCATTTCTGTATATTTTTGCAGAGTCTCTTGGCTCCTGTGTCCTGTTTAGAACTGCCCCCCTTTATTTTCTGTTGCCGCTCCCTATTCTGCACTTCTCAGCGTTAAATTACATCCGTTATGGGTTTATCAGCCTGTCTTCATCCTCCTGAAGTTTATCACCATCTTCCACACCATTCCCAGTCTTTGCAAGTTTTAGGTCATTCAGTATTCACAATTGAAATATTGCCCTCCACATTCAAAGCTGGATCATTAATGTTGCTCAAGGAAAGCAGTGTTTCCAAACTGATCATTGAGAAATCCCAGATTACCTTCTCCTTCAGTCCAAAAGTTTATCAACAGCCTCTGATACTTGTCACTCAGCCACCTTCATGCCCATACTGCCACTGTCCGTGTTATTCCAGTGACTATAACATTGATCATTATAACACATTATTAAATCCCTACTGGAGTCCATGTACATCACATCAATCTTGACGTCTCCTCAAAACCCCAATCAAGGTGGCCTGGATTAAAAGCTTTCCTACCACCAAGGTTAAATAGACTGACCCATAGTTACTGTGTTATCCTTATAAACATTTTTCAACAAAGTGTGTAACATTTGCCGTTCACCTGTCTTCTGGCACTATTCCTGCGTCAAAAGATTATTGCCAGTACATGCACAATAGCCAACCGTACTCCCCTCACTATCCTTGGAATATCTGAATTGATCCAGCTGATTGATCAATTTTAAATGGCAGCCAGCCCCACTAATACTTCCACTTTCTCAAGTGGGACTTGAAACTTCTGATTTGGAGTTTGGTGAGCGGTTGACCTACTGAGACATGACTACAAAAGGATAAACTTATCCTGTACTAAATGCAAGACATCCTTTAAAATACAAAATTAATGTTAGCTGTTTGATAACTCTGTGAAAAGACACTATTTTCTGTGTATTGCTCCTCATAGGTTATCTGTGTAGTTTAGGGTGACTGATGGCCATATCCACAAATCATGATATTCTGTATTTGCAGTCTCGGCATCATTCTTCGATGTTCTCTCTTAAATTTATGTGCAATTGTAAGTGCAGTAAGAAAGCACCTGTTTCCTTCAGTAAAGCACTTAAGCCATGTTGAAATTGGAACACGTCACAAATCCACAAGTGTCGGATGCACAAATGACAAAAAGCCTTTATGCGAAAAATAAGTTTTAAAAAGCACTGCTGTCGGTTAGCCAGTGTGGAGCCTACTCAAATAGCTCAGACATTTATTAGAGTCAGGCAATCACAGGTTCAAATCCCACAATTTATACTTGAGTGCACACTCCCGGTGAACATTCCCAGTGTGGCATTATAGGAGTGCTGCACTTTGGAGGTGTCATTTTTGTGCAATGCTCCTTAATTTGTACTCCTCTCCACAACACACCCATTAACTCAGCTAACCTTAAACAATCCCATATCATTACTACAAGAAGCACTGGGGGTGTTTCTCTCGGTGATCTGGTTACAATTTGTCCTTTGATAAAAATGATTTAAAGCAGATCATCTGGAAACTAGCAAATGGTGTTTGTCCAAATTTGTTATGGATTGGCTGTTTTGCTTTCTACATTACAACAATACAAAATGACCATGTTGATTGTGAAATGCTCTGTGATGTCTTTGCTGCATATTTTATTCCTTAGCTCTAGGTAGTGATGGCCCTGGCTTCTAGGTGTAGGAACTTCATTTGCCAGAGTTTTATCCAAAGTTTTAAAATGTTTACTCTGTGCTTCACTTCAGTTTTCCAGCCTGTTTACAGTTGGTTTACTTTTCTCTGACTCCACATCCAGGTTTAATCAATCAAATGTAATAAGCAATAGCAGTAAACAGCTGACACAATCAAACACAGAACAATCAAACTATTGAAAAGTACACGTGAGAAAATGTAAGAAGGCATGTTCCATCTTTTTTCAGGTTATTCGGAACAAAATTTATTCTGAAAGCAAGTGGCAACCACTAATTAATACCAAAGTTATGATCTGGAATTAAAACTACACCCTCTTAACCCTACACACAGACACACTTGGACAAGTACATGAACAGGAAAGGGCTAGAGGGATATGGGCCAAAAGCAGGCAGATTGGACTAGTTTAGTTTGGGAACATAGTCGGTGTGCACTGGTTAGACCGAAAGGTCTGTTTCCATGCTGTATGACTCTATGAGTGTATAATTAAAAAAAAGACAAATCTCTGCAGGAAAAGTTCTGAAGAGTCATGCCAGAATCAAAATGTTAACTGTTTTTCTCTCTCTATGTAATTGCCAGATCTGCTGAGTTTCTCCAGCATTCTCTAAGTTTGTTGCAGATTTTCAGCATCTGCGGCATCTAAAGAAGAGTCACAACAGATTCAAAATGTTAACTCTGTTTCTCTCTCCACAGATGCTGCCAGACCTGTTGGGTTTTACCAGGACTTTCTGTTTGTTTCCTTGCAGAGTTGGTGGCTTTCTTTACTAAAGAACAGCATTTAATACAGTTGAAGGAACTACGCAACTTGAAATACTGAGCAGCAAAGCCAACATCCACAAAAATCTTTTTTAAAAATCCAGTAACAGTTTACTAGTAAATCATTAAAATAAGTTAAGTAACAGCAGTCAAACACAATGACAATGTGGAAAGATATTAGACATTGAATCTCTTCAGTGTGGAAGCAGGCCAAACCAATCCTCCAAACAGCAGCCCACTCAGTAACCCAGCATTTCCCATGGCCATTCCACCTAACCTGCACATAGCGTCATAGAGTCATAGAAACGTACAGCATGGAAACAGACCCTTCGGTCCAACCCATTCATGCCGACCAGATATCCCAACCCAATCTAGTCCCACCTGCCAGCACCCGGCCCATATCCCTCCAAACCCTTCCTATTCATATACCCATCCAAATGCCTCTTAAATGTTGCAATTGTACCAGCCTCCACCACATCCTCTGGCAGCTCATTCCATACACGTACCACCCTCTGCGTGAAAAGGTTGCCCCTTAGGTCTCTTTTATATCTTTCCCCTCTCACCCTAAACCTATGCCCTCTAGTTCAAGACTCCCCGACCCCAGGGAAAAGACTTTGTCTATTTATCCTATCCATCTTTCAACTATGGAAAGAACTCAGAGCACCTGCAGACAGGGGAAGAATGTGCAAACTTCACACAGACAGACACCCAAGGGTGCAGTCAAACCCAGGTCCCTAGTGCTGTGAAACAACAATGCTAACCACAGAGTGCCACCAAGCAGTTTATATCTCCAAGCAGATTTAAGGTATCACAATTACTTCAGTCAAGGAATTAATCTGAATTGTCTGGAAAGGAGATTTTGTGATATAGAATTGCTCCAGGACTACAAAAGAAGCCCAGATAAGAACTAATGATGATATTCCTGTAATCTGTAGATCTGATAGTGGATCCTGTTTTAAGAAGATATGTTGTAAGAGAAGAGACAGATATATTTGATAATATTGTAAGAGTATTTGCAAATTAGCTTACATCAAGTACCATCTCTATAAACGAGAGAGAGAAAGAGAGAGAGAGAAGGGTTTAATAGAAAAATACAGCTCCAGAAAAGCCTGTTGTCAACTTTATTAAAAATCTTTAATATTTTCAGAATTTTGTGATTTACAGCTGGAACTAATTTGGTTCCATTAATCAAAAGAGGATCTCACATTGGAAAAAACTACCCAGAAAGTGGTGAAATCTGACAACAGCGCAAGAGATTGATGGAAACTAATTGTCAATCTAATTCAAGAAGATCAGCTCTCTATAAAAACACCAAAACATCAAATGATGGACCAACACAACATATCTTTAGTCATTTAGTGCAGGATGAAGGAACTGACAGCATTGTTGCTGAGTTTGCAGATGATACAAAAATTGGTGAAGGGACAGGTAACATTGAGGAAGCAAAGAGGCTGCAGAAGGATATGGATAGTCTTGGAGTGTAGGAAATAAAGTGGCAGATAGGATACAAGCTGGGGAAGTGCGACATTATTCACTTTGGCAGGAAAAATAGGCATTTTCTAAATGGGGAAAGGCTTCACAAATCTGAAGCACAAAGGATTTAGGGATTCTAGTTCAGGATTGTCTTAAGGTTAACATACAATTTCAGTTGGCAGTTAGGAAGGCAAATGCAATATTAACATTCATTTCAAGAGGTTTAGAATATAAGAACAGGGATGTCCTGCTAAGGCTATATAAAGCTCTGATCAGACCACATTTGGAATATTGTGAGCAGTTTTGGGTCCAGTATCTCAGGAAGAATGTGCTGGCCTTGGAGTGGGTCCAGAGATGGTTCACAAGAATGATCCCACAGATGAAGGGCTTGTCATATGAGGAGTGATTGATGACTATGGATCTGTACTGTATGGAGTTTCGAAGGATGTGGGGGGATCTGATCAAAGGTTACAGAATACTGTGAAGCCTGTGTAATGTGGATGTGGAGAAGATGTTTCCACTAGTAGGAGAGACTGGGACTCAAAGGCACCTCCAGGAAGTGAAGGAACTACCCTTTAGAACTGAGATGAGAAGGAATTTCTTCAGCCAGAGGGTGGTTAATCTGTGGAACTCATTACTACAAAAGCCTGTGGTGACAAAGTCACTTGAGTATATCGAAACAAATAGGTTCTTGATTACTACGGGGTTCAAAGATTAAGAGACTAATGCAGGAGAATGAGGCTGAGAAACATGTCAGCCATGTTGAATGGTGGAGCAGACTTGATGGGCCAAATGGCCTAATTCTGTTCCTATATCTTATAGTCTTATGGGGTTCTATGGTCTAACTGCACTGTTCCAGAAAAGGAGTAAAAAAAAAATCCATACAAACAGGAATGATGTCCAACTATATCATGCCAATATAAGTTATTGGAGTAACTACAGAAAAAATGTTTTGAGGGAGATGTTGTATGAGGCAATGGTTCTGAAGGGGTTAATGTTCATGATATATTAGCTCCACCCATTCTACTGATTTCATACACAGCCTATGAATGGAGATGAGCTTTTGGAGAGAGTGGATGGATTTGCACAAACACCCTAAGGTCCTTTTAATGATGCCTGACAAAATGCACTGTACTTATTGCTAATGCACAACAAATATTCATCTATCAAAGATTATTGACTTTTTTGTGGATTCTATGTTAGTGTGTCCTTCATAACTAATAACTACGTAGGCCCAAGACAAAGCAAAACGAATGAGGATTGGTGGTAGCAAACTACCTCAAACAGATCTTATCCTGTACCTCTGGTAGAGGTGGCTAATATACAAGGTGCCAGCAGTGGTTATTGGGAAAATCCCACAATGTTTACGTGCACCATGTTAATGTGGGACTGAAGACACATATTGGCACCACAGGTTCCCATCACTCCACAAAAAGGAAGGCATGGATTAATGTAGCATCTTTCACCACCACTGCACTTGCAAGAGTGCTTTAAAGCCAATGCAAATAAAGTCACTCTGTAATGTAGGAAATGGGGGACAGCTTGGGGTTGGGTTGAGCACAGCATGCTATACTGCACATTGATAATGACCAGCTAATCTGTTATTGTGATGTTGACTGAGGGATGAGCCTGGGTCTGGTTGCTAGGGAGAACTACTTTATCCTTCTTCAAAATGGTGCCCTAGGATTTTTATATCCACCTGAGGGGGCAGCTAAGGCTTCCGTTTAATGTCACCTTCTAAAGACGGCGCTTCTGACAGTGCAGCACTCGCTCAGTGACTGCACCCTGAGGGTCAGACTGGACTTGAATGCTGAAGGCCCTAGGTTCAGGTCTGCTACAAGGTGGCTTTCTAACCCAGAGGCTAATGACTAAGAAAGGCATCAGAGAACTAGTCTGACAAGCCGCATGTTCACACTGAAGTAACTCCACAGCGTCAGTATCCCATCACCACATCACCCTTTATTTACACATGAACAGACCTTGACTACAGTATTGCCTGTTTCAGAGTCAGCTCTTAGTATCTCTGATACTCATCTTTGTTTTACTAATGTCAGCCAGGGCTCCATGATTGGACCAGATTAACAGCCCCAATTGAGGAACTCATAATCTATGAGATCCAGCTGGCTGACCACATTACAATCAATACACACGTTTAGTTTTTCATTCACACTTTGTTCCTCTTTCAAACTGAATTCAGATTCTAATTTTATGATGACATTTTGATGGTGAGCTCTGTCTTAAACAGCTACGTTAAAAATCACACAACACCAAGTTTTGTCTAACAGGTTTATTTGGGAGCTCTAGCTTTCAGAGCGCTGCTCCTTTGTCAGGTAGCTAGTGGGACAGGATCATAAGACACAGAATTTATAGCACAAGATCATAGAGTCATGCAATTGATACGTTATATTGAACAAACCTAGATTGCTATTAAGTCTTTCCTCTCTTAGAATTGATTCTACCAGCGTTTGGAACTCATCACCATCCTCTCAAAGACACTGAGAGGATGGACAACAAATGCCAGGAACTCCCACATCCCCACATTTGGGGTGGCACGATGGCACAGTGGTTAGCACAGCTGCCTCATAGCACCAGGGTCCCAGGTTTGATTCCAGCCTTGGGTGACTGTCTGTGTGGAGTTTGCACATTCTCCTCATGCCTGCATGGGGTTTCTCCGGGTGCTCCGGTTTCCTCCCACAGTCCAAAGATGTGCAGGTCAGGTGAATTGGCTGTGCTCAATTGCCCATAGTGTTAGGTGCATTAGTCAGAAGGCAATGGGTCTGGGTGGATTACTCTTTGGAGGGTTGAGGTGGACTGGTTGGGCCAAAGGGCCTGTTTCCACACTGTAGGAAATCTAATCTAATTCCAAAAATAAAAGAACAAAAATGATTGGAAGAGGTTTTATGTAACTTGTTTTATTGGATGCGTCTGTTGGCATTGCGTATGGACAGAATAACTCAGTGTTGCCTGTTGCAAGTGCTGCTGTAGGATCAAGGAACCATGGAAACACTGAGAGAGATACAGACTTAATGTACCACTTGATATACAAGCGGGAAGAGATGTTTCAACGACCTTCTCACTTTGTTGCAAAGGCCTGTCGTGAGAAAATGACGGGGCACAAAGTCCTTCTATTTCTTTATCCAGCAATTCAAGGGAAAGTGAATGACGCCTGGTGCGATGAGATGACAGAGATGGGGAGGGGGTGAAATGGTCACTGAGGTGACTGTTGCCATTTACGGTGAGAGAGCGCAAGATGTAAGTGAAGATGAGTGAGTCACGTAGTTCTCGAATCGCGCACAGGCTGGATGGGATGCAAAGTTATTTAAAATCGGTGACTGCGAGGCATTGTTTGGACAGTTTTGTAGGGGGAATTGTAAGCGTTATAAAGCTAGTTTAAAGCAGCCTTTTTACAAATGCTTCTCGAGTAATTACGCATATATGCTTTCAAAACTAATTACTGCTTATGTCACTCAAACAAAGGTTAGACCACACGCTGTGCTTATCCTGATATGTAAATTACGGATGCGTGTGGATTTGAAAAGAATACATGCACACATTCATTAGGGCAGATAACCCTGAAGGGTAATGGAGACAGTACAAGTTATCTGACTGGTGTCAGGGCTCGTTTATTATTCAGGAGGAGAGTGAGTCAGTGCTGATGGAAGTTCTTAAATACACTCTTTATCACCTGTCGTTCACAAACCACATTAGCTGGAATTCTGAATAAATCATGGGTGTGTTGGACTTACATTTTGCCAGGAATTCATAGATTTTTATCTCTTTTGACAAATTAGTTCTAAATACCAAATGCTAATGCCGTTTAAGGCGAACATTCTTATTGTAAGATTAGTTTCAAATAAAGTTGCTGCAAATGTCAGTACTTTTGTATTTTATTGTTTTTTTTGGGTACCTGTTAATTTGAAGATAGCACATCAAATAATGTTATATTACGTATGCGACCCCTTTTCTCACAATTTGGTCTTTTATATCAAACCTTGATGTATTTCAGGTTAATCATTTGCGTTTTCCACTTTTCAATCATCTGTGATAATGATCTTGGGAATGGCGTGACACTTAACGCTGGGAAAGGGACGGACTTACTCAAGAAACCACCAGGTTCTGCGACTCTCTGAAGAGTAGGCCGTGTCACTGAGGTTCTCTGACTCCCACATGTGGGCTTGTCGGTTCAAAGACAGCGTCAATCAGCAGAGTGGGAGAAAGGCTGTATTATTTTTAATATTTGGTTTCTGTGGTGAAAGAATCTCATTTATTGGGCTGGCTGCAGGGTAACCCTGAAGGATGAACAGTAGGAAATTGAGAGCTGGGAGTAGATTGCTTTAGGAAATTATACAGACAACTTCCTCTTGCAGACTCTAATGGGGGGGGAGGGGCGGACGTTAACCTATTTATTTATTACCCTTTTTATTACCCAGCCTCTGGAGTGTGAGTGCACAAACTGCATGGGGGGGGGAGTTGTTTTAAGTAGGTGCGAGGTGGGTTGCGTGTGTAGTGGGGGGTGTTCTGTGATGTTGTTGTAAACTGCTTTGGTCTGGGGTAGGCTGGTTTGATTTTGCAGTGAATGAGAGTGTGTTGTGGATTGGGAGTGATTTGGAACACGTTGGTGTGATTTGACACTGCGTGAAGCCTGTTGGTGTGTTTTGGAAATGTATTCGTGTCATTCAGGACTGTCTTGGAATACGTTGGTGTGATTTGGGAATGCATGAAAGGATATTGGTATGGATTGGGATTGTGTTGTGCGATTTGGGACTGTGTTGAAATTTATTGATATGAACCAGGACTGTGTTGATGTGTATTACTGTGGATTCATTGGTGTGGATTGGGATTATGTTGAAATGTGTTGCTGTAGAATCAGACTGTATTGGGGCTGTATTTGGGCTATGGTGAAGCTTGTTGGTCTGATTTGGGAGTGCGTAGATGTGTGTTGTTGTGGATTAAGGGAATGTGTTTGTGTGGATTCAGAACTGTGTTGGAACAGATTGGTGTGAATTGGGACTGTGTTAGAGCATCTTGATATGATGTGACAATTGGTCAACTGCCTATATTAAGTAACTGTGATCACAAACCACCCCAAATCTAACACATTATACACAAGCACTGACTAACTACATTACCTCCATTATACAGTGAGAGATGACAAGCAAGGCAAGTAGCTTTATTTTGGAACATGACATGTTATGGTGGCATGTATTTGACATAAAGGTACAGATCTGTGCCATAATACAACAACCCTACTTTTCTGTTTAAGGAATGGTAATCCTTTTCTGATAACATACACAAAGCATGTAGATATGTAACTGTTTCGGTACATTCAGATGATGCCTTGGTGGACACACAACACAAAAAGACCTGCTCCTAAGCTAGTTATCATGACTTGGCAGTGAAGTTTAATTTTTTTCTTCTTTTTTCTTTTTTTTTCTTTTTTTTCACCCGAGTGGCCAGTGACAAACAGTGCCCTTCTCTCCATTTTTTTTAAACCCCCACACTATTGCCTAACTGCGGTAGTGCTTATTTTTTCCCCAGCACCCATGTTGTGTGTGTGTGCAGGTGTGAGACACAGTGAAAGACACAAAGTGCAAGAATCTTTATTCAGTTTCCACCACCAGGAAGAAAGGAAAACATCCGAGTGGCCAGTGACAAGCACTGCCCTTCACATCAAAGGGCAATGCTGTGTGATCAAAACAGTGAAGGGGAGGGTAGGGACTAAATCAAAATAGAGTTGGAGGGGGAAATAATGCACTCACCTGCGGCGCCCACCTCTCCCTGAACAACTCCAGGGTGATGGTGGACACCGCGTGCTCCTTCTCCAAGGACACCCGGGCTCTAACATAACCGCGGAAGAGGGGCAGGCAGTCGGCCCTAACGACCCCCTCCACAGCCCGCATGAGCATTGCCTACAAAATGCTTCCCCATTGCTCATAAAATGTCATACTGCCTTAGCTGGACAGAATAACATATATCTCTGCCTGAACTGATGTGTTGACGTGAAAGTCCAGGAATGATATGTTTTGTTCTGGTGCCTGTTGGGAATAATCATCTGCCTGATTGTTCATCATGTTCCTGGACCATTTTCTTCCTTCCTTGCAACAATGTGTCACATGCATGTGGCTGGATGGTGTATGTGGGGGAAGAGATGAACTGTGTGGATTTGCCTCGCAAACATGTGAATTGTTCAAGTTCAGAGAGTTGCTGTTGATGGTAAACAATTGCCTTGAGAAATAGCTTGTTGAACCAGCAGCACTCTAATCCAGTATGTGGTTTCCAGCATCTGCAGTCATTGTTTTTGCCTAGTTGATTTTAACCCTACTGCGAATCCTCTTGCAAGGATGCCTGCCTTGTTGAATTAGCATAACTATCTGAAAACCTTAGCAAGCCACTTGGCATTTAATCATTATGGATTTCTTCCCCCATTCAGTGCATTCTATTCAGTGAAGGATAGTGAGGTGAAAAGATAATACAATGAACATCCCACTTTCTATATACACGGTGTATTACAGACCTCTGTAAGGTACAATTTGGTGAGGTGCACCAAGCATACTGTATACATATCAAGAAGCGTCTTTGATTGTTTAGGTAAAAGGGAATATAATGAAGTCATTAGCGACCAGAGTGTAATCGTGTAGTTGCTGTGGGTATGTTCGCAGAGCTGGGAAGTTGGTTTGTGGACGTTTCCTCCCTTTTCCAGGTGACATCCTCAGTTTTGAGAGCCTCCTGTGAAGCATTGCAGTACTGTGTCGGGTGGAAGTTATTTGGTTTCATTCCTGTTGTCTCTGGTTGCTGATTCTGATAGTTTGTTGCAGTGGTCAGTATATTGGGTTTATGTCAATGTGTTTATTGGTGGACTCTGTGGATGAGTGCTATGCATCTAAAAATTCTTTGGCCGTCCTCTGTTTGGCTTGTTCTATGATTGTTGTGTTGTCTCAGTCGTATTTGTGGTCCTTGCTGTTTGCGTGTATAGCTACTGGGACAGCTGATTGTGGCGGTTAGTGGCTAGTTAATGTTTGTGAATGTGGATTGTGAGTTGTCTGCCTATTTGTCCTACATCATGTTTCATGCAATCCCTGCATGGAATCTTCTACACCAAGTTTTTCCTGCACCAAACCTTTACCCAAACCTTGAGTGTAATAGTGTGTTGGGACTCGGAAAATATCAGTCGCAATATTACACATGGCTCAGAAGCAATCACAAGAGGAAAGGAGGGTTCGTGAGGTTAATGCAATTGACATGTTTCACATGTCTTGATTAGTTGATTGATGGCCTTATTTTTGATCAGTCAATACATGGACTCACACCAATCCTTGGTTATTTTCTGCGTTGATGTGACCTGTACGTAATGGTCTAGTGTGTCTTGGCTTAGTGTTTGCAGAATTGTGAGCTGTTTTCCCCTTAAAATCACAATCTGGGACACCATAAGACCAGAATTTGGCCATTGGGCCCATTGAGTTTGCACCATATGATCACGGCTGATCTATTTCTCAACCCCATTCTCCTGTCTTCTCCCTGTAACCTTTGATACCAATACTAATCAAGAAACTAATTTAGAACTTCAATTTTTAGATCTGGTCTATCCTTTTCCATCACTATTTTAAAACGAATAGAATTATGGTCGCTGGTCCCAAAGTGCTCCCCCACTGACACCTCAGTCACCTGCCCTGCCTTATTTCCCAAGAGTAGGTCAAGTTTTGCACCTTCTCTAGTAGGTACATCCACATACTGGATCAGAAAATTGTCTTGTACACACTTAAGAAATTCCTCTCTATCTAAACCTTTAACTCTACGGCAGTCCCAGTCGATGTTTGGAAAGTTAAAATCCCCTACCATAACCACCATATTCTTACAGATAGCTGAGATCTCCTTACAAGTTTGTTTCTCAATTTCCCTCTGACTATTGGGGGGGGGGGGGTCTATAATACAATCCCCAAAAAGGTGATTATCCCTTTCTTATTTCTCAGTTTCACCCAAATAACTTCCCTGGATGTATTTCTGGGAATATCCTCCCTCAGCACAGCTGTAATGCTATCCATTATCAAAAATGCCACTCCTCCTCCTCTTTTGCCTCCCTTTCTATCCTTCCTGTAGCATTTGTATCCTGGAACATTAAGCTGCCAGTCCTGCCCATCCCTGAGCCATGTTTCCGTAATTGCTATGATATCCCAGTCCCATGTTCCTAACCATGCCCTGAGTTCATCTGCCTTCCCTGTTAAGCCCCTTGCATTGAAATAAATGCAGTTTAATTTATTAGTCCTACCTTGTCCCTGCCTGCCTTGACTGTTTGACTCACATCTGTTCTCAGCTGTACCCATCTCAGATCGATCTCTTTCCTCTATGGCTTTTCAGCTATGGCTTATATCCCCCTGGGCGCCCCCCCCCACCCCACCCCCCACCCCCCCCCCCCACTTACTAGTTTAAATCCTCCCAAGCAGTTCTATCAAATTTCCCTGCCGGTATATTAGTCCCCTTCCAATTTAGGTGCAATCTGTCCTTCTTGTACAGGTCACTTCTACCCCAAAAGAGATTCCAATGATCCAAAAATGTGAATCCTTCTCCCATACACCAGCTCCTCAGCCATGCATTCATCTGCTCTATCCTCCTATTCCTGCCCTCACTAGCTCATAGCACTGGGAGTAATCCAGATATTACTACCATTGAGGACCTCCTTTTTAAGTTTCTACCTAACTCTCTGTCATCTCCCTTCAGAGTCTCAACCTTTTCCCTTCCAATGTTGTTGGTTCCAATGTGGACAATGACCTCCTACTAGCCCCTCTCCCCAGTGAGAACAGTCTGCACCCTCTCTGAGACATCCTTGATCCTGGCACCAGGGAAACAACACACCATTCTGCTTTTTCTCTGCTGGCCACAGAAACGTCTGTCTGTATCTCTGACTACAGAATCCCCTAACACAATTGATCTCTTGGAAGCCGACGTACCCCTCGTTGCATTACAGCCAGTCTCAATACCAGAAACTTGGCTGTTCGTGCTACGTTCCCCTGAGAATCCATCGCCCCCTACATTTTCCAAAACAGCATACCTGTTTGAAATGGGTATATGCACAAAAGACTCCTGCTCTAGTTGCCTACCTCTCTTACCCTTCCTGGAGTTAACCCATCTATGTGACTGTATCTGAGACTTTCCCCCCTTTCTATAACTGCCATCCATCATATATTGTTGCTGTTGCAAATTCCTCGTTGCTTCTATTTGTCTTTCCAACCGATCCACTTGATCTGATAAGATTCGCATCCAACAGCATTTATGGCAGATATAATCCGCAGTAACCCTTAAACTCTCTTTAAACTCCCACATCTGACAAGAAGTACATATCATTGTGAAGGCCATTTTTCCTCCTTCACAATCTACAGACCCAGAAAATAACTCCGTCTTATTCCTCTACAAACACTGCCCCAGGTTAAATTAGTAGCTATGGCTTATACTTTAAGTTTAATCAAGAGACTTATCTCCAAAAACATATAATCAAGAAAGAATCCACTATACTCACTACTGCAGCCTTTCTCTAGGACAGACTTAAAACAACAATTAACTTATCTGATGCGGTGCTGTGAACTTTGCCCAGCAGTTCCTCCAAGATTAGTTTTGAATTTCATTGTTTGTTAATTTTCCCAGGTGCACTCTGATGTCCAGCAATACACGAATGCAAAGGCAGTAACTGTGCAGGTTCTCTCTCTCTCTCTCTCTCTCCTGCACTGTCCTCACCATGTGCTTCCTTTGTCTGCTCTTCTCCCTTTTAAAACTGCTGTTGTTTTGACTTTTTTTTCCCAAAGTTCCAAAACAATGCAACAGCATATAAAACAGTAATTGCTGCTCCTGGAATTTGAGGAAATCACCTTCAACACCTAAAAAAACCTCAAAAAAAGGAGCAGCTCTTACAGCCAGAAATCTTTTCCGTCCTCCATCTTGGATTACCCAGAATCCAAGTCTTGTGCTGGCTTTATGTCGATTTGAAGTTTAGGAAAAGCTGCTTTTTTGGGTTTGACTCAGCTGATTTTTCCAGTTCTTTCCTATTCTTGCATGAATACACACAACTCCAAGAGCTTAGACTTTCTCAGCTTTTGACAACCAGGAAATTTCTAACCAAGCACTCCAAATTACAATCCTTTGATTTATTTTGAGGAAGTTCTTGGTAATAATCTGTGCTTGTTTTGGTGGAGTTTAATCCTGCATAATGTGATAATCATTCAGAGAAAGAGATGGAAGCAGATGCAGTTACAACAATGAGAAGATATTTGGATAAAACTCATGAGTAAGAAATATTTGAAGGGATATGGGCTAATTGCAGGGACTAATTTAATTTGGGATTATGATTAGCATGGGTTGTTTAGACTGAAGGGTCTGTTTCCATGCTGTATGACTCTCTGACTCTACATACCTAGAAAAGACAATATCTGAAATAGCTCATGGTTTGTCAAGAACACATTTGAAGGAAATCAAATGTGCAATCCAAATGGACTTTGATTCCGATGAAACTCTTTGTATGTTTAATGTCACCATAGTAATGCTGTCAAATTTTTTTTGATGGAAATCGATGAAGCCCCGTAAGGATAAATTTTCATTCCTTTCAGTGTGAGGTGTGTGATGAAGTCTGTCCGATGTAGTTTTTAGAGGTTGAAATAGTAGCATCCGGGGTCGTTTACGTTAATGAATTGTTTTAAAAATAACTAAGTTAAACAGTCCTGTTGAAATAATGACCCAATCCACTATATTCCAGAAAATAAGGGCCTCCAGGAATGTTAATGGAAGACTGTTTTCATCATGGTTCTTTATGACAGGTAGGGTAAACATTGTGAACAGTTAGCTTGGTTATGGCTACAGGTAATTGAGGATTGATTTTTATTTAGGAATCTCCGAAGTCAGATGACTGACTGTGTGGAGTTTGCACATTCTCCCCGTGTCTGCGTGGGTTTCCTCCGGGTGCTCCGGTTTCCTCCCACAGTCCAAAGATGTGCAGGTCAGGTGAATTGGCCATGCTAAATTGCCTGTAGTGTTAGGTAAGGGGTAGATGTGGGAGTATGGGTGGGTTGCGCTTCGGCGGGGCGGTGTGGACTTGTTGGGCTGAAGGGCCTGTTTCCACACTGTAAGTAATCTAATCTAAAGTTTTTGGACAGTTTGGAGAAGATCTCACTGGGGTCAGAGCAAATATAGTTTATTGGCTGGAAAATAAATATTGAACAGTACAGGGAAAGCACAACCACCCCGGCAGAGAAGTTTCATTTGCGCAACTTTCTGATCAGGACTGTTTGTTTAGAAATTTGCTGTTTGTTAAAAGCTGAGAAAGTCTAAGCTCTTCGAGTTGTGCGTATTCATGCAAGAATAGGAAAGAACTTGGAAAAATCAGTTGAGTCAAACCCAATGACTTGATATCGAGGGATAATGTCCCTGGATTTGAGTCAATGTAAAGTGATTGTGTTAGGAATGGATGAGAGTTTGTTTTGCTGTATGTTTTTAAGATCTTAAAAACAATGCTCTATATGCTGATAGCTTGGTGGTTGGTTTTTGTCTTTTGTGGAATGAACTTCTATTCTGTCATTAAATAAATTGAGACTTCTCATGCAAATATGTTTCATGAAGTGACCATCGTGTTAGCTAAAATAAAGATGGCTTATGACCAATTGGACCAGATCCCAGATCTGACTTGGCCAGTGGTATCATCAGCTGGCAACATAACATAAATCTGCTGCCTTTGTGCTTCTCAGTAGTGGAGTTCTTGCCCTTGAAGAGGGGGCTATTGAGCTTGGTTCGTTGATGGTCCACATTGTTGCCACTGTGCTAGCAGTGAGTACTTACCAGTGGATGAAGCCTGCTGTAGGATTTAACAGATAAACAGTAATTTTTTTCTGATGACAGGTTATGCTGGGAATTGTGGAGTTGATCCCATTGCCTAGTGAAATCATAAGCTTTCAGCTTTTTAGGATCTTTAATGCAACATTTTCAAAAACAGCCAAGTAAACATTCTGTGTAGCTGCTATGTGGTTGTGTTGTGAATCTTTAATTGTTTTCTTTCTGTTTTCTAAAGGATATTTGAATGTTTATTTTGATTTCCAGATCAGCGATTGTTCCAGCGTTGAATTTAATTAGATGTTAGGGCAGTTAGATTGCAAGTTTCGGCACTAACTGAATGGATTCACAGTAACACAGCAGTCATTGTTCAAATAGCTTTTCAGCTCGAGAAGAATATGTGTATTAATCAACACCTTGACATAACTATAGGATTATCTGCAGGAACTGGAGGAGAAAGTAAAGAGTGGCTTGGTGCAGAGCCAACACTTGTGAAGGAGAGAGAGAATGCGACAAAGAAATCCGTGACATTGTTAAATAACAGAGCAAAAGAAATCAAAGAATCTATGAAGTAACGATAAAGCTGAGTTTAATGCATTCTCTGGTGATGTTGGTAGTAGGGGCTTTTAACCGGGGTGGGGGAGGTGGGGGGGAATCTTGCTTTCCTCCTACTTCCAATCCAATAAATCCGTGAGAGGAAGGTCCTTGAATTATGTACCTGCCCACTGCCTTCTGAGGCCTGTAAGTAGGTAATCTTTACCTGTTGAAGGGCCTCATTCTGCTTCCATTGGTTTTAATCTGGGAGTAGGTGTTTGTCATGTTGGGAGCACTGAAAGCAAACCTGGGCTCATCTGAGGGGATCACAGGGGTCCCTCACTTGAAGACACTCCACGCTTGATTTAACAACATCAGGAAATGCGGGACTGCTGAGAACCAGCTGCTCTGCTCATGGTGTCAATTGCCCTACCTAGATCACTACGACAAGCCAACCAGAAGTCCCTCCTCTCTCCATCACTCACCTGTGGCTTGGGTCCATCCATTTCCCAGGTCCTCAGGTGGGTATTGTACCTCACGGGGAAGCACTTCTGCCCCTTGGTGTTCTTGATGTTGGGGAAGGCCTACTGATGGCCCATCAAGTGCCTGTGTGGCACTCAATGTAATGGGCCTTCCCTATAGGAGTGACCAATTCTCTATCCAGAGGCAGCATTTCCCAGGGCCTGGGAATGAGTTGGGAATATAATTACTGTCAAAATGAGGGCAGGCTGCAAACAGATTAACCTCCCATCCCACATTAGTGTACTCATACAAGATTTTTTTTTAGTGTTATAACCTTAAACCATCTGTTTTGGGGGTTTTAAGATTCATCCCACAGCATCTAAACTAAGAAGTATCAATTTGGATGTTTATTTCACAGTAAAATTGGAAAGCAATGTGAAAAGGGGGACTACAATTGAGTTACTAGTTTGTGCATGTTTTGCGCCATTCACGCTATACCTGATGCTTCAATGGTCTTGAGTTTGGCAAGTTTTGAGAAGATTTGTAGCTCAGGTTGAGGTTCTGGATGTAGGTTTGCTCGCTGAACTAGAGGTTTGTTTTCAGATGTTTCGTCATGGTATTAGGTAACATCATCAGTGAGCCTCCGGTGAAGCACTGGTGGTATGGCCCACTTTTTATTTATGTGTTTAGGTTTCCTTGGTTTGGTAACATCATTTCCTGTGGTAATGTCATTTTTTTTGTGGTAATGTCATTACCTGTATGTTTTCTCAGGGGGTGGTAAATGGGATCTAAGTCAATGTGTTTGTTGATAGACTTCCACAAACCCGCCAACACACTAAACAGTAGCTAATGTACTTGAAAGGGCCTATACAGACAACAAGCAAAACTAATATCATTTACAAAATACCAAGCAAGAATTATAACATCAGACAAACAGGCAGAAAACTAGCCACCAGGATACATGAACATTAACTAGCCACAAAACGACATGGATTAGTGGTGCTGGAAGAGCACAGCAGTTCAGGCAGCATCCAACGAGCAGCGAAATCACCCTCTCTCACTAGTATCCTTACATACAGATGAGGAAGGACACCATTTCGATTGGGACAACACATCCATCCTAGGACAAGCCAGTCAGAGACATGCATGAGAATTCCTAGAAGCATGGCATTCCAACTAGAACTCAATCAACAAGCACATGGATTTGGATCTCATTTACCACCCCCTGAGAAAAGGAACAGAAATAACATTGATAATATCCTTCTTTATGTTGTGTGGCTCTATCAACATGCTAAATAGGACAGACTTTGAACCCAGATCGAGCAACTCAAGAGAAGATATCCATGAGGTGCTGTGGATCATCATCAGCAGCAGAAATGTGCTCCAGCACAATCCGTAACCTCATTGCCTAGTATACCCCCCACTTAACCATTAAAGTCCAACCCTAGTTCAATGAAGAGTGCAGGTAGGCATATCAGGAGCAGGAAAAGTGTTATGAACCAAGCCAGACCCCTTCAAAACATTTCAAGAAAGTAGCATAGACCCTACTTTGCTAGTTGTTTTAAGCAGGTGTACAGTGGATATTCCAGGAGCGATGCATCTGGTCAAATCACTTAGTTTTAGACAAAACAGAATTTATTTACAAGATTACAGATGAAACACAGACAAAAAAAAATTACCAACCTATTTGAAAACCTAACAGATTATCCCAACTTCATAATGCTGTTCCCAACACTTGCTACAATCCCAATAAACACCCCTTGGCACAAAAAATAAAATCAAAGCCTGGGTCTTACAGGAGAGAAGCCACACAGAGAGAGAGGAGGATGGATCTGCTTCCTTGGGTCCAGCAGCCGTTTTTCAAGTCTAATGTGCTAAAACACATTGTACAAGTGTTTTTTTTAAACTTAAAAGTCTTTTGCCTGAGGCAGTATCTGTTAGTTATAATCAAATTGGCCCTAAAACCTTTCAACTTAGACTTTTTGGAGTCTATGTCTTTTATAACCGCTCTGAAAAATAATCCAAGGATAACACAAGCTTGTTCAAGGAGCAGCATTGTCACACCTCCCCCCCCCCTTAAAAAAAACCCACTAATATCCAAAGATGGCTTCATTTTAAAACCCCTTAATCCGAAATTGTTAATATTCTACAACACACAAATACATTACATTGACTATAAAGGTGCAAACATGCACAACTACATTCTGTTTCAGTCTGTTATACTCCTGCCACCCAACGCCTCCCTTTCTCATTCGAAGCTCAACAATGCATCGATCATGTTTTCTCGTCCTGCCACACGCACAATTTTCAAACTGAATGGCTGTCACAACAAGCTCCATCTGAACAGTTTGGACATTTTTGTCCTTAAATTTCTCCACAAACATCAACGGGTTATGATTAGATTACCCTACAGTGTGGAAATAGGCCCTTTGGCCCAACAAGTCCACACCAACCCTCCGAAGATTAACCCACACAGACCCATTTCCCTCTGACTAATGCGCTTAACACTATGGGCAATTTAGCATGGCCAATTCACCTAACTTGCACATTTTTGGACTGTGGGAGGAAACTAGAGCACCCAGAGGAAACCCACACAGACACAGGGAGAACGTGCAAACTCCACACAGACAGTCATCTGAGGCTGGAATTGAACCAGGGACCCTGGCGCTGTGAGGCAGCAGTGCTAACCACTGAGCAACCGTGTCGCCCTGTTATGATCAGTGCATATGATTGCCTCAGATACGTTATTGATAACATAGACATTGAAATGTTGTAACGTTGATACCAAGCTCAAAGTCTCCTTCTGAACTGTTGAATATTTCTACTGATGAATGTTCAACTTCCGATAGGCCTTTTTATCTTCTCGTCTTCTTCCTGTAAGAACACAGCACTAACACCCACATCGCATTGATAGCCACTTTGAATGGCTTTGCGTAATACCAGGACAGTGGTTAGCACAGCTTTCAGGCTATTAAATGCCTTCTGACAGTCAGCTGTTCACTGAAACTTATTGCCTTTCTTTAGCAATTCCAGTGAGTGAAGCAGCCATACTGCAAAACTTTTGTACGAATTTTCAATAAAATCCATGCAATCCTGGGAATCATAGTATTGCTCTGTTGTCGATGGTACTGGAAATTCCCCAATTACCTTTGTTTTTGCTCCCATGGGGCTATTTGTCCATGTCCAATAACATAGCCTAGGAAGGTGACTTTGGCTTTGGCAAATTCACTTTTAACTAAGTTTATCACCAAGCCCACCTCCTGAAGT
The DNA here is from genome assembly GCF_047496795.1 of Chiloscyllium punctatum. Lineage (NCBI taxonomy): Eukaryota > Metazoa > Chordata > Chondrichthyes > Orectolobiformes > Hemiscylliidae > Chiloscyllium > Chiloscyllium punctatum. The sequence continues at coordinate 16,633,831 of NC_092770.1, read as the reverse complement.
CAGAGAATCATAGAGATATACAGCACGGAAACAGACCCTTCGGTCCAACTTGCCCATGCTGACCAGATATCCCAATCTAATCTAGTCTCACTTGCCAGCACTTCACCCGTATCCCTCCAAACCCTTCCTATTCATATACCCATCCCAAAGCCTTTTACATGTTGTAATTGTACCAGCCTCCACCACTTCCTCTGGCAGCTCATTCCATACATGTACCACCCTCGTGTGAAAAAGTTGCCCCGTAGGTCTCTTTTATATCTTTCCCCTCTCACCCTAAACTTATGCCCTCTAATTCTGGACTCTCCCACCCCAGGGAAATTATTTGTCTATTTATAAACCTCTATCAGGTCACCCTTCAGCCTCTGACGCTCCAGGGAAAACAGCCCCAGTCTATTCAACCTCTCCCTACAGCTCAAATCCTCTAACCCTGGCAACATCCTTGTAAATCTTTTCTGAACTCTTTCAAGTTTCACAACATCATTCCAATAGGAAGGAGACCAGAATTGCACGCAATATTCCACCAGTGGCCCAACCGATGTTCTGTACACCCGCAACATGACCTCCCAACTCCTGTACTCAATACTCTGACCAATAAAGGAAAGCATACCAAATGCCTTTTTCACTATCCTATCTACCTGTGCCTGTATTTTCAAGGAGCTATGAATCTGCACTCCAAGGTCTCTTTGTTCAGCAACACTCCCTTACCATTAACATTAGATTAGATTAGATTACTTACAGTGTGGAAACAGGCCCTTCGGCCCAACAAGTCCACACCGCCCCGCCGAAGCGTACCCACCCATACATCTACATCAACCCCTTACCTAACACTACAGGCAATTTAGCATGGCCAATTCACCTAACCTGCACATCTTTGGACTGTGGGAGGAAACCGGAGCACCCGGAGGAAACCCACGCAGACACGGGGAGAATGTGCAAACTCCACACAGTTAGTCGCCTGAGGCGGGAATTGAACCCGGCTCTCCGGTGCTGTGAGGCAGCAGTGCTAACCACTGTGCCACCGTGCCGCCCATTAAGTGTATAAGTCCTGCTAAGATTTGCTTTCCCAAAATGCAGCGCCTCGCATTTCTCTGAATTAAACTCCATCTGCCACTTCTGAGCCCATTGGCCCATCTGATCAAGATCCCATTGTAATCTGATGTAACCTTCTTCGCTGTCCACTACACCTCCAATTTTGGTGTCATCCGAAAACCTACCAACTATACCTCCTATGTTCACTGCCAAATCATTTATATAAATGATGAAAAGTAGTGGACCCAGTGATCCTTGTGGCACACCACTGGTCACATACCCCCAATCTGAAAAACAACCCTCCACCACCACCCCCTGTCTTCTACCTTTGAGCCAGTTCTGTATCCAAATGGCTAGTTCTCCCTGTATCCCATGAGATCTAACCTTGCTAACCAGTCTCCTGTTATGCACTAGGCCAGACCACTCACAGCAATCTAAAGCAGGCAGGCAGCCCTTGATCTAACATTGCAACTTGTTTTGGTAAGTGTGCAGTGAAAATTACCCGGAGTAAGACTACTAGATTTTAAAACAGACAAAAAATGTATTCACAAAATACACAATGAAACACAAAGAACAGAGTAAAGAACCCCTACAGAACTCAACCTATCCAGCTAGACTTAATTATGCTGTTCCAAATAGACACAACAGTCCCAATAAACCAACTCCCTTTAAAAACCAGTATAAATGGATGTTGAAGGGCAGAAAGAGAGAGAGTTTCCACATAGCTCCGTGTTGAACTTCCAACCAGTTCAAGACTGAACTAAAACTGCTCAGCTGAGCTAAAGAGCTGACCACTCCCCTCGCTTTATACAGGTCACTTCTAAAGCATGACAACTTTGGCCTGAAGTCTCATCTGTTTACATATTAACAAAAGGCCTCTCAAAATCCTTTTCATCTCTGTACCAAACCAGACTGATCAGAGTCCGGCCCGGTTTATTGCCTCTCTGAAAAAAAATCAAGGACAGTGTCTCCTTGAGCCAAGGAACCGCTTTTAGGAAAAAAAGGAACTAGCTATGTGACACTCCCATCTGGAATCCTATCGTACGCCTTACTGAAGTCCATATGGATCACATCCACTGGTCTGCCCTCATCAATCCTCTTTGTTGCTTCTTCAAAAAACTCAATCAAGTTTGTGAGACATGATTTCCCACGCACAAAGCCATATTGACTATCCCTAATCAGTCCTTGCCTTTCCAAACGCATGTAAATCCTGTCCCTCAGGATTCCCTCCAACAACTTGCCTACCACCAAATGGATTGAACAAGTCTGATAAATGTTGCAAATATTCCTTCCATGTGTGACTAAAAATCACCAGGTCATCTATATATATGACACAACTGGGTAATCCCGCAATGACCATATTTGTTAGTCTCTGAAATGTAGCTGGTGCATTTTTCATGCCTATTGGTATGACTTTAAACTGATACAGTCCATTCTGCATTATGAAAGCCAAAATTGTCTACGCTCTTTCTGACGAAGGTACCTGCTGTTTTCCTCTGAGTAAGTCCAACTTAGAAATATAAGTTGCTTGTCCCACCTTTTCATCACAGTCTTCCAAACATGGAATCGGATATGCATCAGTCTTTGTAATGGCATTGATTTTGCAGTAGTCCACACATAACCATTAAGTACCAGTTGGTTTTGGCACCATGACGACAGATGAGCTCCAGTCACTAACCCATTTCGATTATGTTGTTTTGGAGCATGCTTTCAATCTCCTTTTAAACCTGTGCCAAATTTAAAGGGTCATGCCTATAAGGATGTTTCTTAATTGGAACAGCATCTCCTATATCTATATCATGTATAATTATGTTAGTGCTTCCCACCTTATTTCCACATATGTCCCCATGTGATAGTAGTAACTCTTTCATGTCATTTTGATTTTCCTCTGGAAGGTAGCTCAATAATTTATCCCAATTTTTGACAACTTCCTCATTGTCCAATTTAATTTGAGGAATGCCCAATTCACAATCCTCTGAACTTGGTTCTTACCTCTGTTGTAACCAATATCACAGTCTCCTCTTCCTTCCCATCCCTGTCAAAATACCTTTTGAGCATAATCACATGACACACTCTGAGGTTTCTTTCTGTCGGGAGTCCTTAACAAATAGTCCTCCTCACTCAATTTCCTTTCAACTTGATAAGGTCCACCAAACCTTGCTTTTAAAGGTTTACCTATCACTGGAAGTAAAATTAACACCTTATCTCTGAAAGCAAAATTGCAAATTTTTGATTTCCTGTCTGCTTCCTGCTTCATTATATGCTGTGATACTCTTAAATGCTGTCTCGCCCACTCCCCAGTTCTTTAATCATTCCCTAAAATTTGACACATAGTCCAAATATGTGGTCTCTGAATTCTGACTTACCAATTTCTCCTTAATCAATTGTAGTGGTCCTCTCACTTCATGCCCAAAAACTAATTCAAATGGACTGAATTTGGTTCATTCATTTCATGCATCTCTGATCACAAAAAATACAAATGGAATTCCCTTGTCCCAGTCATCTGGATAATCTTGAGTATAAGCCCCAACATGGTCTTTAATGTCCAATGCCACCTTTCTAGCGCTCCCTGTGATTCTGGATGGTACACAGTAGATTTAAATTGTTTTATTTCTAAGCTGTCCATAACTTCTTGAATAATTTTGATGTGAAGTTTGACCCTTGATCTGATTGTATCTCTGTGGGTAGTCCGTATCTAGTGAAAAGTTTGAGGGATTCCTCTACAATAATTTTTGCTGTGATATTGTGTAATGGAATGGTCTCTGGAAATCTAATGAACACATCCATTATTGTTAACCAGTACTGATTTCCACTTTTTGTTTTAGGTAGGAGTCCTATTAAGACGCTTGTAAAAGGTTCCTCAAATGCAGGAAGGTACGGGTTTTGTTACTGCCTGTGGTTTCCTGATTAGCTAACATGTATGACATTTCGGGCAAAATTCATCTATATTCTTGTGCAGTCCAGGCCAGTAAAAATGCTTTTGTATTTTAGCTTGAGTTTACCTCACTGCTAAATGACCCCCATTTGCAACACCTCCTTCCTATAACCCACTGGCAATACAATTTGATGAAATTCTGCCCATTTCTCACCTATCTGTGAGTCTCCATTTCCTCATTAATAAATCATTTTTTAAGATAATAACATTCAAGGATACAATCAAGTTCTTTTTATGAATGCCTTTTGATACAAATGCTTTAAATTTTCATCTTTCTGCTGTAACTCAGTTAACTTATCTGAGCTAAAAATGTCTGCTTTGTCATCAATCTGCTCCTGGTTTATCTCCACCATCTGATCAAACAGGGTCTCTGTTAATTTCATTTCAATTTTCTTATCTGTACTCTTTGATCTCTCCTGTTGCAACTGGTGACTTTGTGACCTTGTTACCACACAGTCAGGAAAAGTCCCAGGATATGTGTCCTGCAATAGTTCAGTTGCCTGAGTTTCCACTGGCTTTTCAACCACAGTTGGCAGCACTCCTACCGGTGAACCAGCTATATCATTAGCAATTGTATTCCTAGAGCTGAGAGTTTGTCCAGTATTTCTACCATGACTTCTCCACTCTTCACCGGACACTCTAACCTCACTTTACATAATTGAGCCTCACCATGAATTCCTGTTACTAGTACCTTTTCTGGCAATAATCCTTCAGAAGTACATATCGCCACATCTTTCAACATCATAGATTGAGAGGATCCTGTATCTCTTAATTTTGTAACCTCTTTACCTGCTGCTTCTGGCCTATGTGAATAAACTTTACTTTTGCAGGTCAATGGTTTACTTCCTCCTTAACCAACCTCTGACCAGCTTGTACATTCTGGTGCAGCTTTCTCCATTGTGTTTTCCGTGACCACGCCAACAAAACTCACTGACTTATCCTGTTTTCTTACATCTGGCTTCCCAGTGATTTTCCTAACCCACCAACGTTGTGATTTCATGAAGCCTACTTTATTGCAGTGAAAACAGTGGAGCTTTTTAACTTCTCTTTCCCCTTCAAGGGTGTCCTTTTTTCCCCTGTGGTAAGTTATCCTTATGATTTTCACCAAGATTTACCTTTCCCTTTCCATGTGAGGATTTCTCTTTTCCCCGATTTCTATCTCTAATGGGTGTGAAATTGATTTTGGAAGCCAAACTTTGATTTCTGGAACAACTCATAACCATCAGCCATTTCAGCTGCTAATCTTGCCGTTTTAACTCTCTGCTCTTCCACATGAGTTCCCAGTACTTCAGGAAGTGAAATTTTGAACTCCCGTCGAAGTGCCAATTTTTAAAGTTCAAACTCTCTCCCTTTCTTCATTTCTTCTCTCGCCTTTTCTCTCTCTTCTCTCAGCCTTTCTCTCTTTCTCTCTTTCCTCTGCTTTTAATTGGAATTCCTTGTCTTTTGCCTCTCACTCAGGCTGCTTCATTTTCAATTGCATTTTAGCCATCTCTAAAGATTCTGATGGTGGGTCCAGCAAATTTAAATGCTGAGCTATTGCTGTAATGATCTCTCCTTTCCTCACAGAAGGAGGCAACTCCAACTTCAGCTTGTCTGCAAATTCCAGGAACTTGATATTAATCGGCTTTTGCAAAACCCCCCAAGGTCACTCCTTCCACCCCTAGAAAACTCCTGCTGGCTGACAGAGCCATTGCTATCCCAAGCATTGTTTAAACTGACTGAAAGCAATACCCAGAACAAAAGAAACTAATACCTACACTCGCCGCCTTCAAGTCCGACAACCCTAATCCCAAATTGGAACTATAGAACGAGTCCTGCAAAGAGCCCCCAATCTGTTGTGGACCAAACCAGACCCCCTCAAAGCATTTCAAGAAAGTAACCCAGACCCTACTTTTGCTAGCTGTCTTAAGCAGGTGTAAGGTGGAAATTCCAGGTGAGATGCAGCTGGTGAAACCACTCAGTTTTAAACAAAACAGAATTTATTTGCAAGATTACCGATTAAACACAAACAAAAAAAATACCAAATAACAAGCTATTAGAAAATCCAACAGATTATCCTGGCTTCATGATGCTGTTCCCAACATTTGCAACAATCCCCATAAACACCCCTTGGCACAAAAGGTAAAATCAAACCCAGGGCCGTACAGGAGAGAAGCCATAGAGAGAGGAGGATGGACCTGCTTCTTTGAGTCCAGCAGCCTTGTTTCAACTCTACTGTGCTAAAACCAAACCGAAGCAGAGAGAACCTGAGCTGGGAGAACTGACCACTCCCCTTTCATTGTACAAGTGTTGTTTTTTAACTTAAAAGCCATTTTCCTGAGGCAGTATTTGTTAGCTGTAATGAAATTGGCCCTAAAACCCTTCAACTTAAGACTTTTTGGAGTCTGTGTCTTTTACGACCTCTCTGAAAAAAATGCCAAGGACAACATCACCTTGTTAAAGGAGCAGCATCGTCATCGAAGACGCAACTAAAAATGAGGTGTCAACCTGGTAAAACAGCAAGTGATAGACAGAGCTAAGTGACCCTACAATTTCCAGCCACTTGATTCATTCCATGTGACATCAAGAAATGGTTGGAGGCACTGGATACTGTAAAGGCTATGGGCCCTGACCACATTCCAGCAATAGTGCTGAAGACTTGTGCTCCAGAACTTGCCGTGCCCTGAGCCAAGCTGTTCCATTAAAGTTACAACACTGGCATGTACTCAACAATATCTGGAAAATTGCCCAGGTATGTCCTGTACATAAAAAGGAGACAAATACAACCTAGCCAATTACTGCCTCATCAGCCTACTCTCGATCCTCAGTAAAGAGATGGAAGATTTCATCAACCGTGCTATCAAGCAGTAACCTGCTCAGTGACACCCAGTTTGGGGTCCACCAGGGCCACCTAGTTCCTGACCTCACTAGAGCCTTGGTTCAAACATGGACAAAAGAGCTGAATTCCAGAGGGGAGGTGAGAGTGACAACCCTTGACATTAAGGAGTATTCGACTAAATATGACATCAAGAAGCCTTGACAAAACTGGAATCAATGAGATTCAGCAGGCAAACTCTCTTCTGGTTGGAGTCAAAGGAAGATAGTTACAGCTATTGGATGGCAGTCACGTCAACTCCAGGACATCTCTGCAGTAATGTCTTATGGGAGAAAGTGAGGACTGCAGATGCTGGAGATCAGAGCTGAAAATGTGTTGCTGGAAAAGCGCAGCAGGTCAGGCAGCATCCAAGGAACAGGAGAATCGACGTTTCGGTCATAAGCCCTTCTTCAGGAATGTCTTATGCCCTACCATCTTCAGCTGCTTCATCAATGACCTTCCCTCAGATATAGGGATGTTCACCAATGATTATACAATGTTCAGCACCGTTTGTGACTCCTCAGATACTGAAGCAGTCGGTGTCCAAATGCAGCAAGTTCTGAACAATATCCACACTTAGGCTGACAAGTAACAGGTAATAACCAGAGCCCCTTGACATTCAACGGTGTTACTATCACTAAATCTCACACTATCAACATCCTGAGGATTACCATTGACCAAAACCTCAACTAGACTTGCCACATAAACACAGTGGCTACAAAAGCAGGCCAGAACCTAGGAATACTGCACCAAGTAACTCCCTTCATGACTCCCCAAAGCCTGTCCATTATTTCAAGTCACAAGTCAGGGATGTGATGAATACTCCCCACTTGCATGGATGAGTACAGCACTCAAGAAGCTTGACACCAGCCAGGAGAAAGACATTGCTTTGATTGGCACTATACCCACAAACATCCACTCCCTCCACCACCAGCACTCAGTAGCAGCAGTGTGTACTATCTATAAGATGCACTGCAGAAATTCACCAACCGTCCTTAGACAGGACCTTCCAAACCCACAACCACTTTCATCTAGAAGGACAAGGGAATCAGATACATGGGAACACCACCCTAACAATTACACAAGGAACTAGTTTCCCTCCAAGCCAATCACCATCCTGACTGGGAAATGTATTGCTGTTCCTTCACAGCAAAGCATACCAAGTATATGGCTCTTCTATCTGATTCTAGAATTTCCCAAGTCCCAAAGTTGATGGCCTGAAGATTCTTGGCTTGGAGAAAGTTAGGATGCTGGCGTTCAGAGTCGAAAACTGTGTTGCTGGAAAAGCACAGCAGGTCAGGCAGCATCCGAGGAGCAGGAGAATCAACGTTTCGGGCATAAGGCCTTCATCAGGAATTCCTGACACTGGGCTCTTGCCTGAAATGAAAATGTGTTGCTGGAAAAGCGCAGCAGGTCAGGCAGCATCCAAGGAACAGGAGAATCGACGTTTCGGTCATCAGCCCTTCTTCAGGAAGGCTGATACCCGAAACGTTGATCCTCCTGTTCCTTGGATGCTGCCTGACCTGCTGCGCTTTTCCAGCAACACCTTTTCAGCTCTGATCTCCAGCATCTGCAGTCCTCACTTTCTCCTCTTGCCTGAAATGTTGATTTTCCTGCTCCTCGGGTGTTGCCTGACCTGCTGTGCTTTTCCAGTGCCACACTTTTCAACTGAATATTCTTGGTATCAACTACGTTACAATATCAATAAGGACCAATATATCTGCTGAATTATCTAACTTGAAACACTTATGCCATTTACTTTAAGCCCTGAGTTCTGGATATCCTCCTATGGATTTGTGCTGTTAAAGTCTTTTTGTGTTCACCCTGCCCCTCTACTTCCCCTGGAAGAGAAAGTCTGTCATGTTGTCCTCAACTCCACCTTTCTGCCTTTTTTTCAATAACTCATGCTTCCATTACTGTTTATAAACCTCTCTATCACAACCTTGAATATATTTCACTGCCCAATCTCAGTTGCCCCTTCTGATAAAGAATTCCACAAGATTCACAATCCTCTGAGAGAAGGAATTTTGCCTGGTCACTGGCTTAAATGGATGCTCGCTTACTCTGGGATTATTCCTTCTGGTCCTGAACTCTCCCACAAGGGGAAACAAACTCTGCATCTACCCTCTCCGCATCTGCCCTCTCTTGTCCCCCACGTATGTTCTATGACTGAATAAGATCTCCTCTCAGTCTTCTAAAATCCAATAAGTACAGGCCTAACCCACTCAACTTCTGTTTATAATAAAATTCCTCCGTACCTGAGATCAATCTAATGAGCCTTCTGTTAGACGATCAGACGTAGGCGCAGCTGTAGGATGTGCACGAATTGGCTGCCACACTTCCGACACCTGACAAAGTGCTCATTGGATGCAAAGGCCTCTGGGACGTGCTGAGGTCATGAAAGAAATGTAAGCTCTTTCTTCCTTCAGACTTGGGTAAGTGGAACTTTAATGAGACTGTCATGAAACTGGCCAGTACGCTGCAGCTTAATTGACGGTTTGCACTGCAAATTATTTTATATTCACTGAATTAATCGCACATTTAAATAAACGTGCTTATACTTACAAATTTTACACTTTGAGTTTTGTTAACCTTCCCACACAGTTTAGCTGTTTTGTAACAGTAATACGTCTCAATTTGAACATAACAAACAGCATAATTAAACTAACATTTCACATAATTAAGGACCATTAATTGAAGTAAATTAGTGCTGATTGGAGCATTTTAAGAGATTGGGATATAAATAAGATTCTTTCAGCTGGACCAGACATTCTCCAGAAGTTCGAAGCAGTTAGTCTAAGAAGGGATATTTGGTCATTTTCTGGGAACAATGGCACACTGCCTATTTCATGCTGGAGAAGGGCAAGTTTCTCCCTATCTGTGAATAGTGGATCTGCAAGTCTCCCACTGTGTGATCAGTGTATCTGCTAGTCTCCCTTTCTGTGATTGGTGAATCTATTGGCTTTAGTTAGAGCCATAGAGTCATAGAAATGTACAGCATGGAAACAGACCCTTCGGTCCAACCCGTCCATGCCGACCAGATATCCCAACCCAATCTAGTCCCACCTGCCAGCACCCGGCCCATATCTCTCCAAACCCTTCCTATTCATGTACCCATCCAAATGTCTCTTAAATGTTGCAATTGTACCAGCCTCCACCACTTCCTCTGGCAGCTGATTCCATACACGTACCACCCTCTGTGTGAAACAATTGCCCCTTCGGTCTCTTTTATATCTTTCCCCTCTCACCCTAAACCTATGCCTCTAGTTCTGGACTCCCCGACCCCTTCTCTCTGTGATTTGTACAACTGGTCGTCTCTCTGTCTCAGCGATTAATGCTTCTGTTGGTCTCCTTCCAGCTAATCGGTGTGTCTGTTGGCTTTCTTCCTCTCTGTGATTGGCGTATCCATTGCTCTGCTTTTCTGTATTGGTGTATCTGCTCATCTCTCTCCCACTCTCAGAATGGTTCTCTAACTCCTCTCAACTCTATTTTGTAGTAACTGGAGTAGGCAATTCACCCCATTGATTCAGAATGACTGTGATTGATCAAACGTTTCAATGCCTTTTACACCTCCCATCTCCATAACCCTGTACACCACCGGTAAGCAGACATCTATTAAACTCTACGATAAACATACTCAAAGACTGAGCATCCACAGTCTTAGAGAATTCCAAAAGTTCACAACCCTCTGAGCAAAACAATTTCTCCTCATCTCAGACCTAGGAGGTAGTTTGTTTCTAAATTACGCTCCCTATTTCTAAACTCGCCAACCAGAGGAAACATCTTACCTCCATCTACCCAGTCTGTCATTTTAAACATTTTGTAAGCTTCAACAAGATCACCTCAATGTTAATTTCCTAGCCACCATTTAGACTGAGCGTCACATGGTAGGATTTACTTTTAATATATCTTTTCTCTGTATTGATGCTTCCTGAGCTGCTGTGTCTTGTCAGCTATTCCTGTTTTTTATTATACTTTACTCATATCTAGTGACACAAGTCTCCTGCCCAGCAAAACTGTGTACAATCAATCCTTGGACCATGGCAGGATTGACATTCATTACCCATCTCTTGTTACCTTGAGACCAGGACGGTGGGCCTTCTATCGGTGCTTCCTGGAATCAGTTTGACTTAATCTTTATCTAAAGTCTTTCTAAGCCCTTGTAGACCACATGAAATGCATTACCCTCAGAACACTATCTAATTCTTTCTAATAACTTTCTTCACTACTAAGGTTTGACTGACTGAATTGGAATTTCTTGGTCTTTCCCTTCCTCCCTTTTTTTTAATAATGGGACAATGTTTGCAGTCCTCCATTCCTCTGGCACCTCACCTGTAGCCAGAGAGGATTTGTAAATGACTCCCAGAGCTCATATCTCATTCCTTGGCTTCCTGAACATCTGTGGAAACATCTCATTTAGGCCTGCAGATTTATCCACTTTTAGAGCTCCTAAACCCTTTACTACCTCCTCTCCCTCTATGTGAATTTCTCCTGATGTCCTCCACCCTGAAGTCTATATGTGTGTTGCCCTAACCCTTTGTGAAGACCAACACAAAGTATTCATTGAGGACTATGGTCATGTTTTTTGAAGTGGCGATGGCTTCAGCATCGGTGATTTGATTGGGCCAGTCTGTCCCTCCTTCCTAAGGTGGCTTCAGTGGCAGTGTCCTGTAGTTACCCCTCACAGATTGCTGTGGAGGGAACAAAAGATGACCTTTATCCTAACCTTGTCTCAATTATTTCTTTTTTATAATTCCTGTAATTAAAATGGCACCAGTTGTGACAACTTATATGCATCTCACTGTATTTTCATAAATCTCAATAAATTACAACATAGAACATAGAACAATACAGCACAGAACAGGCCCTTCAGCTCCGATGTTGCACTGACCTGTGATCTAATCTAAGCCTGGCCCCCTACACTATCCCATCACCATCCATATGTTTATCCAAGGATTGTTTAAACCTCCCTAGTGTGGCTGAGTTGACTACATTGGCAGTTACTACATTCCATGCCCTTACCACTCTCTGAGTAAAGAACCTGCCTCTGACATCTGTCTTAAATCTATCACCCCTCAAATTGTAGTTATGCCCCCTCGTACAAGCTGACATCATCATCCTATGAAAAAGACTTTCACTGTCTACCCCGTCCAGTCCTCTCACCAAATCCCCCCTTAGCCACCTTCTCTCCAATGAGAACAGACCCAAGTCTCTCAGCCTTTCCTCATAAGACCTTCCTTCCAGACCAGGCAACATCCTGGTAAATCTCCTCTGCACCTTTTCCAATGCTTCCACTCCTTCCTGTAATGGGGCAACCAGAACTGTACACAATATTCCAAGTGTGGCTGCACCAGCGTTTTGTATAATTGCAGCATGACATTACGGCTCCGGAACTGGATTCCTCTACCAATAAAACCTAACCTTATGCCTTCTTAATAGCACTATCAACCTGGGTGGCAACTTTCAGGGATCTAAGTACATGCACTCCAAGATCCCTCTGCACATCCACACTACCAAGAATCTTTCTATTGATCCAGTATTCTGCCTTCCTGTTATTCTTCACAATTATCTGCATTGAACTCCATTTGCCACCTCTCAGCCCAATTCTGCAGTTTATCCAAGTCCCCCTGCAACCTGCAACATTCTTCCACACTGTCCACTACTCCATCGATGTTAGTGTCATCTGCAAACTTACTAACCCATCCACCTATGCTTGCATATAAGTCATTTATAAAAATGACAAACGGCAGTGGTCCCAAAACAGATCCTTGTGGCAACCGGACTCCAGGCTGAATATTATTCATTAACCACCACTCTCTGGCTTCTTACAGAAAGCCAGTTTCTAATCCAAACTGCTAAATCACCCTCAATCCCAAATGTCTGCATCTTCTCCAACAGCATACCACGGGGAACCTTATCAAAAGCTTTCCTGAAGTCCATGTACATCACATCAACTGCCCTATCCTCATCTACATTCTTGGTCACCTTCTCAAAAAACCTAATGAGGTTTATGAGACACGACCTGTCCTTGACGAAACCATGCTGACTATCTACAATCAAATTGTTGCTTGCTCGATGATTATAAATCCTATCTCTTATAATCCCATCCAAAACTTTGCCTACAACAAAAGTAAGGCTCACTGGTCTATAATTACCTGGGTCATCTCTATTGCCCTTCTTGAACAAGGGCACAACATTTGCAATCCTCCAGTCCTGCGATACTAAACCTGTAGACAATGACGACTCAAAGATCAAAGCCGAAGGCTCCCTCACCTCCTCCCTAACTTCCCAGCAAATCCTTGGATAAATCCCATCCTGCCCAGGGGACTTGTCTACTTTCACTCCTTCTAGAATTGATAACCCCTCTTCCTTACTAACCTCGATCCTGTCTAGTCTAATATGTTAGAACATAGAACATAGAACAGTACAGCACAGAACAGGCCCTTCAGCCCACGATGTTGTGCCGAACTTCTATCCTACATTAAGCACCCATCCATGTACCTATCCAAATGCCGCTTAAAGGTTGCCAATGATTCTGACTCTACCACTCCCACGGGCAGCGCATTCCATGCCCCCACCACTCTCTGGGTAAAGAATCCACCCCTGACATCTCCCCCATACCTTCCACCCTTCACCTTAAATTTATGTCCCCTTGTAACGCTCTGTTGTACCCGGGGAAAAAGTTTCTGACTGTCTACTCTATCTACTCCCCTGATCATCTTATAAACCTCTATCTAGTCACCCCTCATCCTTCGCCGTTCCAACGAGAACAGGCCGAGAACTCTCAACCTATCCTCGTACGACCTATTCTCCATTCCAGGCAACATCCTGGTAAATCTTCTCTGCACCCTCTCCAAAGCTTCCACATCTTTCCTAAAGTGAGGCGACCAGAACTGCACACAGTACTCCAAATGTGGCCTAACCAAAGTCCTGTACAGCTGCAACATCACTTCACGACTCTTGAATTCAATCCCTCTGCTAATGAACGATAATACACCATAGGCCTTCTTACAAACTCTATCCACCTGAGTGGCAACTTTCAAAGATCTATGTACATGGACCCCAAGATCCCTCTGTTCCTCCACCTGACTAAGAACCCTACCATTAACCCTGTATTCCGCATTCTTATTTGTTCTTCCAAAATGGACAACCTCACACTTGGCAGGGTTGAACTCCATCTGCCACTCCTCAGCCCAGCTCTGCATCATATCTAAGTACCTTTGCAAACGACAAATGCCCTCCTCACTGTCCACAACTCCACCTATCTTCGTATCATCTGCAAATTTACTGACCCACCCTTCGACTCCCTCATCCAAGTCATTAATAAAAATTACAAGCAGCAGAGGACCCAGAACTGATCCCTGCGGAACTCCACTTGTAACTGGGCTCCATGTTGTATTTAATTTTTCTCTTCTACAACATTCTCCTTTTCCTGAGTGAAAACCAATGAGAAATATTTGTTTAGCACCTCTTCAATCTCCACATGGTCCACACACAAGTTCCCACTTCTGTTTTTGACTGGCCCTATTCCTACCCTAGTCATCCTTCTATTCCTCATTTCTCTTTAGCTTTAGGGTTCTCCTTTATTCTATTTGCTAAAGACTGCTCATGTCCTCTCTTTGCTCTTCTTAACTCTCTCTTCAAATCCTTCCTGGCTAATCTGTAACTCTGCATCGTCTCATCTGAACCATTTCATCTTTTTGTCACATAAGCCTCCTTCTTCTGCTTAACAAGAGATGCAATTTTTGGAGTAAACCACGGTTCTCTTATCTTATCACTTCCTCCCTGCCTGACAGGGACATACTTATCAAGGACACGCAATATCTGTCTTTTCCCTAGGGTGGGGGTGGGGGGAGTCCAGAACTAGAGGGCATAGGTTTAGAGCAAGAGGGGAAAGATATAAAAAAGACCTAAGAGGCAACTTTTTCACACAGAATGAGTATGTGTATGGAATGAGCTGCCAGAGGAAGTGGTGGAGGCTGGTACAATTGCAACATTTAAAAGGCATCTGGATGGATATATGAATAGGAAGGGTTTGGAGGGATATGGGCCGGGTGCTGGCAGGTGGGACTAGATTGGGTTGGGATATCTGGTCAGCATGGACAGGTTGGACCGAAGGGTCTGTATCCATGCTGTACATCTCTATGACTCAATGGGACTCTGCTTCTCATTTTTGATTTATCTTAACCTTTATGTCCTTGACATCCAGGTTTCTCTGGTCTTGGTACCACCCTTTGCCTTTACAGGAACGTATTCACACTGTACCTTCACCATTTCCTCCTTAAATGGCTCCCACTGCTCGGAGACATTTTTTATCTCCAAGCAGCAGCTCCATGTCTGCTCGTGCCAAATTATACCTTATTTTCAGTGGAATTAGTCTTCCTTTAATTGGCAACCTTGATTCTGGCCCACCTTTATAGTTTTCCACAGCTATCTGAATTTAGCTGAGTTATGGGCACTATCTCAAAAAAGCCCCCATCCTGATACACCTTCCACCTAAAATGGCTCATTTTGGAAAATTAGATCCAGAACTGATCCCTCTCTTGTAGGATGTTCCATGTGCTGGCGAAATAAAGTTCTCTTCGATGCAATTTAAGAAATTGTGCTCTATAAAAATTATCCCACTTAATGTTTGGACAATTAAATCCCATGCTATCATTGCCTTATTATTCTGACACTTTTCTGAAATTTATTATATTTTTGATCCTGTATCTTTCCCTGACTTTTTTGGGGCCTGTATACACACTCATTAGTGCATTTTCCCCTTTTGAATTTTTTTACTTTGAATTAATTTGTCAATTTTTCCAAGATATCCCTCCTTGTGTTTATAATTGATTCCCTTATCAATATTGCAAAAACCCTCTCCACGTCTCAAATCCCTATAGTGCAGAAAGAGGCTATTCAGCCTATTGAGTCTGTGTTGACCCTCTGAAATGCATCCCAACCCCAACCTATCTCTGTAACCCAGCATTTCCCATGGCTAATATACCTAACCCGTACATCCCTGGACACTATGGGCAATTTAGCATTCACCTAACCTGCACATCTTTGGACTGTGGGAGGGAGCCGAAGCACCCAGAGGAAATGTATACAGACGCGGGGAGAATGTGCAAACTCCACACAGAGAGTTGCCCTGGAGGATGGAATAAAATCCAGGTCTTTACCACTGTGAGGCAGCAGCTAACCATTGAGCCACTATCAATTCCCCTCTCTATCTTGTCTAAATACACTATGACTAGGAATGGAGATCATTTCTACTCAATGTGTTTAAGATGGCAAACCTCCAGAATAGGAGGGACTTGAACCTGGGCCTCCTGACTCACGGGCAGGGACACTACCACTGTGCCACAACAGCGCTCTCAGGCTCCTTGCAACAAATATATTCCATTTAGTCTTTCTAAAATCACTTTATTTCTTAACTAACCCATGGTTTTTCACCAACTCATGTTTGAACTTTTAATTCCACCTCAATTGTTCGCTTCTCTGTAGTATCGGACAGGATCCAGCCCTGTGCCAATCTAGTTTAAATCTGCCTCGATGACACTAACAAGCCTCAAGGCAAGAATCAAAAACCAAAATTGCTGGGAAAGCTCAGCAGTATTTGTGGAGAGAAAGCAGTGACCCTTCTTCAGAATAATGATGTTGGTCCTGATCCTGTTCAGATAACCTGTCCAACCTCCCCAGAATTATCTCACTGAAGTAGCTTGGAAATGCTTCAGTTGTGTCTTTTGCACTGGGCTCCTCAATGGAGACATTAGTGGAGCCTCTTTCTCCTCTAGTGATCTGACTAGGTGTCCACCACAATGTACAACTGGATATGCCAGGGCTGCAGAGCTTAGATCAGATGCATTGGTTGTGGGCTGCTCTCCCCCTGGTGCAATCTCCCAGTGGATGCCAATTCAGGGGAAACCTCCGAGAATGGAGGAGGCAGGGTGTGTTCCTGATACAATAGGCCTGGGCAGAGGGCCTTGGAAGGCAGGTAGCCCGGTTGGTGAATGTTGGCACTGCTTCTGTACGGTGGAATTATGAGGGGGTCTCTATCGTGAGGTGGTCTCTGAAAATGTTTCTGCTCATTTAGTGCAAACAGTGGCCTCTGTTGACATGGTCATGCCTGTAAGGTGGACATCACCCTACAGGATGGTGTTTGGTGGTACCTGTGACAGGCAATTCTGGTTAGGAGGTGATAAGAAGCCTCATTCAGCTGCTGGCAGGTATCATCTGGATAAAGATCAGAAGGAGGCATTCCCACCTTCTGGGAAGACTCCAATGATGCCTCTAATAAAATATTTTGGGTGAGGTGCTGAATGGACTGGACTGGACTAGACATCCAGAAGCTCAGACTAATACTCCAGGGACATAGCTTCAATTCCCATTGTGGCAACTTGTGGAATTTAACTTCAATTAATCGAGTGAAAAGAAGGCCTGGAATTGAAAGCGAGCCTCACCAGTGATGACTGTGAAATTACCGATTGGCATAAATATCCATCTGGTTCACTCATGCCCTTTAGGGAGGGAAATCCTTACCTGATCAGGTCTACATGGGATTCCAGACCCACAGCAATGAGGATGACTCTTAACTATCCTCTGAAGTGGCCTGGCAAATGATAATGGCTAAGTGGTAGTGTCACTTGACGAATAATGCTGAGACCCAGACAAGGTTATGTCAATCTAGGTTCAAAGCATAACAGCTCGTGGAATTGAAATTTAAACAATTTGAAGCTAGTCTCTGTAATGGTGGCCATAAGAACAATTATTGATTGTTGTGAAAACCCAGTTCACTTTAAGTGAAGTGAATCTGCCGTCCATTCCTGGTCTGATCTATATGTGACTCCAGAGCTACAGCAATGTGGTTGACTGAAATGGCTGAGGAAGACACACAGTTCAGGAGCAATAGGATGGACTACAAATAATGACTTTGCTGGTGAAGGTTCATGTAAAAGAACAAAGGAAACAAAAACTAGGTTGACTACTTGCTGCCCTTGGGCAGGCTGTTGGAAGTTTCTCCCTGGCTGTGATACAATTGGCAGGAGGAAGGGAATGGCCCACCGACTTCCCCCCTCTACCTCATTTCACACCTTCCCCCAGGGCTAGCCTTCAACCTTCAGCTTCAGTGGGGTTGAAAACTTGCCCATTCCTGACAATAGATCAAACAGAAAGGAAACAATAGAACTGCATAGAAGGTTGTTCTCAAGCCATTCAGGGTTAAAACACATTTCTATTATGTTTCCCTGTACTAGAGAAGCCACAGGGTTTCAGAATGATATGTTCTTTCAGTGAAAGTCTACACTGCTCTATGGATAATGCAAAACCTCAGTGCATTTCAGCTTTTCAACAAGGGAGAATTCCCCAATGTTCGATGTTGCTTAAAATTCCCTCTGGCGTTTAAGTATCTGATATTGCATCCATCAATGAGCCATGATTAACCAAACAATGGGGCATGCTGTTCCCTCAGAGCTCTCTCTCTCACACACACACACACACACACACACACACACACACACACACACACACACTGATAACAGTGCTTGTCACTTCTTATCACATTGCAGAATCCCCTACACATCAATGCACCTACATAAGGTACCCACGATGTGGAGGTGCCGGTGTTGGACTGGGGTGGAGAAAGTTAAAAATCACACAACACCAGGTTATAGTCCAACAGGTTTATTTGGAAGCACTAGCTTTCAGAGCGCTGTTCCTTCATCTAATAGCAGATGACAGCTACCTGATAAAGGAGCAGCACACTGAAGGCTCGTGTTTCCAAATAAACCTGTTGAACTATAACCTGGTGTTATGTGATTCTTAACTTTGTCCAGTTATAACCCATATAAGGTATAATGGAAGTAGTCAATGATTGCTTATTTGCTCAGTGAGCGGGTTCACAAGTGTTCCTTGAAATGCATCTCTCTGGCTGAGCTTTGGCTACTTGCACAGATTTGTTTATCTGCCATTAGAAATATTTCCCAAATACACTGGTTCCAGTATGAAACCAGATCAATTCAGTTGTAGGAAACTGAGTGCAGAAAACTCATGATGTTATGTGTGCCTATGATTAGATATTCCTAAATTTTTCCCAGACAGTGAAATAGACCTATAACATGCAGACACTCTTGGAAGATCAGAAATTCTGTAGCAATTTGCTACAGTACAAGTTATAGAGTGGTAAGTTGCCACAAACAGCAATACAATGATGGGTGGAATTTTCTGGGAAATGTTGGGATTTTGATCTAGGGCTCATATGGAGGACCTGAACCCTCATGTCTCTTCAGCACATTGACCTTCAGTAACATTGAGGCTTTGAGGGCTGAGGTGGAGGGGACTATTCATGGTTATGGTTTTAGCCTCACATCTTGTGGTCTTATCACTGGGGCATGAAATAGCCAATCCCGATGACTTCGGATCGGGGAAACCTCCTTGGGGTAAAAATTGATCAGGCCAGCAACCATATAGAGCTGAGTAAATGGCAGGAATATTTTCCTGTGTATTTCAATTACATGGGCCTAATTTTGCTAAATGACATATGATACCATGTACATTAAAACTGGCCAACAAATACAAGGGAACCAGTTTTGAGCTGTAAGTTGTACATTCCTCAAGTAACATTTCAAACAGAGTGTCCACAGTACTTTTAGGCACTTGCTAATACGCAGATTACTTACCCATGCCAGGGGACGTACCAGGTATGTATAAAAAAATAAGTTGGTTTCTTGAACTTCAAAAGTTCGTCTGATGTAACAACACCCACCGTGCTCTGAGAACATAGAACAGTACAGCACTGGAACAAGCCCTTAGGCCTATGATGTTGTGCCGCAAATGTTTGCCAAATTAAATTAATCCCTTCTGTCTGCCCTTGGTCTGTACTCCTCCAACCCTTGCATATTCATGTACTTATGTAAAAGTCTCTTAAATGCTCCTTTTGTATCTGCCTCCTTTCTTAGAGATGTAGTGTCGAGATTTTGACCCAGCAACAATGAAGAAAAGACTGCTATAGTTTGAAGTCAAAAGTATGTGTAGTTCAGAAGGGTACTTCAAAGGAACGAGTCTGCTAACTTTCACTTGTGGGTGGATGAGCTCAGGAGTTTGGGAGTTGCCGTCAAAGGAGCCTTGGTGAGTTATAAAATCGTAGAGTCATAGAAAAGTACAGCACAGAAACAGACCCTTCGGTCCAACTCGTCCATGCTGACCAGATATCCGAACCTAATCTAGTCCCATTTGCCAGCAGCCAGCCCATGTCCCTCTAAAGCCTTCCATCCAGATGCCTTTTAAATGTTGTAATTGTATCAGCCTCCACCACTTCCTCTGGCAGCTCATTCCATACACACACTACCCTCTGCGTGAAAAGGTTGCCCCTTAGGTCCCTTTTAAATTTTTCCCCTCTCACCCTAAACCTATGCCTTCTAGAGTTGTTGCATTGTATTTCAAGTACGCATTTTTAAAAAAAAAGTAGAAAAGGAAAGGAAAAAGACAGGAAAGGAAATTTAATTTTGAATTTGGCCATTTTAAAATCATCAATTGCAATGAAACTGGAGGAATGAGACTCCACACTTATTGTGCCTAGTTTTCAGTACCAGAGAGGTCGATTGAGAATAAGTCATGGCTATGGTACTGTTAAGACAGCATTTAGACTGAAAGGGACGAGATTCAATTTTCTGCAAGAAGTCTGCTTTGCATCTGTGGAGTAAGTATACCAATGCATGCTGGCCAATTGATTGTAACTGTGATGCAAACCAACAAGATGCAGTTTCGTGAATTTAACAGTGGAACTTTTCACATCAGCCTTTGGACTTCTGGGAAGGAATCTGCCCCTTTCATGAGGTTGCTGCATAATTAAAGTGTCAGCCTCACTGTTAACCTGACTGGACTGTCAGGGCCATGTGCTTAATTACTGTTTGACACCTGATCAATAGTCCTGTGATCGGTAGGAGTTCAGAGCAAATCTTTGGCAGCGTCACGGTGTAAGCGATGCGCAGATAAGAAGAATTAATTGGGATGATCAGCTTGATCTTGGGATCCTGAGCTGGTCCCTCAGGATTCCTGCAACTTCAAACTGAAGGCAAAAAAGTTCAGAATGAATGAAACCTCCATTTCTCATCGACATCTCCAGCCTTATTGACTTTTCATAAGCTGGACAGCCACCGGCGTTCTACCTTGGCTCTCCAGTGAATGGTAACACCCTTTGATAAACTCCTGTTAAAATCTCCTTGCTTCCTCAGCTCAACGATAGATAGCAATTTTTTTTCTCATAAGAAAATAATTAAATCAGAGATTCCTGCAGGGTAAGCAATATCTCACTGAATGTGCAATCAATTGGAGCTGTGGAATATCGATTCCTACTTCCTTATCCAGCATGTCTAGACTCTGCTAAGCTGATCGTGTCAGAGATACATCTTTGCAGCTAGTATCAATTTAGTTTACAATATGAGTGGGATTATACTATCTACATTATATTTCTTGCTGCTCAACTGCAAGATTAATTCAGATGAAGACGCACTTAGTCCCTTTACAATTTTGCTTCTTCAGTGTATACATGGTCACGTACTATGCAGAGAAAATGTGCAATATGTATTTCTGCATCATTTTTGAGAGCGGCATATTTTTATTTTAGTTCATGCTAGGGATGTGGGCATTTGCAGTCCAACCCTAACTGACCTTGTGAAGGTAATGCTGAGCCACCTTCTCTAACCAATGCCCACGGGAGCATGATGGGGAAACTCAAAGGTTTTGATCTGTTACTGTGAAGGAATGGTGACAGATGCTTTATTTTGTGTATTTATATCAGATATGTTTTAGGCCAATAGTGCTACCTGCATGTTGAGATACTGGGACAGAGTGTCTTGGTCTGTAGGTGTTTGCCCCTGAGGTTGCTTATTACTTATCTCCATGTCAAGCTCTTTGACTCCTTATACACTGTTACATTTCCTTATTTACATCTTCACACAGCAGATTCTCAAATACAGCTCTCTAGCATAGTGTCTAAGACAGTGCTCTACACAACATTCAAAACTCATGGGGGGACGTTGGATGGAGAATCCATCCCGATAGTCCCTGGGAAATCACCCGGGGAAATTCACTGACTGGGCAATCAGAGAGAGAAAAGGAGTTCCCGTAATGGAAGTAAGAGTGAGATTGTTGATAGGTTTACATTGATTTGACCAGCAACAAACATAGGAGGAGAGCAGCCAGTGCACCAACAGTGACAGAGCCATTGGGGAAGCTAGAAGCCAGGATCTGGGAAATGGGGCAGGGGTCAGAGCGGTTGGTGGAGGAATACTGGGGTCAAGTCCAGCAGCAGTTAGCGCAGGGCCCATAAAGGGGTTAGGGGAAATGAGGAGGCATAAGGGGGTCAGGCTGATAGGACACAGGGTCCAGAAGAGGGCTGGGGGAGACAGGTGTCTGCAAAGGGATCGGGAAAACAAGAGGACCACAAGGGTTCTCAGGGAGATGGAGATCTGGTAGGGAGCTGGGTGAAAGCATGGGGGTGTGGGATAGCTGCAAGGACACAGGGTCAAAATGGAAGGGGTTGAAAATGGGTGAGAGGTAGGTAGGCCTGGAGAGGGCCGCAGTGTATGGGGAGGAGAATTGTGGGGAGCTAGGGCTCTGAGAGACAAGATGTTTTTACGGGAACTGATATTAGAGACAGGCAGCAAAGGAGTCAGTGAGAGAGAAAGAGAGAGGGAGAAAGACAGAGACAGAAATCACAAGGGGTATGTGGGAGAGAGGGGGATTTTGTAAGGGAGAGGAAAATAGAACCAAGTTGTAAAGAAGAGAGAACAAATCTATTAATAAAGGAGCACTCAGGTAACGGGGAGCTAGAAAAACATGAAATTACCGAGGTAATGCATGTGTCTACAGCTTAAAGCTGTACGTGTTTAGGAGCGACTTTATGGGGGAGACTTTTAGTAGATTCTACACTGAGATTCAGTAAAACTTAAAAAATAAAACTGCATAGGTAAAATACTCCTGCTTTGTGAATATACGCTGGAACTGCATTAGCTGTACCATACCAATCTGTTAAATATGGTGTTTATGGTGACTTCTTTATGTGTAGAAACACATATTAATAATTTTGAAAAATAAACCTGTACCAATTAATACTAATGTTCGTATGGATTTAAATCCTCTGGTATTTTGGAAATGATTGATTTATTCATGTGTTGTGGCTTTGGGATTAATGGGGTTGATTTTGATTGAGTTTAATGATGAATTCCTCCAATTTGGCTTCTGTGCATTTCCAAATGCCACAAAATGAAAATACAATTACAATGTAATCACATCACGTAACAAAGGAGTTAGTGAGAATGAAAAAGAAGCACCTGAAAACCAACAAAATGCCCCAAAAAACAAAATATAGCTTCCAAGAATTAAAGAATTACTCTCAAGGGGAGTCGTTGAAAAGAAAATACATTGTGTTCTGCTTCGCCTATTTATTCGAGTCTCTGATTTCTTCTCTCTTATTGCTGTCAGAGTCATGTGATCAGCTGCATCACCATAATTTACGTGACTCTTATTATACCACCATGTAGTTCCTAGACAAGGTTCAGTATATCAAGGGACGAGATCCTAGCTATGAAATTCCTAGCCTTCAATGTGGTCTTGTCACCACAGTATACATTGTTGTATATAATGAAACAGGGTGGCTGGGTTAGCACACACCATGGGATCTGACTCATGGCTCTTCCAACTTTGCGGTGAGATGTGTTTTTGAGTGTCCTGGGGATAGTTCACCCTCCCCAACTGTCCCAACCCCAGTCAACAGTCACTCTGGGGGGAGTGGATAGCTTCTTTCCCAGGTTCACAGCAGCTTGGCATGGCGCAGTCTTGCACCTCAATCCCAGGAGGGATTACTGGCCACAGAGACTAACATCCTCACACAGAGCAACGAGCCATCATTCCCTCTGTTGACCGATGCCAATCTTCACTTTTATTGCACTGAGGAGTTTCATGAAACCCTTTGATTTACACAACACTGGCATCTACTGTGCAATGTGGAAAAGTGCCATGGTTCATCCTGTGCACAAAAAGCAGGACAAATCCAAACTGGCCAGTTATCATCCCATCTGTCTACATTTGATCATCAGTAATGTAAGGTGTCATTGACAGTGCTATCAAGTGGCACTTGCAAAGTCATTTGCTCACTAACACCCAGCTTGGATTCCACCAGGACCAGAGTTCTTGACCTCATTACAATCTTGGTTCAAACATGGACATAAGCACTGAATTCCAGAGGTGAGGTGAGATTGATTGCCCTTGACATCAAGGGTGTTCATGGATGATAGCCTAACGTTCAGCACCATCTCCAGTTTCTCAGATACTGAAGAAGCTCATGATCATTTGCAAAATGATCTGAAAACCATCCAGACTTGTGCTAACAAGTGACAAGTAATATTCATGCCACACACAAGTGCTAGGTAATGGCTATCTCCAAAAAAAGAGAATCTAATCATCACCTCTTGAATTTCAATGGATTTACTATTACTGAATTCCCAACTATCAGCATCCTGGGGGTTAACATTGACCTGTAGCTGAACTGGACTAGATATATAAATTCTGTGGTCACAAGAATGTGTCAGAGGCCAGGAATCTTGCAGCAACATGTTCTGACACCCCAAATGCTGGCCCATTATTCACTAGGAACAACACAGATCTGTGATGGAATACTCCCCACCTGCCTGGATAGGCGCAGTTCCAACAATGTTCAAGAAGCTTAACATCATCTAGGACTAAGCGGATCACTTGTTTGGCACCACATCTACAAATGTTCACTGCTTCGACCATTGACGCTCAGTAGCAGCTGTGTGTACCATTTACAAAATGCACTGCAGCAATTCACTAGGGCTCCTTAGTCAGTACCTTTCTCACCCATGACCTCGACCATCTAGATGGTCAAGTGCAGCCGATATATGGGAACAGCATCACTTGCAAATTCAAACACTGCTCCCCCCAAACTACTCATCATCCTGACTTGGAATTATATCACCATTCCTTCGGTGCTGCTGACTCAAAATCCTGGCACACCCTCCCTAACAGGACAATGAGTTTGACTATACCTTAAAATCTGCAGCAGTTCAAGAAAGCGGCTCACCACCATCTTTCTCAGGGCAATTAGGGATGGGTAAATAAATGCTGGCCCAACCAGTGATGCCTTGTCTCTTAAATGAATTAAAACAAAGTATTTGAATAGCACATATCTCCAAGTAGATTGTGAGCAATGAAATACTGTCAAAGTACTGGCACTGTGGTAATGTCAAAAATTTGGAATCCCGTTTTGGCATAGCAAGCACCCCCTAACTTCAAGGTGTAAATGACTAAATCAGCCATTTTTGCTGGTATAGGGATGAATATTTGGCATGACTGGGGAGAACTCCAACTGTTATCTGAAATGCGATTTTCTATTAATATTTGAGAGGGCAACAGGGCTGCTTTTGAATTTGTTGTCTGTGAGCACTCCCTCAGAGACGACCACATCAACGGAAATTCCAGTTGTATGGCAAAGCATAATCTTTGCTGCTGTGTTCTAATCCCAGATGTGATGCATGCTCTGTCCAGTCAACCTGCAAATTTGTTGTACAACATGTTTTGTTTTTCACATGACTTCAAGCTTTATCCCAGCTGGGCATATTAGTCATAAATACTTTAGATTCAAGCTTTTCATTTCATCTGTTTCCAACTCCAGCTGTGTCTGTTACAAGGATGGTTTAAAAACAGAAGTGTTTTCAGATAGACCAAGCACATCTGGAGTAGGTCAGCTCAGATAACAAGGCAGATGCAAATCTTTTGAATTTAATCTCACACAAACCTCAGTGTCTCTGTCACATTTATGGAAAGCAGCCCTTCACGAAACAGAGAAATCTTGAACTGAAATCAAAACTGAAACAAAATTCTTTGAGTAGGCAAATGCAGTTTGTCAATTGCTGCCTGCACCCTCTGCATCACTCAATCATGAGAGGTGTCACTAATTAACGTTTCAACATCGCGTGAGAAATGCCAAAAACTGATCTCCAAAATAACTCACAAATTCCTTCCCAGCAGGGCAAGGGAATATCAAGAGGCTTTTTTTTTGCATGCAGAAGAATGATTGTTTTTGATATTAAATCCCCCTCACCCCCTCTGCTTTTAACTCGTCTCTCTAATCACGTTTCTGGTCACCCTGGTTTGCTGAAAGAAATTACAAATGGGGAAAGTAATTGGTTAGAGCACACCAAAATTTCGTACAAATGAACAACTTTACTGCTTTGGATGAATAACAATACGAGGGACTCTCAAACCAAGAATAATCCAGGTAGTCCCGATGAAATAACTGTAGAGAGGCCGATATTCTGTCACCAAGTCACCTTTTACTTACACGTGCATAGTACTTGACACTGGTCTGACTTCCTTGGAGCCAGCTCTCAGAGTGAACAGAACCCCTGACCCTCCTGTTTATATCTGTCAGCCAGGGCTCCCTGATTGGACCAGGTTAACAGCCCCAGTCAGGAAACTGATACTCTGTGAGATCCACCTGGTGAACCTCATTACACCTGGGTTGCAGTCGTGTTCCGTTCTGGAGTCTGTTTGCAAAGCGATTTGTTTGCAAGTGGGAACACACTGCAGGACAATATAAAGCAGCTATTGGTTAGTGCAGGAAATGTTCTTATATAGGATCTTTAAAATTACACCCATGTATGGAATCACATCTCAGAAGTGCAAATGTACATTAGTTAGACGTTCGCAAATTGGGAGCAGCCTGTATTAGAAAAATTCAACAAAATCTGAGCAACGAAACAAACGTTGATTTAAGAAAAGCATGGCAGGGATGATGGGTAATAATCCCCTATTCATGGCATATACTCCCCAATATGTTGTTGAGTTTTCAATTCTGTTAAGAAGTGAATAGAGAATAACTTCCTGTACAATATTTTAGTGTATTAAGTTGATTGTAAGTAATGCTTAGACAACACTTTTTGACTCTGATCTCAAGCATCTGCAGTCCTCGCTTTCTCCCCATGCTTAGGCAATGTTGAGTTTTAGTATATCTGTTACAATAAAAAGTCTTAAGATGTGAAATCTTGCACCTCATTTTCTAATCAGCCTGTTTAAAGGTGTTATTACTCACCCCTAGAGCAGGTGGGGCTTGAACCCAGGCGCACTCTGATCTCAGTGTAAGGACTCTACCACTGCACTGCATTGTGTCACATCATGATGGCTACATGAAAATTCATATCTCTTTTTAGAAGCTGTCAGTCTATACAGAGATTGTAACAGTAGGCTTGTGAAATAAATACTGGCCTTTGTGAATGCTCACATCCCATAAATTAATTTTAAAAATGTAAAGGCAGAGATCAGAGATGACATTCACACATTTTCCTTGGTTTTCTTCTCTTTTTATCCCCTTTATTGCAGAATCATATCTTTCATTAAGATAGCTTTCATAGTGAAGACCTTTCATCAAAGTAATAAAAAGAGCTGCAGGTTGGCAGATCGAAGTTTAAGCTGCAATCTGGAGAAATCAGCATCGGTGACATTGTGCAAACAAAGCTGGTCAAAATGAGAAACGGAACCTGTCACTTCATCACTGCAATTGGAAGATGCAGGAAAATACGAGCAAGAGGCCAGGCAAAATGGTCAGACGGAAAAGACCAATAAGCCCTCCTACTCTGTTGCATGTATCTTAATGAGTGTGGCACTAAAGACCAAAAGCACCCTATCAACACTGAGCCCTACTCCTTTCATCCCAACATTGGTGGCTATTCACTCAGCTCAGAGGGCCAGGTCTCTAGAACTCCTTTCACATTCCATAGCCGAGTAGTATTATTGCTGGACTGTTAATCCAGAGGCCCAAGTAATGTTCTGAGCACTGGGGTTAGAATCCTGCCCTAGCAGATGGTGAAATTCGAATCCAATAAAAACCTGGAACTACAAGTCTAATGATGACTGTGCAAATGTTGTCAATTGTTGCAAAATCTCATCTGGTTCACTCATGTCCTTCAGAGGAGGAATCTGCCCTGTCCTTATCTGTCCTACATGTAACTCCAGACACCCCCACAGTAACATGATTGACTCTTAGCTGCCCTCTAGGTAATGAAGAATGAAATAAATGCTGGTTTGGCCAATGACACCCTCATCCCATGAATGAATATAAACTAATTCCTGCTATCCACACACCAGCCCGTCTTTAGGGCTCTCTTTAAACCAAAGTCTTTGGACGAGATCATGGCAGTGAAACCTGGGGAAGTGACCACCTGCCCTCTGATCTATAGACAATAGACAATAATAGACAATAGACAATAGACAATAGACAATAGACAATAGACAATAGATGCAGGAGTAGGCCATTCTGCCCTTCGAGCCTGCACCGCCATTCAATATGATCATGGCTGATCATTCCTAATTAGTATCCTGTTCCAGCCTTATCTCCATACCCCTTGACTCCACTATCTTTAAGAGCTCTATCCAATTCTTTCTTAAAAGAATCCAGAGACTGGGCCTCCACTGCCCTCTGGGGCAGAGCATTCCACACAGCCACCACTCTCTGGGTGAAGTAGTTTCTCCTCATCTCTGTCCTAAATGGTCTACCCCGTATTTTTAAGTTGTGTCCTCTGGTTCGGCACTCCCCCATCAACGGAAATATGTTCCCTCCTGCCAGAGTGTCCAATCCTTTCATAAGCCTATACGTTTCAATCAGATCCCCTCTCAGTCTTCTAAACTCAAGGGTATACAAGCCCAGTCGCTTCAGTCTTTCCGTGTAAGGCAATCCTGCCATTCCAGGAATTGACCTCGTGAACCTACGCTGCACTCCCTCAATAGCCAGAATGTCTTTCCTCAAATTTGGAGACCAGAACTGTACACAGTACTCCAGGTGTGGTCTCACCAGGGCCCTGTACAGCTGCAGAAGCACCTCTTTGCTTCTATACTCAATCCCTCTTGTTATGAAGGCCAGCATGCTATTAGCCTTCTTCACGACCTGCTGTACCTGCATGCTTGCCTTCATTGACTGGTGTACAAGAACACCCAGATCTCTCTGAACAGCCCCTTTACCTAATTTGATACCATTGAGGTAGTAATCTGCCTTCCTGTTCTTGCCACCAAAGTGGATAACCAGACATTTATCCACATTAAACTGCATCTGCCATGCATCTGCCCACTCACCTAACTTGTCCAGGTCACCCTGTAATCCCCTAACATCCTCATCACATTTCACCCTACCACCTAGCTTTGTGTCATCAGCAAATTTGCTAATGTTATTGCTGATACCATCTTCTATATCATTACATATATTGTAAAAAGCTGCGGTCCCAGCACGGATCCCTGCGGTACCCCACTGGTCACTGCCTGCCATTTCGAAATGGAGCCGTTAATCACTACCCTTTGTTTCCTATTAGCCAACCAATTCTCTATCCAATCTAGTACTTTGCCCCCAATCCCGTGCGCCCTAATTTTACTCACTAACCTCTTGTGTGGGACTTTATCAAAAGCTTTCTGAAAGTCCAGGTACACTACATCCACTGGATCTCCCTCGTCCATCTTCCGAGTTACATCCTCAAAAAATTCAAGAAGATTAGTCAAGCATGATTTCCCCTTCATAAATCCATGCTGACTCTGTCCTATCCTGTTACTATTATCCAGATGTGCCGTAATTTCATCCTTTATAATAGACTCCAGCATCTTTCCCACCACTGAGGTCAGACTAACTGGTCTATAATTTCCTGCTTTCTCCCGCCCACCCTTCTTAAAAAGTGGCACAACATTAGCCGCCCTCCAATCCTCAGGAACCAACCCCGATTCTATTGAACTCTGGAAAATAATCACCAGCGCATCCACGATTTCCCGAGCCACCTCCTTCAGTACCCTGGGATGCAGGCCATCAGGTCCCGGAGACTTATCAACCTTCAGACCTAACAGTCTCTCCAACACCAAATCCTGGCAAATAGAAATTCCCTTAAGTTCAGGTCCTTCAGCCACTGTTACCTCAGGGAGATTGCTTGTGTCTTCCCCAGTGAACACAGATCTGAAGTACCCATTTAATTCCTCTGCCATTTCTTCGTTCCCAGTAATATATTCCCCTGCTTCTGTCTTCAAGGGCCCAATTTTTGTCCTAACCATTTTTTTGCCTTGGACATACCTAAAAAAGCTTTTACTATCCTCCTTTATATTCTTGGCCAGTTTACCTTCGTACCTCATTTTTTCTCTGCGTATTTCCTTCTTACTAATCCTCTGTTGTTCTTTAAAAGCTTCCCAGTCCTCCGTTTTCCCGCTTATCTTCGCTAAGTTATACTTTTTCTCTTTTAACCTTATATGTTTCTTTACTTCCCTTGTCAGCCACGGCCGCCCATGTCTCCTCCTGGGATCTTTCTTCCTTTTAGGAATGAACTGATCCTGCATCTTCTGCATTATACACAGAAATATCTGCCATTGTTCCTCCACGGTCTTCCCTGTTAAGGTATTAAACCATTGAACTTTGGCCAGTTGCTCCCTCATAGCTCCATATTTCCCTTTATTCAACTGAAATATTGTCACTTCAGATTGTACCCACTCCCTCTCAAATTGCAGATTGAAGCTTATTGTATTATGGTCACTACTTCCCAATGGCTCCTTCACTTCGAGGTCACTGACCAATTCTGGTTCGTTACACAATACCAGATCCAGAATCGCCTTATCCCTGGTCGGCTCCAGCACCAGCTGCACTAAAAATCCATCTCTGAGGCACTCCACAAAGTCTCTTTCTTGAGGCCCGATACCATCCTGATTCTCCCAGTCTACCTGCATGTTAAAATCCCCCATAACAACTGTAGTAACATCTTTGCGACAAGCCAATTTCAGCTCCTGATTCAACTTACCTCCAACATCCAGACTACTGTTTGGGGGCCTGTAGATGACTCCCATGAGGGTCTTTTTACCCTTAGTGTTTCGAAGCTCTATCCACACTGACTCTACATCCCCTGACTCTAGGTCCGCCCGCGCAAGGGACTGAATATCCTCCCTTACCAACAAGGCCACCCCACCCCCTCTGCCCGTCAGTCTATCCTTACGATAACACATGTAGCCTTGAATATTCATTTCCCAGGCCCTGTCCCCATGAAGCCACGTCTCAGTTATCCCCACAATATCGTATCTGCCAATTTCCAAAAGAGCCTCAAGCTCATCCACCTTGTGTCTAATGCTTCGTGCATTCATATATAGAATTTTTGATTTGTTACTGCTCTCACCCTTCCCCTCAACCCTTATTTCACTCAACTTTACAGCATGATGCCTTTTCCAGTTTTCTGCCTCCTTGATACAGTTGTCTTTCTTGACTTCTCTTGTTCTAACTACCCCTTCAATTTCCTTTTTAAACATCCAGCTTGTCCCCTCCCCCCCGCTACTTAGTTTAAATGTAGCGGTGTTGCAGCAGAAAACCTGCCTGCCAGAATGCCGATCCCTGTTCTATTAAGGTGCAAGCCATCTCTCTTGTAGAATTTATGGTTACCATAAAATATACCCCAGTGATCCAAGAACTTGAAACCTTGCTTCCTGCACCAGTTCCCCAACCACACGTTCAAGTCCATTATCTCCTGGTTTCTGGCGACACTAGCCCGAGGAACTGGAAGCAAACTGGAGATAACCACCTTGGACGTCCTGCTTTTTAGCCTTCTTCCTAGTTCTGCGAAGTCTCCTTGAGGTGAAGTTGCAAAAGATGAGGTTGAAGCATTCGCAACAATCTTCAGCCAGAAGTGCCGAGTGGATGATCCACCTTGTCACCTTCTGAAGTCCCCAGGGTCACCAATGCTAGTCTTCAGCCAATTCAGTTTGCTCAATGTGATATCAGGAAGTGGTTGGAGATAATGGCTATTGCAAAGGCTATGGGTTCTGACACCATTCCAGCAATAGTATTGATGACTTGTATTCCAGAATTTGCTGCTCCCCAAACCAAGCTATTCCAGTACAGTTACAACACTGGTATCTACCTGAGATTGCGGAAAATTGCCCACTTATATCCAGTATACAAAAAACAGGACAAATCCAACCCAGCCAATTACCACCCAATCAATCCTCAAAAACAAATAAATGAAACTCAGTGCTATCAAGCAGCACCTGCTCAGCAATAACCTGCTCAGGGATGCCCAGTTTAGGTTCTGCCAGTGTCACTCAGCTCCTGACCTCATTATAGCCTTGGTTCAAACATGGACAAGTTCTAGAGGTAGGGAGAGATGAGAGTGATGTCCTTGACATCAATGCCAAATTTGATTGTGTGTGACATAAAGGACACTTAGCAATACAAGTGACAACAGGAGTCTAGAGGAAGATTCTCCTTGTATGGAGTCATACTTGGCACATTGGAAGATGATTGGACATCAATCATCTCAGCTTCAAAATATCTCCATAGGAGTACCCCAGGATGGTGTCTCCCACCCAACTATCTTCAGCTGCTTCATCAATGACCTTTCCTCCATTATAACTCACCTCCTGACTCCCCAAAGCCTGTGTACCAAGATACAAGTCAGGAGTGTGATGGAATACTCCCTACCTGCCTGGGTGGGTGCAGCCCCAACAACACTCAAGAAGCTGGACACCATCCAGGACAAAGCAGCCCGTTTGATTGGTATCACATCCACATGCATCCACTCCCTCCACCACTGACGCTCAGTAGCAGCAGTGTGTACTAAATACAAGATGCACTGCAAAACTTCACCAAAGATCCTTAGACAGCACCTTCCAAACCACACCTACTTCCATCTCTAAGGAGAAGGGCAGCAGATACCTGGAAACACGATTACCTGTAAGTTATCCTTCAAGACAATCACCATCCCGAGTTGGAAATATGTCACCGTTCCTTGACTGTTGCTGGATCAAAATTCTAGACTGCCCTCCCTAATGGCCACTGTGGATCTACAATCAGCGCATGAACTGCAGTGGTTCAAGAAGGCAGCTGACTGCCACCTTTTCAAGGGCACCAAGGGATGAGCAATAAATGCTGATCAAGCCAGGAATGCTGACATTTTAAACAATAATCTGAGGCAAAACCAGTCTGTTCGCTCCTTTGATGAAATAGAGTTATAGAGATGTACAGCACGGAAACAGACCCTTCGGTCCAACCTGTCCGTGCTGACCAGATATCCCAGTCCCACCTGCCAGCACCCGGCCCATACTTCATTATGACCTTCAAATCATATTTTTATGCCATCTCTAAGAATGCACCCCTTACTCTTCCTTTATTTTATGTGCTGCTGATAGCCTTATTGATGCATTTATTACCTCTAGACCTGATGACTCCAGCACACTATTGGCTGCTCATCAACATCTACTCTCCATAAGCTTGAAATAATCAAAAGCTCCATTCCTCATGCCTTAGCTTGTTCTGCAATTAGCTTACCTGGTTTGGGGAGGGTCTGGTGAGTATGGTCATATAATGATAAGAGCCTAACAATCAATTGCCGATCAGTGATCAATTAGCTCTATAGTGTAATTTATTTTAAACAGTAACACACATTGTAAGTTACAAAGCAAACAGCTGATTTCTGTGAGACAATTTGCAAACCCACAGCAGACTACCTGGGCAGGAAAGTCCAGTGTTGTGTACCGTACATACTGCGAATTGAGTCCTTAAGGGAGAGCCTTCTTAAAGGCAAGGTTCATGTCCATTAATTGCTTTTGCAATGCATTGAGATGGAGGCTAAGAACTCCAATTCCTAGCAGACCCCGAGAGTCCTTGAAAATAAATGTCAGGGTGCATTCTGCACTCAGGTATTTATTTCAGCTGAAGGGTGTAGGCATTTCAAGAGCACCAATATGCCAGTGTTAGGAAACTGATGTGATACATGAGCCCACAGGATCCCAGGTAGGTGGTTGGATGTAAGCGAAGTGGGAACTTACTACTTTCAGGTTGCTGACCAGTCAGAGGTTTAGAAACTGGGCGGAGAGGTTCCAGGCAATGTAAGTGCTGTTACTAACTGTTTCCAGGTAGTCAAGTCTCAAGAGATGGCCTGAAGACATGAAAACATGTTGATGGTCTCTGTTTCTATGTTGGAGATAGAAGCCATGGAAACCATTGATAGAGGTGCAACTGAGAATGGAGGTGAAGGACAACCACAAACAGTATTTGTTTAATGGAGGTGAGAAATATTGGCTCTCAGAGCAATTCAGAGGCCGTGCCAGTTTTGTGAAGTGAGCTATCTGCAAAAGAGTTGAAATGTTTCCATAGGTAAAGTGCAGCCCTGAGAATCCAGAGGGATGTAGTCCCTGCGAACAAAATCAAACACTGGGACAAGATCTGTCATTGAGATAGCCCATGATGGAGCAGCTTTGAGGCAGTTCCAAAGTTAGAACTTCAAAAATGAAGAATGGGAACCCCGTGTAATGGAGACAATTTTTTGAGGAGTTAATGGCTCACAGCGATACTGACTCTGGGGCATTACCAAGAAATTGGTGTGATCTAGCTTGACAGCATCTTCAATTTTCTCTTTGACTATAGAATGCCTGCAAACCCATATTTACCTCATGTTATTTCTGGATCTTCGACTGTATGTAGATTGTTTTACTTTTATACCTTGCATGGTAAAGTTAATGTTGTTTGTTCAAAATTGGAGCTTTATTCTCTTGATATGTATCTGGGATTTCAAATTTTGGCTACTTTTGAAAAAAAAGGGTTAGTGTTCCCTAACCAGACTGTAGACAATTTGATGGTCATTTAACAGCTCCAAATCCCATTCACTCTTCACCACAAAATGTGTTGACATTGTCCTGGTCAAGTAATATGTTGATTTTGCAATTCTTAGGCTTGATCAATTGTTTCCTGAAGTCGAGTCAAAAAGTGTGTTGCTGGAAAAGCACAGCTAGTCAGGCAGCATCTGAGGAGCAGGAGAGTTGACATTTCAGGCATAAGCCTTTCATCAGGAGAAGCTCTTCTGAGCCGAAGCTCTTCAAACCACACATTTTGACACTGATCTCCAGAAACTGCAGTCCTCACTTTCTCCCTGTTTCCTGAAATAGTTTGATGATATATTTTGATTTACTGTGTTCCTGTGAAGCAACTTGCAATATTTAAAAGTGCTGTATAAATCTAAGTTGTTCCTGTTTGAACACATCTCAAGAAAAAAGGATGTTAAGTTTAAATTGGAATTTAAATGGTTAAAGGGAGGCAAGTTAATTTAAAACAGAAGTTTCAAGCCGTGAAGTGAATGATTATCGAGTGAAAGTGAGAGCCTGTGGACAATGGAAATGTATGGATAGAAACTGTGCAGAGATGATTGGGATCGAAAGCACAAGTCTGTAGCTGGGCTTTTTAAAAACTTAGCTACTAGTAAATGATTAAACAGCACCTTTGAGAGATTCTTAAGTATGAGGGACAGGTCAGCTATGAACTGAATGCTGCCACCAGGTTTTAACATTGAAAATGGTTTTTCTGTCCTTAGTGAAGTGCAAGGAAAAGGCTTTGCCAAAGGCACTCAACTTTGATTTTGGAATTCTTAAGTGTGCATCCAAAATTCTGCAAGATGATGCTCCAAAGCTATCTCTTCTGTGTTATCACCTCCAACTTTGCAAAATATCTGCCCCCCCTACTTCCCCCAGGTTTTTTGCACAATGCTGCTTTTAATTGGTCCTCTGTTCGTGGCTGTACCAGCCTGGGTCCTGACCTCTGCAAATGCCTTCCTGAACCTCTCCACCTTGTGAAGAACTTTGTTCTTTAGGCTGCTCCATAAAACCGTCCTGACGGAAGTGAGTACAGCAGATGCTGGAGATCAGAGTCAAGATCAGAGTGGTGCTGGAGAAGCACAGCAGGTAAGGCAGCATCTGAGAAGCAGGAAAATCAATATTTCGGGCAAAAGCTCTTAATCAGGAATGGTGAATCCTGATGAAGGGCTTTTGCCCGAAATGTCGATTTTCCTGATTCTTGGATGCTGCCTTACCTGCTGTGCTTTCCCAGCAAACAAACTCGCTACCACAGCCACATTTGCTTCCTCAGTGCCTGCCTCCGTAACCAACTCATCCCACACGGACTCCGGACCACCTTTAAACCAGCAGAGTTCGGACCCGAACAGGACAAACAGTACAGACTACAGATTCAAAAACACCAGCAACAGTTCTCCTTCAAGATCCTCCGCTCCACACTCACAGCAATGCGCCGGCACCTAACCTCTCTCCAGTCAGCCCTGCCCCAGCTGAGGGCCACACTCTCTCAGAATTGCAAAGGACCCACTCTGTACTACATCCTCAGGAGAATTCATACTCTCAACAAACAGTATTTCAATTCCATCTCAAACATCAAAAACTGTGAGTACAACAAACTTTTATCCACTCACCTCCATAACCAGCGCTCCTCAAACATTCCAGAAGATTCCCCTGGCCTCGGAAACACCATTAGCCATGCGGCTGACGCAGCTACCACCCCCACGCAGAGTGATGATGTCACTTCCGCCCCCATCATGGCCACTCCCACAACCACTTCCACCCCTCACAATTCCTCATGCATCACACGTGACATCACTTCCGCCGTTCACATCATCGCTGATGCCACATGCTCGGTGACTCCCGCCACCCCTACTGCCATGATCACCACCACTTCCGCCCCCACCAGCGCCACTCACCTGCATTCTGCTGACATGCCCCCCACAGATCCCACTGTCACTATCCCCACCCCCCAGAACCCCGAGGGGAACACTACCCCTGCTCATGACTCCGCCCCCATTCCCCCACCATCACACCCACTCCAGTTACAGGTTCCGCCCCCACTCCCAGCTCCACACCCACACCAGATCCCAGCTTCCAGCCCTGCCGAGTTTTCACCATCCCCCCAGACCTCCCCCTCACTGAGGACGAACGATCAGTCCTCAGCAAAGGACTCACCTTCATCCCCCTCCGTCCACGCATCAATGAATTTAATACACGCCGTGATGTCGAACAATTCTTCTGTCGCCTCCGCCTCCGAGCTTACTTTCACAATCAGAACTCCCGCCCACCTTCCGAGGACCCCTTTGCCCACCTCCAACACACTGCATCCACCTGGACACCCCATGCTGGCCTATTACCTGCCCTCGACCTCTTCATTTCCAACTGCCGCTGGGACACTAACTGCCTCAACCTGTCTACCTCCCTCCCCCACTCCAACCTCTCACCCTCACAACGCGCAGCCCTCCAATCCCTCTGCTCCAATCCCAATCTCACCATCAAGCCAGCGGATAAAGGGGGTGCAGTGGTAGTCTAGCGCACTGACCTCTACACCGCTGAAGCCAAACGTCAACTCGAGGACACCTCTTCCTACTGCCCCCTCGACCATGACCCCACCCCCCATCACCAAACCATCATCTCCCAGACCATACAGAACCTCATCACCTCAGGAGATCTCCCACCCACAGCTTCCAACCTCATAGTCCGGGAACCCCGCACTGCCCGGTTCTACCTCCTTCCCAAGATCCACAAGCCTGACCATCCTGGCCGACCCATTGTCTCAGCATGCTCCTGCCCCACTGAACTCATCTCTACCTACCTCGACACTGTCCTATCCCCCCTAGTCCAGGAACTCCCCACATATGTTTGAGATACCACCCACGTCTTCCACCTCCTCCAAGACTTCTGTTTCCCCGGCCCCCAATGCTTTATCTTCACCATGGATATCCAATTCCTCTACACCTCTATCTGCCATGACCAGGGCCTCCAAGCCCTCCATTTTTTCCTCTCCAGACATCCCCAACAGTACCCTTCCACTGACACTCTCATTCGTTTGGCCAAACTGGTCTTCACCCTTAACAATTTCTCCTTTGAATCCTCCCACTTCCTCCAGACCAAAGGGGTAGCCATGGGCACACGTTTGGGCCCCAGCTATGCCTGTCTCTTTGTTGGCTACGTAGAGCAGTTGATCTTCCGTAATTACACCGGCACCACTCCCCATCTCTTCCTCCGCTAAATTGATGACTGCATTGGCGCCACCTCGTGCTCCCGCGAGGAGGTTGAGCAATTTATCAACTTCACCAACACATTCCACCCTGACCTTAAATTTACCTGCTATACGGGCTGATCCTAATGTAACGGCCCCGAGGATTGGTACAGGTAAACATAAAATTACCCTTTATGCAGATGATGTTCTTTTATTCCTCAGTAATCCTCTGATGTCCATACCTCGCCTAATCCAAGTTATTAATACATTTAGCGGATTCTCAGGCTATAAAATTAATTTCTCAAAATCGGAGGCTATGCCAATGGGTGGCCTTGCTATGACACCCCACTTAGTGGACGGATCCCATTTTCCTTTTCGTTGGTCCCTGGAGGGTTTCTTATATTTAGACATTTTTATTACTCCAGTATTTGGTCAGTTATACAAGGCTAATTTTGTGCATTTACTGGAAAGGATAAGGCAGGACCTCCAGCGATGGGGAGACCTTCCAATTTCCTGGCTGGGTAGAACAGCACTAATTAAAATGAATGTCCTGCCCCGTCTCCTATATCCTATGAGAATGCTTCCGGTGATGCTGCCGAGGATGGCTCTACATAAATTATATGGCTGGTTGGGTTCCTTTATCTGGAATCATAGACGGCCCCTCATTAAGCTGAAGAAGCTACAGCTTCCACAGACAAGGGGAGGACTGGACTTCCCAAATTTTAGGAAATATCAGTTAAGTTCCCTATTAAGTTCCATAACTGATTGGGTCTTGTCTGATCCACAATCAATCTGGTTGGACATCAAGGCCTCTCAAGTAAAATACCCACTTATTAACCTCTTACTTTCAGACAAGAGGAAAATCATTACGGATCACTGTAAAAACCCTATAATACTAAACACAATTAAGGCTTGGAATATAATGCGGCAAAATGAGGGTAATTCACATAAAACATCCCCCTATGCACCGATAGTGGGAGCATGGGGATTCCAACCGGGGTTTACAGATGCCACTTTTAAACTCTGGAAATCCAGGGGTATCTCATGTCTAGGGGACCTATTTAAAGATGGGGTCCTGATGTCTTTTGAACAGCTGCGTCAGAAATTCGGATTACCTAATGGAGACCTCTTTCGATACTTCCAAATTTGAGACTATATACAGAAGAAGACTACGTTATTAGATAGTCTTTATAAATCAGATAGAGAATGTAGTGTCCATGATCAGTGGGAGTATCTTCCGTCAGTACTATTTATCATTTACTACATGATGAAGTATCGGGAGATATGGACAATCTGCTTAAAACATGGGATCAGGATTTGGGACTAGAAATCTCTATAGAAACATGGAATGACATTTGGGAAAACGCTAAAAGAATTACTATCTGTAACAGAACCCAGGCTATCCAGCTGAAGATACTTCATAGGGCCCATATAGCACCGGATCGATTGGCAAAATTTAAGGCAGGAGCATCTCCAATGTGTCCCAAATGCAAAATAGAGGTGGGCACTCTTATACATTGCCTATGGACCTGTCATAAGATCCATAGATATTGGACTAAAGTAGCATGTACCCTGACAGAAATTTTAGGAATGGAAATTAAAGTGGATCCTGTATCTCTCCTTTTGGGCTTTTTGAACTTTCCCTCCCTGGACATGTACGGGAAGAGACTATTTTCTATTCTCTCTTTCTGTGCAAGGAAAACTATTTTGGTAAACTGGGTGGCTGAGGGCTCCCCTGGACTTTCAAATTGGCACAGATTAATTATGGAATGTATTCCCCTTGACTTCCTTACAAATGTGGTGCACCGAAAGACCGAATTATTTTATAAAATATGGCAGCCCTTCTTGAATTACATAAATACAGATATTTTGGCTATCCTAACAAGAGCTTTTATTTAATTGAGATTACAAACCTGGCTGGTCCGGGGCCCCTTAGGAAAGGAATCCCGCATGCATACGGGTTTTATTACATTTGATGTTAACACATTCCGAGCATGTAAGAGACTTAAATATACAGTCTAGTTAGTTGTAGGTTAGATTAGTAGAAAGTTGAGTTTTGTTTTTTTTTCTTTTTCGGTATTTTTTTTCTTTTGTTAAATTTTGGCTATTGTATATTTGATTTAATTGTATATCAATGTTTGTATTTCAGAGTTTTGTTTATTTTTGTAAACTTGTAAAAATGTTAAATTTTTAATAAAAATATCTTTTTAATAAAAATAATAAAAATATTAAAAAAATTTACCTGGACCATCTCTGACACCTCCCTCCCCTTCCTGGACCTCTCCATCTCCATTAATGACGACCGACTTGACACTGACATTTTTTACAAACCCACCGACTCCCACAGCTACCTGGATGACACCTCTTCCCACCCTACCTCTTGCAAAAATGCCATCCCGTATTCCCAATTCCTCCGCCTCTGCCGGATCTGCTCCCAGGAGGACCAGTTCCACCAAAGAACACACCAGATGGCCTCCTTCTTTAGAGACCGCAATTTCCCTTCCCACGTGGTTAAAGATGCCCTCCAACGCATCTCGTCCGCATCCCGCACCTCTGCCCTCAGACCCCACCCCTCCAACTGTAACAAGGACAGAACGCCCCTGGTGCTCACCCTACCAACCTTCGCATAAACCAAATCATCCGCTGACATTTCCGCCACCTCCAAAAAGACCCCACCACCAGGGATATATTTCCCTCCCCACCCCTTTCCGCCTTCCGCAAAGACCGTTCCCTCCGTGACTACCTGGTCA
Organism: Chiloscyllium punctatum; assembly: GCF_047496795.1. Classification (NCBI taxonomy): domain Eukaryota; kingdom Metazoa; phylum Chordata; class Chondrichthyes; order Orectolobiformes; family Hemiscylliidae; genus Chiloscyllium; species Chiloscyllium punctatum. The sequence continues at coordinate 16,593,440 of NC_092770.1, read as the reverse complement.
GGTCCACGACCCCAAACAACCCACCCTCCAATCCTGGCACTTTCCCCTGCCACCGCAGGAACTGTAAAACCTGCGCCCACACCTCCTCCCTCACCTCTATCCAAGGCCCTAAAGGAGCCTTCCACATCCATCAAAGTTTTACTTGCACATCCACTAATATCATTTATTGTATCCGTTGCTCCCGATGCGATTTCCTCTACATTGAGGAGACTGGGCGCCTCCTAGCAGAGCGCTTTAGGGAACATCTCCGAGACACCCGCACCAATCAACCACACCGCCCCATGCCCAACATTTCAACTCCCCCTCCCACTCTGCTGAGGACATCGAGGTCCTGGGCCTCCTTCACCGCCGCTCCCTCACCACCAGACGCCTGGAGGAAGAACGCCTCATCTTTCGCCTTGGAACACTTCAACCCCAGGGCATCAATGTGGACTTCAACAGCTTCCTCATTTCCCCTTCCCCCACCTCACCCTAGTTCTAAACTTCCAGCTCAGTAACTGTCCCCATGACTTGTCCGGACTTGTCCTCCCTGCCTATCTCATTTCCACCTATCCACTCCACCCTCTCCTCCCTGACCTATCACCTTCATCCCCTCCCCCACTCACCCATTGTACTCTATGCTACTTTCTCCCCATCCCCACCCTCCTCTAGCTTATGTCTCCACGCTTCAGGCTCACTGCCTTTATTCCTGATGAAGGGATTTTGCCCGAAACGTCGATTTCGCTGCTCGCTGGATGCGGCCTGAACTGCTGTGCTCTTCCAGCACCACTAATCCAGAATCTGGTTTCCAGCATCTGCAGTCATTGTTTTTACCCCTTTCCCAGCACCACTCTAATCATAAAACCTACCTGTTCACCAAGGGTTTGGTCATCAGTCCCATGCATGTGACTCACTTTTAGTTTTTGATAGCGTATCTATGAAGCTATTTGGCAATTTTTTTTTCTCACATACCTGAGAGAGCAGAAGGAGTCTCAGGTCTATGTGTCTTTTAAAGGGCGATACATATAACGCCACAGCTCTCCCTCAGCTGCATGGTGGGTGTTACTTTGGATAATAGACTCAAGTCTCTGAAGTGAGATTTGAACCCCAGACGTTATGAATCAGAAGTGAGAACAGTACCAACTGAGCCGCAGCTAAGGAAAAGGAGATAGAATGAAAGTCTTGCCTTTACATAGCACCTTTCATGACCATTGGACATCCTAAAGTGTTTTATTGCCATAGGAGTGCTTTCTTAAATTGTGGTCACTGTTATGATGTAGGAAACATCGCAGCCAATTTGTACGCAGCAAGACCCCCTATAATAGAATCGCTACAGTGTAGAAGGAGGCCATTGTGCCCATCATGTCTGCACTGACCATGTGATTAGAATCCAACCCAGACCCAGACCCTCAGCTTATTCCAAATCCTTGCATTTAACATGGAACTCCACCGAGCCTGCATCTAGCCCTGATCCACAGACCGCAGTCAGTGAAGATAGACAACTGCGCCTCACCCACAATAAACTCAACACTGGAGCCTCCCAAGAATGCATCCTCAGCCCCCTACACTACTCCCTGTACACTCACAACTGTGTTCCGAATTCCGAATGAATGCCACCTACAGGTTTGCTCTCAACCCCACATGATAGGACAGATATATAACAACAGTGAGTCCGAATACAGAAAAGTGATAGAAGATTTAGTGACATGGTGGAATGAGATCAATCTCTTTCTCTCAACATTGGCAAAACTAAAGAACTGATCATTGACTTCAGGAAGAAAGAAGGAGAATACACCCTCATTTACATCAACCAAGGTGAGGATGAGAGGGTGGAGAGGCATCAAGTTCCTCGGAATGACATTAACTGACAATCTATCCTGGACTTCCTCTGTAGTTGTGACAGTCAGGAAGGTGCAGTTAGGCTTCTCCTTCCTCATGCAACTCAGGAAATTTGGAATGTCCATCAGGACCCTCACCAACGTCAACAGATGCATCACTGAAAGCATACTGTCTGGGTGTATAATAGTCTGTTACAGCAACTGCTCTGCTCAGGACCATGTGAAACTGCAGAAGGTTGTGTGCACAGCCCAGACCACCACGGGAGTCAACCTCTCATCCATGGACCCCATTTACACTTCTCACTGCTGCAAAAAAGGCTACCAACATCATCAAAGACCCCTCCCATCCTGGTAATGATCTCTTGAACATACGCACCAGCAGGTTCAGGGATAGCTTCTTCCAGGCCATCATTGGACCGATGAATGGACTCTCTAACCTCAAATAATGCTGATCTTGCTAACGTTGAACTTGCCTAGTGCATGCCTTGTGCAACATAACCTGTTTTTTTTTCACCCTATGACCTGTATGTCCTTGCTTACTATGATCTGTTTGTAGAGCTCGTAAACAAAGCTTTTCACTGTACTTAGGTACACGTGACAATAAATAACTCAAATCAAATCGAATCAAACATCTTTGGACAGTGGCAGGAAACCAGTGCACCCAGCAGAAACACACGCAGACATGGAGAGAATGTGCAAACTCCACATAGTCAGTTACCCAAGGCTGGAATTAAGTCCAGCTCCCTGGTACTGTGAGGCAGCAGTGCTAAACACTGAACCACTGTGCCACTAATGTGGTAACAACCAGGTAATCTGTCTACGTTTTGCTAATCAGGGGCAAATATTGACCAGGACATCATGGATAAGAGGTTTTATCGTATGAGACCAAGGGCTGGAAGATAGTTGATGATTAGATAGTCATAGGTGGGAGATTGATGTCAATCAGGAGAGGATTACAGGGGGTTAATTTCCGAGAGAAGGGCCACAGGGCTTCTTGTTGGGACCACTGCCCCTCTCATCATCTTCAATCATGAACTGGTGACACCATTCATAGGAAGAGTGAAGATTTACAGATGGCAAACACAAGCACGTCAGAACAGGACAATTGAGGACACCACTGCCCTCAGATGGGCGCTATAACCTTTTAGTGCCAAGTGGTGATCCAAAAAAACAAATTAGCCTTTTAATCTAATTTCACACTGAAGAGCACTGGGGTGGTGTAAGGCTCTACTTTGTAACTTGTTCCAATATCTGGATTGACATTTCTGGGACAGAGCAGAGGACATGAACAACTGGTCTTGGACCTGGAATAAAAACCACAATGTCTAAGTATGCAGATCATTTCAAATGAGAAAAGGGATTGGGTGTTTGGGGGAATATTCAATACTGAGGAGGACTGCGGCAAATCACAGAAGGACATTAATAAATGTGGAGAGTGGGCAAATAACCGGCAAATGAAGTTCAACACAGGTAAACATTAGGCCATTCTTTTTGATGGGGAGAATAGGGATGTATTAACACCTATCATTTGTCAGGGTAGAGGTGCAAAGGGACATTAGAGTACATGTCCATGATCACTGGAAGTTGCATCATAGGTAAGTATAATAAGAATTTTGTTAAAAAGAGTAAACCAACCCCCCGTATTATGGGATGGTTGTGAAATGTAGGGGAATGCAGCAATGCCAGTTCAACAAATATGATTAGGCCACATAGGGAATGCCATGTCCAGTTCTGGACTTCTTTATATAGAAAACAATATGGGGGATGTAGAGAACGTGCAGAAAAGATTCACAAGGATGACATCAGAAATGTATGGGTATAAGTACTTGGAAAGGTTTGAGAGCCTGCATCTCTATTCTCTTGAAATAAGAAAGCTGAGGGGTGACTGACAGAAAATATTTAAAATTATGAAAGGCTTTGATAGAATGGATACAGAGTGAATGCTTCCACATTTATGGAAAATCAGGAGTTGATAATCAATACAATCAATATAGGATAATCACCAAGACATGCAATCAGGAATTTAGGAGAAGCAACTTTCGCCAAGAGGTAAGAACCTGGAGTGTTGAGAATGTGGTACTCACTCCCACAGGGAGTGAGTGAAGTGAATCCTATTGATTCACTTGAGGGCAGTTTGGACACATGCATGAGGGAGAAGGGAACAGAGATTTCCGATGGTCTATTTAAATGAGGAAAGACGGAAAAGGAGCTATACCATTAGCATAGGTTGGCTGGACTGTTTCACTGCCGATATTGTCATGTTCATATTCAATGCAATCCAACCAAGAAGCTTTTTTGAATTCTGTCATGGTATGTATATGAACATGGCTGGTTAGAAACTCTATTCTGGAAGATTCAACAAAGTACATTCAGTTTAAGTATTATCCACGTGATGGAATATTCTGACCTGTATTATTCAGGCTGGGCATAAAGAACTATGCTAGTCATCGCTTATTCACATAGCAACTGCTTCTGAATACAACTCAAATGCTTTTGTAGTGTCAGTAGATGTCAGTTATGCTTGCTACGTTTTGTTCTTCCTTATATTACAAAGCCAGGAAGGAAAAGGAATTATTTGGTTTACTGCATGAGGTTAGGCAAGTGTTACTGTCATTCAGCATTAGATTACTAGATTACATGACCCCTGATCTGGCAGTGAGGGGGCATTACCACTGTCAGCTGCTGTCTTTCAGGTGAAATGTTAAACTGAGGCCTGATCTATCCTCCTAGGTAGATAGATAAGGTTCCATGATATTATTTAAAGATCAATAGGCAAGTTTCTCTGATGTCATGAGTGTGTTGCTGGAAAAGCACAGCAGGTCAGGCAGCGTCCGAGGAGCAGGAAAATCGACGTTTCGGGCCGGAGCCCTTCATCAGGACCTCTTCATCAGGCTCCTGCCCAAAACATTGATCGTCCTGCTCCTCGGATGCGACCTGACCTGCTGTGCTTTTCCAGCATCACACTCTCAACTCTGATCTCCAGCATCTGTAGGCCTCACTTTCTCCAACTAAATTTCTCTGATGCCCTGGGCCAATATTAATACCTTAGCCCACACCATGAATACAGATGATCTGGTTGTTGCTGTTTGTAGAGCTTTGCTGGGCTCAAATTGACTACTGGCTCTCGCACATGTGCAGATGATAGACAGGGCCAAGTAAGTCCACAACCAACAGATCAGATTTAAGATCTGCAGTCCTGCAGTCATGAATGGCTCTGGGTAAAGCAACCACTCACTGGAGGTGGAGGATCCACAAATATCCCCATCCTCAATGACAGGGAATCCCAACACATCAGTGCAAAGGATAAGGTTGAAGCTTTTGCAGCAATCTTCAGCCAGAAGGATCGAGTGAATCATCCATCTCGGTCTTCAGTGGTCCCCAGCTCACAGATACCAGTCTTCAGCCAATTTGAATCATTCCTTGTGAGATAAAGAAATGGCTAAAAGACCTGTAAACTGCAAAGGCTGTGGGCCCTGATGACATTGCGGCAATAGCATAGGAGACATGTGCTCCAGAATTTGCCGCTCCCCTAACCAAGCTGTTCCAGTACAGTTACAACATTAGCATTTACCCAACAATATGGAAAATTGTCCAGGTGCGTTCTGTACACAGAAAGCAGGATAAATCCAGCCCAGTGAATTCCCATTCCACCTGTCTGCTCTCAATCATCAGCGAAGTTGAAGAAGCTGTTTTACACATTGCTGTCAAGAAGCACTTTTTCAACAATATCTGTTTAGAGTAACCATAACCACTCTGGAATCAATGGGAATCGGAGAAATCACTCTCTGACAAAAAGGAAGATACTTGTGGTTGTTCCTCTCAGCTTCAGGATATCTCAGGGTGGCGTCTTAGGCCTGATCATCTTCAGTTGCTTCCTCAATGACCTTTTCCACATCATAAAGTCAGAGGTGGGGATGTTCACAGATGAGTGCCCAATGTTCAGCACCATTCGCGACTCCTCAGATAGTGAAGCAGTCCACGTTCACATACAGAAAGACCAGGACAATATTCAGCAATAGAGTCATAGCATCTTAAAGATGCACAGCATGGAAACAGACCCTTCGGTCCAAACCCGTCCATGCCGACCAGACATCCCAACCCAATCTAGTCCCACCTGCCAGCACCCGGCCCATATCCCTCCAAACCCTTCCTATTCATATACCTACCCAAATGTCTCTTAAATGTTGCAATTGTACTAGCCTCCACCACTTCCTCTGGCAGCTCATTCCATACACGTACCACCCTCTGAGTGTAAAAGTTGCCCCTTAGGTTTCTTTTATATCTTTCCCCTCTCACCCTAAACCTATGCCCTCTAGTTCTGGTTTCCCCAACCCCAGGGAAAAGACTTTGCCTATTTATCCTATCCATGCCCCTCATAATTTTGTAAACCTCTGAGGTCACCCCTCAGCCTCCAACGGTCCAGGGAAAACAGCCCCAGCCTGTTCAGCCTCTCCCTATAGCTCAAATCCTCCAACCCTGGCAACATCCTTATAAATCTTTTCTGAACTCTTTCAAGTTTCACAACATCATTCCGATAGGAAGGAGACCAGAATTGCATGCAATATTCCAACAGCGGCCTAACCAATGTCCTGTACAGTCGCTACATGGCCTCCTAACTTCTGTACTCAATACTCTGACCAATAAAGGAAAGCATACCGAACGCCTTCTTCACTATCCTATCTACCTGCGACTCCACTTTCAAGGAGTTATGAATGTGCACTCCAAGGTCCCTTTGTTCACCAACATTCCCTAGGACCTTACCATTCAGTGTGTAAGTCCTGCTAATACTTGCTTTCCCAAAATGCAGCACCTTGCATTTATCTGAATTAAACTCCATCTGCCACTTCTCTGCTCATTGGCCCATCTGGTCCAGATCCTGTTGTAATCTGAGGTAACCCTCTTCGCTGTCCACTACACCTCCAATTTTGGTGTCATCTGCAAACTTACTAACTGTACCTCTTATGCTCGCATCCAAATCATTTATGTAAATGACAAAAAGTAGAGGACTCAGCACCGATACTTTACTGGTGACATGTTTCTGGTAACATTCACAAGTGCCAAGGAGTGACAATCTCCAACAAGAGAGAATCTAACTACCATCCCTTGACATTCAAAGACATTACCATCACTCAGTATCCAAA